>NW_020327316.1:0-366485 GCF_001858045.2 Oreochromis niloticus | reverse complement strand
TGTTCTCTTTATTCTTTATTATTCCCCTAGTTGCTTCCGTACACTTTTGGCACTTAACTACTTTCTCAGTTTTCAGCCGATTTCTCAGTTCAAACTCTATACTGTTCTGCTCTTTCTGCAAATGATGGCTATGACTTTTGGTGTTATTACTGTTATACTTTTTAAAATATTACACTTTTTCCTTTAATTTGTCCCATTGAAATGAATGGGAAACTTCCACAATTCTGCTAAAACTTGCTTGTCTTTGAAACTTAACTACTTTGTCATACTTTCACCTAGAAACTCCATTCAAACTTTAAAATGTTCTCAGATTATTGGGCTATTCCTGTCTGATTCAGCTTTTCAGATCTTCTACCGTTTTAATCTTATCTCTCTTTAAGTTTTCAGTTGCAAATTGTGATTTTTCAGAAAATACATGCGTTGCTATGGTTGCTATGCAATTAAGTCAGAGTGAGTGCTGGTCCGTTCTGATTTTCTCTTCATGTCTAAACAACTTCTTGCTACTCACTCAATTTCCACTCAACCCCCACAAATTATACATCAAAACGTAGGTATTTGCTGGCTTTCAGACAATGTCACTATGTTATTGTGAGATTTACCGTTTTTTCGCAATTTGCCTCGGAGTGACACAAGGTCTCAATACTCCCCATTCAAAGTCTATGGGGAGGTTTTGAAATTCAGAGCTGAAATTCTGAAACGGAGGCATTTTCAAATCGCCATATCTCTTTAATAAAGCAAAGTTAGGACATGAGGCTTGTGCCAATATATCTTCAGACACTGCTGACACTCACAGTGGAAGCAGTTTTTACAATTATCTTACTGTTGAGCAATGAATTACGTTTGTTTGAGGGGTGGAAATCTGTCCTTCTCTCAGTCTTCAAACTCTGGAAATGAAGCCGTTTCTTCTCTCGTCAATCTCCGCGATGGAGGCCAAAGAGCTATCAAAATCGCAGTGAAAGTACACCAAAGTCGCTGATTCACCCAGTCAAATTATGCTGCTAGCCCTCCTAGTTTTTGAGTTACACGACGTTTTGTAACTCCAAAAACGGCGTTTTCGCCTCTCACCGCGATTATTTTCTGACTGCCCAAGTATCTGTCTTTCAGACCGCCGCCCCTTTCCAGGTGGCGCAATCAGTAATGACACGGCTCTGCAGCTCAAAGGTCATGGGTTCAATCCACCTTGGTCCACGTTTTTTTTTTCACTACAAATTTATACACTATCACAGACTTGTAATTTATATTGCTATTTATTACAATCTGCAAAGTTTGATGATTTAGCAGCTTTTCTAATATGGACCTCAGATTCTTGTTAACGCTCCATGGCAGAAACAAGTACACAGCCTGATGAGCAGACTGAGGCAGTACCTCTGATTGGTGAATTGAGCAGAACCAGGTTGTTCTTTCATTTCATTTCTTTATTTATTCACACATGGTTCAACAGTGTTCTTTTTCTACATACAGAACCTTCTGCCTCTTTTCAGCAGAAATTCTGCTCATTCACCTCATCTCTTGTGTTGGAGTGCCTCTTGTGGCGCCTTTTGGGTAGTGCCTTAGTAAACGTGAACACTGCAAAGAATGGTATCAGACTGGTTTGTAGTGGAGGAATTTGTTGCCAGTTTCTTTCATCTTTAATCCGTATTCATGTTGTAATGTAGTAACTTTTGTGGCACAAATACCACAATATGGCAGAAACACTATGTTTTGGCACAAATACTTTGATTTGGTATACTTTAGCTTCTTCACCCCTTTTCAGCAAAATTTTCATTTTTTCACCCTTTTCAGCACAAATTCCATTTTTTTGAGCTGTTTTCAGAAAAAAAAACTCTTTCAGCAGAAACTCTGCTGATTCATCTCTTTTCAGCGCAAGTTTCTGCTCCTTGCCTCTTTCTGCAGAAATTCTGCTGATTCACCTCTTTTCTGCAAAATTTTCAGCCCTTTCACCTCTTATCAGCACAATTCTCAGCAGCTTCTGCTAATTTCAGCAGAATTGTCAGTCTGTCCACCTCTTCTCTGTGAGAATGTGTTTGGGTCAGTGAGATGAGTAGCTGCTTTGAGCCTGGCAGTATATCTGTTATGTTATAGTATTACTACTAAATCACAGTATTTCTGCCAATTCAAGGAGGCTGACTGTTACTAAGTGCATCAGTGTACATAGGTCATCTCTTGTGTTGGAGTGCCCTCTTGTGGCGCCTTTTGGGTAGTGCCTTAGTAAACGTGAACACTGCAAAGAAGTGGTATCAGACTGGTTTGTAGTGGAGGAATTTGTTGCCAGTTTCTTTCATCTTTAATCCGTATTCATGTTGTAATGTAGTAGTACCACAATATGGCAGAAACACTATGTTTTGGCACAAATACTTTGATTTGGTATACTTTAGCTTCTTCACCCCTGTAGGCAAAATTTTCATTTTTTCACCCCTTTTCAGCACAAATTCCAGCTTTTTTGGCTGTTTTCAGAAAACAAAACTCTTTTCAGCAGAAACTCTGCTGATTCATCTCTTTTCAGCGCAACTTATTGCTTCTTTACCTCTTTTCTGCAGAAATTCTGCTGATTCACCTCTTTCTGCAAAATGTTCAGCCTTTTCACCACTTATCAGCACAAATCTCAGCTGTTTTCAGAAAAAAAACTCTTTTGAGCAGAAATTCTGCTGATTCATCTCTTTTAGGCGCAACTTATTGCTTCTTTATCTCTTTTCTGCAGAAATTCTGTTGATTCACCTCTTTTCTGCAAAATTTTCAGCCTTTTCACTTCTTCTCAGCACAGTTCTCAGCAGCTTCTGCTCATTTAGCAAAATTGTCAGTTGCTCCATCTCTTGCTTTTGTGAGAATGAGTTTGGTTCAGTGAGATGAGCAGCTGCCTTGAGACCAGAAGGACGAAGTTCAAATCCCAGTCATGGCAAACCTGTTTTCAGTTTCTCTTTGTTCTGCCTCTTTTCTGCAGAAATTCTGCTCATTCACCTCATCTCTTGTGTTGGAGTGCCCTCTTGTGGCGCCTTTTGGGTAGTGCCTTAGTAAACGTGAACACTGCAAAGAAGTGGTATCAGACTGGTTTGTAGTGGAGGAATCTGTTGCCAGTTTCTTTCATCTTTAATCCGTATTCATGTTGTAATGTAGTAGTACCACAATATGGCAGAAACACTATGTTTTGGCACAAATACTTTGATTTAGTATACTTTAGCTTCTTCAGCTTCTTCACCCCTTTTCAGCAAAATTTTCATTTTTTCACCCCTTTTCAGCACAAATTCCAGCTTTTTTGGCTGTATTCAGAAAAAAGACAACTCTTTTGAGCAGAAACTCTGCTGATTCATCTCTTTTCAGCGCAAGTTTCTGCTTCTTTGCCTCTTTTCTGCAGAAATTCTGCTGATTTACCTCTTTTCTGCAAAATTTTCAGCCTTTTCACCTTTTCTCAGCACAATTCTCAGCAGCTTCTGCTCATTTTAGCAGAATTGTCGGTCTCTCCTCCTCTTTTTTGAGAGAATGAGTTTAGCTCAGTGAGATAAGTAGCTGCCTTGAGACCAGGAGGGCCAGGTTCGAATCCTGCTCAGGGCGACATGTTTTTTTTCACCACCATACAACTTTTTGCAACTTTTCATCTTTTTCAGCTTTTCAGCAGACAGCTTCAGTGTTAAGGCATCCACACAGCATTTTCGCAGGAAATGCAAATTTTTCTAGTTATTATTATTTTCCTTTTTCCGCCTGAAATTTTGCAGTGTATCTCGACCCGCAGTTTTGAGACAAGCTTCATATATGTTACCTCATTTTGTGCGGCTGGATCTGGAATGGTGTGCTATGACTTTTGGTGTTTATGAGTATTATAGTTTTTTAAATATTAATATTTTTCTGAAAATTTTCCCGCGCTCCTCTGCCAAACAGTTTTGACAATAGGGTTACATATGTTACATCATTTTGTGCGGCTCAAGCTGGACTAGTATGGTACGACTTTTGGTGTTTATGACTTTTATAGTTTTTGAAATATTTAGATTTTAGTGCAAATCTGGGCCAATTTCTAGCCTCCTGAGAAAGATTCTACTTTTGGCCTCATAGAAACAGACTTCATTTGTGGTGTGTTGGCTCTCTCTAGTGGTATACCCGGAGTAGTACAGCCAAACAAAAAAGTTTATGCTTGGGCGGAAACTCCATATCCCACAATTCATAGCACCCCTCTGCCGAGTTAAACAATGGCGGACACCACTTCGTTTTAAACGTCTTTTATTCGTGTTTCTAGGTCACAAAATAAACTTTTAAGATATTTTCAGGCGAGAATGTACGTGTGTAAACTTCAAATATCTGCTCGTTTTATCAAGACATCCCATGTCTTGATAGCCGGCTAGCTAGCTAGCGCCGCTAGCGACCCTTCGTGAAAAAGAACCCGGACTTGTCTTGCAGTGAGGCGCCTGAAACGTTTCACCACCCGATCCCTCGCCAACAGTCTGTTTTAGCTGGACTTATTTTTCGTTTATATGGGCCGATGATGCTGGTCGATGTGGAAAAAATAACTGAGTTGTTAGATGGTGGAGCTACAACCGAGGGCAGCAGTGTGTGACAGAAAGGACATGCCGCGAACGAGACAAAGGAGGCGGTGAGGCGACCGCCGATCGACCGGTGGTTGCTAACAGGCAGGAGCGTGAGTTGAACTGAATTTCAGGTAAGAAGTTATGAACTGCACTCTATTTGGGTCAGATCCCACATTCAGAGAAAATATTACGATTTATTCTGTCTTTATGAAGCCTCCCCTGTCATTCTCTGGCCTGTTGCAACTTCAATCATGAAACTGATCAACGATCGGCTTGTCGCTCTTGTTTATCGCTAAACACAGCAGCACGTTTAAGCTTGATCAGCTGTTGTTAGAATTCATTTGATTTTAATTTCTAGCAGCTCCTTCAGTGGGAGACTGCGGCACCCACGGTGTGGGATGGAGAGATTTCGCAGGTCTTTCCTCCCCACTGCTGTCAGACTCCACAACAAAGACTTTAACTGATCAAACACACACATGTGCAATAACACTAAGTGCAATAATCTTCCTGGCATCGTTGTATTTTTTACTCAGTTGTATATAGCATTTGTATTCTATTTTTATCTTATTGTATATTTTATTCTATTTTATTCTACTGTATATAGTATTTTATTTTATTCTATTCTGTACAGTTGTGTACTGTATTTATTCTTATTTTATTTTATTCTAATTTTTGCTTCATAACTTTTGCACTGTCCACTTCCTGCTGTGACAAAACAAATTTCCCACATGTGGGACTAATAAAGGTTATCTTATCTTATCTTAGTATCAGCTGATGTTTGCTGGGGCACAGCTGTAGAAGCCGCTGGTCCAAACCAGGAGATGTCCTTACTGAATCATCAGAGCTGAACTGGTGATGGAGAAACAGGTTTACCCTTTAGGTGACATGAATGAGTTGAAGGGAAGTTATGAACTGTTTCTGACAGACAAATATACACCAAGCTCCTGTTTTTGTGTAGCTGACGGCTGGTAACTGTGCAGGGGCGGATCTAGCAAAGCTTTTGCCAGGGGGCCAGGTAGGGCATTAACAGGGAAAGGGGGACACAAAGATATACTTTTCTTTCTTACTCTCATATAAAATATTTAGCTTTTTATTAAATAGTTATCTGCATCTTACAACCACAGTTTGTATAATAATACACAAGATTGGCTGTAGACCATTGTTAATCATTCAGAACACTGTGTAAAAATAACAAAAAACAAAAAGTGAATGCACAGCCGGCTGTGTGGGTAAACCAACCATGTGTGAAAAGTGGTCCATAATGTAATGCTTCAAAGCGTGTTCATGCAAAAATTGTCGGGTCTGCCGTGGTACAATGGGACTTCTGCTCATGAACCTGTGTGCACAGCGTCTGCAAATCGGCACTGTACGAAGTAACTTCATCTTTACACAAAACTGTAACCTGTTATCTGTGAAGCGTGAGCGGTGTTTGTTTTTACCATAGTTCATGGTGGAGAATGGCTGTTCTTCTGAGTTTTGCTCTCTGTAGCCGTATGAATGGCAAACTACAGTGATTAGCAGCGGCATAGGCACACATAAAATTTCTTCTGAAATTTTCGCTTTCTAGTTCTTTATTATTGTGTGGATGCTGGAGGCATCCACACTATTGAGTTCCTGTTTCTCTTTATTCTTTATTGTGTGGATGCCCTCAAAGGGCTTCCACACTATTGAGTTCCTGTTTCTCTTTATTCTTTATTATTATTCTTAGGACTTCCGTACGTTTTTTGCCGTCTAACTACTTTCTCAGTTTTCAGCCGATTTTCTCAGTTCAAACTCTAAACTGTTCTACTATTTCTGCTAATGTGTGCTATGACTTTTGGTGTTTATTACTGTTATACTTTTTAAAATATTACACTTTTTTCCTTTAATTTGTCCCATTGAAATGAATGGAAAACTTCCACAATTCTGCTAAAACTTGCTTGTTTTTGAAACTTAACTACTTTCTTGTACTTTCACCTAGAAACTCCATTCAAACTTTAAAATGTTCTCAGATTATTGGGCTATTCCTGAGTGATTCAGCTTTTTCAGATCTTCTACCGTTTTAATTTTATACCTCTTTAAGTTTTCAGTTGCAAAATTGTGATTTTTCAGAAAATACATGCGTTGTTATGGTTGCTATGCAATTAACTCAGAGTGGACAGTGGAAATTTCTGAATTTTCTCTTCTTGTCTGAACAACTTCTTGCTATTCGCTCAATTTCCACTCAACCCCCACAAATTATACATCAAAACGTAGGTATTTTTGCTGGCTTTCAGAAGATGTCACTATCATTGTTGTGGGATTTACAGATGTTTTGCAAATCTCCTCAGAGCAACACAAAGTCTCAAAACTCTCCATAGAAAGTCAATGGAGAGTTTGTTCAAAATCAGCGCTGGATTTCTGTAATGAGAGGCATTTTCAAATCGTCATATCTCCTTAACGAAACAAAGTTGAGACATGAGGCTTGTGCCAATATATCTTCAGACATCCCTGATGCTCACAATTCAAGAATTTCTTCCTCACCTATTACCGTTTGGCCATGAATTACACTTGTTTGAGGATAGGAAATTTGTCCCTCGCTCAGATCTGTTCAGATTTCAAACTCTGGAAATGAGGCACTTTTTTCTCTCATCATATTTTTTTGATGGATTTCAACAGAGACCTGAAAATTTCCATGACTGTTCACCAAAGCCTGCTGTTTCTTACGGTGAAAGAATGATTTTGATGCTCCATATAGATTTAGAGTTACAAAACGTTGTTTGAGGGCAGGTCAAGGCAGTTTTGCTTTGCCTCTACTCAGTTACAGTGTATTACAAGTCATATATCTTCAATAATTTATATTTTATCTCTGAATTATGAAGACCTGCAGATTTCCCCATCTCTTCTGAACAAATCGGTGTCAGAATGAGCGTTCTAGCCCCTACGGTTAGGAAATTATGGCCATTTGTTCGAGGGGAATCCTGAATGTGAGAAATACACTGAAGGAAACCCATAGCTCTCTCTGTGTCTGTGTGTGTAAGTGCTGATTACAGCAGGTGCAGCCAATTTAGCTGACCTAGATATACCAAGCCCAGACTCTTAACAGCCCCTGTACACTTTGCTCTCTGTGTATGTGTGTGTGTGTGTGTGTGTATCAATATCTCTCCCATGTTAAAGTATTACTCCTCCATAACAGTATTTGTGCTACATCAAAGTACTTCTACTACATCTTAGTACTTCTGCTCAATCATAGTATTTCTGCTAAATCATGGTATTTTTGAAAAATCATGTTGTTTGTGCCAAATCATGGTTTTGGGGCAAAACCATAATATTTATTTCATGTTATAGTATTACTACTAAGTGGAGGAATGTCTGTTATGTTGTAGTATATTTGCTGAATACAATATATCTGCCAAATCATAGTATTTATCCCAAATCATAGTATCTATGCAAAATTACAGTATTTCTGCTAAAAAGCAGAAATAGTACCTTTTAGCAGAAATTTCTGTCAAAAGATATTATTTATGTTAAAACATAGTATTTCTGCTAAATCATAGTATTTGTGCCAAATCATAGTATTTATAGCAAATCATAGTATTTGTGCCCAAACATAGTATTTCTGCCAAATTGTAGTATTCCTTCAAAATCATAGTATCACTGCAATTTCGGAGTATTTGAGCAAAATCGTAGAATTTGTGCAAAAACATTCTATGTCTGCAAAATCACAGTATATCTGTTATGTTATACTATTACTACTAAGGCATAGTATTTGTACCTATATATATATATATATATATATATATATAGTATTCCTTCGAAATCAAAGTATTACTGCAATTTCATAGTATTTGAGCAAAATCGTAGAATTTGTGCAAAAACATACTATGTCTGCTAAACCACAGTATATCTTTTATGTTATAGTATTACTACTAAGGCATAGTATTTCTACCTAATCATAGTATTCCTTCAAAATAATAGTATCACTGCAATTTTATAGTATTTGAGCGAAATCGTATTATTTTTGCAAAAACATATTGTCTGTTAAATCACAGTATATGTGTTATGTTATAGTATTACTACTAAGGCATAGTATTTCTACCAAATCATAGTATTCCTTCAAAATCATAGTATTACTGCAATTTCATAGTATTTGAGTAAAATCGTAGTATATGTGCAAAAACATACTATGTCTGCAAAATCACAGTATATCTGTTATGTTAAAGTGTTACTACTAAGTCACAGTATTTCTGCCAATTCGTAGTATTTGTACTAAATCATGGTACTTGTGCAAATCATACTATTTTTTGCAAATCATAGTATTCGAACCAAAACATAGTATTTGTACGAAATCATAGTATTTCAATCAAATCTCAGTAGTTGTGCTGAAACGCAGTATTATTGCCAAATCATAGTATTTGTACTGAAACATAGTATTTGTGCCAAAAGAGTATTTCTAATAAATCATAGTACTTGTGCCAAATCATAGTATTTCTGCCACATTGTGCTAGTTGTGCAAAAACATAGACTCTCTGCAAAATCATAGTATATCTATTATGTTATAGTATTATTACTAAGTCGTAGACTCTCTATTTTGTTATAGTATATCTGCTGAATACAGTATATGTGCCAAATCATAGTATTTATAGCAAATCGTAGTATTTGTGCTAAAACATAGTATTTCTGCCACATTATAGTATTTGTGTAAAACCAGAATGTCTGCAAAATCATCATATATCTGTTATGTTATAGTATTACTACTAAGGCATAGTATTTCTTCAAAGTTATACTATTTTTGCAGAAACATTGTACTGCTGGTAAATCATAGTATTTCTACTAAATAATAGTATTTCTGCCAAATCATAGTATTTGTGCCAAAATATTGTATTTGTACAAAGTCATAATATTTCTTCTAAATCATAGTATTTCAATCAAATCTCAGGAGTTGTGCTAAAACGCAGTATTATTGTCAAATCATAGTATTTGTACCCAAACATATCAGTTCAACTTATTTAACTCTTCTCAACAGCCCAACACCTCTTCTTCACCCCGTTTCAGCAGAATTGTGAGTTTTTTCACCCCTTTTCAGCACAAATTCCAGCTTTTTCAGGTGTTTTCAACAGAAATCTCTTTTTTAGCAGACATTCTGCTGATTCACCTGTTTTCAGTGCAACGTTCTACTTCTTTACCTCTTTTCAGTAGAAATTCTGCTGATTCACCTATTTTAAGCAGAATTTTCAGCCTTTCACCTCTTATCAATACAAATCTCAGTATCTTCTGCTCATTTCAGAGGAAACCTTTTCACCTCTCCTCTTTTCAGTACAAATGAACTTCTGTACCCCTTTGAAGCAGAATTTTTGCCTTTTCACCTCTTTTCAGCAAAAGTTTCTGTTTTTTCACTTGTTTTCAGCATAATTTTTCAGTTTTTTTACTGCCATACAATTTTTGCAGCTTTTCAGCTTTTTCAGTCATTTTCAGCAGACAGCTTAAGCGTTCCGGCATCCACACAGCATTTTCGCAGGAAATGCAAATTTTTCTAGTTGTGTGGATGCTTTAAGCATCCACACTATTGAGTTCCTGTTTCTCTTTATTCTTTATTATTATTATTATTATTCAAGTTGCTTCCGTACGTTTTTTGGACTTTAACTACTTTCACAATTTTTGTGCTATTTTCACCGTTCAAATTTTAAACTATTCTGCTATTTCTGCTAATTTCTGCTATGATTTTTGCTATTTTCTGCTATTATACTTTTTAAAATATTAAGCTTTTTATGCAATTTTTTGTCCCATTGAAATGTATGGAAAACTTCCAAAATTCTGCTAAAACTTGCTTGTTTTTGAAACTTAACTACTTTCTCATACTTTCGCCTAGAACAACCATTCAAATTTTAAAATGTTCACAAATTATTGGGCTATTCATGAATGATTCAGCTTTTTCATATCTGTTACCGTTTTCATCTTATCCCTCTTTAAGTTTTGAGTTTCATCTTTGTGATTTTTCACAAAATACATGCGTTGTTATGGTTGCTATGCAGTTGGTTCTAAGTGAGCCACTGTACCTTTGGCAATTTTCTCTTCATGTCCGAACAACTTCTTGCTACTCGCTCAATTTTCACTCAAGCCCCACAAATTATACATCAAAACGTAGGTATTTTTGCTGGCTTTCAGGAAATGTCACTATCATTGTTGTGGGATTTATAGAATTTTGGCAAATCTCCACAGACCAACACAAAGTCTGAAAATTCTCCATAGAAAGTCAATGGAGAGTTTGTTCAAAATCACCGCTGGATTTCTGTAATGAGAGGCATTTTCAAATCGTCATATCTCCTTAACGAAACAAAGTTGAGACATGAGGCTTGTCCCAATCTATCTTCAGACACTCCTGACACTCACAATTCAAGAATTTTTTTTCTCACCTATTACCGTTCTGAGATGAGTTACACTTGTTTGAGGGTAGGAAATTTGTCCCTCGCTCAGATTTCAAACTCTGGAAATGAGGCACTTTTTTCTCTTGTCATATCTTTTTGATGGATTTCCACACAGACCTGAAAATTTCCATGACTGTTCACCAAAGCCTGCTGTGTCTTACGGTGAAAGAATGATATCGATACTCCAAATAGATTTAGAGTTACAAAGCATTGTTTGAGGGCAAGTCAAGGCAGTTTTTGCTTCGCCTCTACTCAGTTATGGTGCATTACAAGTCAAATATCTTCAACAATTCATATTTTAATGATAAATTGTCAACACTTGAAGATTCCCCCATCTCTTCTGAACAAAACGGTGTAAGAATGACCGTTCTAGCCCCTACGGTTAGGACATTATGGTTATTTGTTTGAGGGGAATCCTCACCTAATTTTTGTGTTTGCTTATGTGCTGACTGAAGTCTCTCTCTCTGGCTCTCTGGCTCTCTCTCTCTCTCTCTCTCTCTCTCTGTCTGTGTGTGTGTAAAAGCCACCCCTGCACTAATTACTGATAGTTCAGAACAAGTCTGTGTGTATTAACAGGTTTCCACTCTATGAAACTGATTTTTCTTACAAATATGATTTTTACATTAACATGTGGTTTCACAAAGTGTAACTGTTAAGGCTATAATTTAGATGGTTGTCTTTAAAACCTTCACTGAAGAGTCTTGTTGGAGACAGCCACACCTTTACCTCACTGTAGCAGGGGTGAACAAGTGGTTGCAAGTCCATTTAGATCAGAATTCATATGATTATATATTACAACCAATATGTATTAGAATAAAAGAAATAAATGTGCAATGAACATGTCAGGAGTCGCTGTTAAAAAGTCTCATGGCAGTGGGGTTAAGGGACCTCCTGAACCTCTTGAGTCCTGCAGTGCAGTGAGATGACCCTCTGCAGCTCCTACTGCCCTGTGAGAATGCTTAGGCGATCACCAACACCAGCTCCTTGGTGTTGGTGTTCAGAAGAAGACTGTTCTTATTACTGCAGTCAGTTAAATCAATCTATCATAATACAATACATTTTAACATAATAACCTTGTGTTTATTTATGTGTTTTAACCATTATTTCAAATTCAAAGAATCCTGTTTGAAACATTTATTAAACTTATAGAATTAAATTTCTGCTAGTTGTTTTTTGTTGCAATAAAATCTAGCATATTAATATTTAAATTTACATATATTTTTCACGTTTTCAATGCCAATTTTGTGTAATGGCGAAGTTTCCCACTACCCATGAATGCCTCTTTTTTTTTACGTCTCTGGCTGACTCCTGAATCTCCGCCCACTCTCTGCTCGATCCCTGCCGGTAAGCGCTGCTTCTCTGTCTGTCTAATCTGAAATTAAATGTCTATAAGCTGTTTGAGTGATTTACCGAGTTGTTGTTAGTGACTTATAAAGCCAGTCGAAGTATGTCATGTTAAAGTAACACAATGGCTGCTTTTTTAGTGAAACGTTGTAATTTTAGTATTTAAAAGGCGTGTTTGGTATGCTAGCTTTAACAACCTAAGCGCTAACGCCTAGCCTAGCTCCTATAGGCCCAGTGTGAAATTAATATGGTTCATTTGATTGTTTAATACAGTTATTGTGTTGTATTTGGTTCATTCGGTGTGTTAGTGTTTCTGAGTCTCTTAAGGAAGCTGAAGTTAGTTTTCCTCTTCACAAATCAGTCAGTTAAAACGGCCTCGTTCTATAGGTTGTAAGGTAATGGGCCGCCATTTTAGAACCACTGATTAACTGCTGAAGCGCAGGGTCGGCAACTTCAAAGGCGCCATTTTACCGCCTCTGACTGAAGGCCGGGAGAAAAAGAGTCACGTGCCTGTGCGGGTGTGTCTGTGTTGTGGGTTAATTAACAGAAGGGAGAGAGGGAGTGAGGATAAAACGCATAATATAAGAATAATAACATTTCTTAACAGGAAGTTTTTTTTTAATTAATCAATTTTAGTTTTTTAGTTAAATTTTAAGAAGTATTTCACAAACACTTGTTTGTGCAGGTTGGTTGGTTTTTAAGTAAAACCTACACCTGCAGCTCTGTTTAACTTCTGACTTTGTGAATAATTAATGAAATATAAAAAAAGGCCACCTTCAAATAAATAAAATGCAGCAGTGCGCCATTAATATTATTAATATGATATGTAGATATTTAAAACAACAGCATATTAAATGATACTAAATGGCACTGTGTGCAGGTGATAATATTTTTAGGAAGCAGAATTTGAATGCAGACCAACTCAATTGTTGAAGCCTACAAATATATCACCCAAGCTTTCATTTATGATTGCTCACGCTTTGAAATTGTGATGTCAGAATTTGATAAAGTGTCCAGTGCTAGCTGTAGCAAATCATTGCTTATTAAATCCACTGTGTTATCTAATAGCACCAAACTAATAGAGCTATCACATAACTGAGAAACTTGTGTGGCTTATTACAAATTGATGAAACCACATTTTACCTTAATGAAGACAGTTATCTTTAATAAGGTGTAGAAAAAAGAGGTGAGTTGTTTGTTGCTGTGGTAAACAAAGAAGTGTACTGAATCTTTTGGACTACACAGAGTGATGCAGTATTGACTCTGATGCTGATCTGAGTTGTCTCATTCTGTATTTTTGTGCTTTGTCTTTTGTTACACAGAGTGAAAGAGATCTTTGGTTTTGCCTTTGCTGGTAAGTAAACAGTGATTGTAACTGAAGCAGTATGAACCTGGCATTGCGTAGCACGTTTGGCAACTTACATACAGTAGTTTGACTTTTTGTGATATGTTTCCATTTACTGATTGGCAAAAACACAGGATTTGTGACCTGTAGCAGCAAAGCCCCCACACAGGACCTCTGACTGTCCCTGAAAATGTCCCTGAAGTTTAATAGCCCATTTATGTATGATTTAAATTTCTTATGGCTTATCAAATCCAAACATAGCTAAATGTCAGATGTCTTTATACAGTTGTTCATTTTCTCCTTATGTTTGTGGATTTAAGTAGCAGACAAAAAAATTAAAGTGTTTTAGGGGAGTCAGTATAAGTGGTTGCTCAAACACTTAAGAGCTGCACAGTGATTGATTCATATTGTCTCTCAAATTCTGCTTATGTATTACATTAAAGTCAGAACATTGTAGAAGTATTTTCCCTGACTCGGTATAAGTAATAGCTTTAACAGTTAGGCAATAATGAAAAACTAAGACAACCAGAGGTGTGAGTGGACATTGTTAGGTAAATTACAGCCAGTTTGTCTAATTAGTTTATTACTTACTTGGTGAATATAGTGTGTTTTAAAATTAAATAGTTAAGTTGCCAAAAAGGTTAGGGTTACTGCAAAATTCATAAATATTCCTAGCAACGGGTACAATGAAAGGACTTTTTAGTGTAATATTTTAAGACATTTAATTTCAATTACAAAACATGGTGCACCTGTGCTATTGTAACATGTCAATATTTAAATGTATTTTAAGATTTACATATTCATATCAGACATGATGAGGTTTTCTGTTGCTTCTGATTTAAATAATTACTTTGTATCTAACATTTTTAACCTGAAAGGACATTAAAAGTTTTGGTTTTCACACTTTATTAGCACTGACTTGTGGTAGAAAATGTTGGAGCCACAAAGCTTCTGTGTAGGAAATATTTGGTATATCCTGCACTTGTGCCAACAAATATTGGTGGCTATTCTTTGCATTTCTGTAGTAATGAATGCTTTTATTACACATGCCATGTGAGACGCTGCAGTTCATTTATCTCCTCTTTAGACTACAGTAAGCTCATAAAGCCTTAAAGAAATTGAGGATTTTACTAGTTAATTTATGTCACAGTAAAATGGATTGTGTGTGAAGAGGCTCAACAGTCTGAATCATCAAACAGTGATCTGATGTATTGTTTCCTTTCTCTAGACTGCTGATTTGATCGTCTCAAGTCTGGTAAGTAAAGGTTTGTCTGAGGTGCAGTGCTGGGAAATGTTTCTCATTATAGGAGATTCAGTTTAGTGCAGTGAGTCAGCACAGCTATTGGCAATTATCAAATCCTAGAAAAGTCTATGTAAACATTTCCAGACTTACAGATCTCTCTTATCATCATACTACATTTTTAATTGGGCCCTAATATCGGCCATCCTAAGTTTATTGTAGATTTAGCGGAGTGTGTACTAAACATGCCCCATATTTGACTGAAATATGTAGAAACTGCTGTATAGGAGTCATCTGTCTCCAAATTTTTCATTTTGCCAAAAGTCATACTGAGTAAATTATTTTTTACTTTTATGTTAACGGCTCCCCAGACATTATGATATACTGTTGTACCAGGTAAGTACACACAGAAATGGGAATTTGAGACCTTTGGGCATTTAGGAACATGTGATGTGTCATAAGTTTTAGTTGAGTGCATGTGAAGTGTTTAAAGCAGGTGGTCTGAAACTGTCTGCTCTAACTTCATTGTGTGGGTTTAGCTTGACCATATAATGTTTACAGTAAGTTACTGTAGCACCACATCTTGGTTTACAGACTCTGTTTTTATTGTGTTAATAGAATGCAAAAGTGTCCTTAGGAATGTTCCACCACCATAGTCCTTAGAAATGTTCCACCACCATATGTTAAACATTTTCATTCAGTTGAATCTAATAATGTACTGTACAACTCTTCAGGGTGTAATGATATATATGTTCTGTATTTTTCGGACTGTAAGGCGCGCTAAATTCTAAGGCACATTAAGCCAAACAAAACAGATAAGTCAAACTTTATTCAACTCATTTACAATAACTCTCAAAATTGTTCAGTTGTAAGACATAAAATACAGAACACTCACTTTTCAGGATTTGTGGATTGATGAATGTTAATTGATCAGTTTGAAATCTGCTTCATAAGCATGGCTCTCAACAGGTGCCAGGCCCTTATACACACACACCATATTATGTTGAAGCACAGTATGAATTACTCTACGAGGGTGCTGACTATGGTAGCCATGCTCCGACAATACATCAAGTGGTGCTGCTTTGTAGCTTACCAAAGTCATACTAAAACATTTGACAGATTTTTGAGTGCCGTGTAGCACATAGAATTAGTTTGAAGTCAGTAAGCACAACCATATATAAGGTGCACTGTCTATTTTTGAGAAAATTAAAGGCTTTTAAATGTGCCTTATAGTCTGAAAATACGGTAAAGCCAGGTTTATTGTAAGTGTGTCTAATTCCACTTTCTTTCTGTCTTACAGGTGACCTGCTGCAGAAAACCCTCTCCCTCTATCATTAACAAGCAATTCAGTCTGTCCTATCACTCTCCCTCTCCCTGCTCCATCTTTTTTTGACAAGCCATTCTATCTTCTATCATTTCTCCGCCATGAGCTCTATCTAATTTGACAAGCTTGAACCTGAGTTGAAACGCAATCCTGTGACTTGAAATCAAGTTTTACCAGAATCTAAGTTTTTGGAATTGAAGTTACCAGAACTTCGTCAATCTGTTTTCAGAATTCTGAGAGATCTCCGCTCTCACTGCTCCATCTTTCCTGTCGTTAAACTCTCTCACATCCAGTCATTTTGCTGGAAATCACAAGTAGAAAGTTAAAATTACAGTAGTAGAATTACACTACAGTAGAACTCACAGTAGAAACTACTTACACAGTCCTACATTTGTCATTTTAATTTTTACATTATACTTTGGAATAAACACTGACAGTTTGGCTTACGGGTGCAGTTACTTTGATAAATTATATAAAATACACCTTTTTCAAGGTTTGTTTGTAATAAGATAATCTGGTTATTTTGTAATACATACATTCAGACTGTTATATTAACATAAATAATAAATTGGATTCAAATATATTTTTCAAGTCTGTTTCATTGGCTATAACATTTAACTACCAGTTTATACTATTATTATTTAAGGACAAACCCATTTTTGTCACTCAGTGTAAGTATTCAGTTATAATTGTCATCTATAGGCTGCCCTGAGAACCCAGACTTCCTGTTTCCTGACTGCTGCAGAACATCCAGCTGAAGAATCCTCATCGCCTGTCATCTGATCACCACACCATCACAGCTCCTCATATTTGCTTAAAATTTTAGATATCTGAAAGATTTACACAAAGTCTACTTAAAAGCTAAGAGTTTTATTATAGCCTGTTGATTGTTGAGATTTATTCTGCATATTACTTTACAGAAGTATAGACCTATTCATTAACCTGTCTGGTTAAAAAATAGAAGTAATAATATACAGTTTTTGAAAAAGCTACAATAAAACTGTTTTTAAAGAACTTTCAATAACTTTTATATTGAGTTTGTATTTAAGTCAGCCTTTTACATCTATTACATAGTTATAAGAACACTTTACCATTTGTATAGTTTTACATTTCTCCATTTAATAGAAACTTGAGGAGTCATTAGTTTTTCAGTGTTTACAGGTTGAATTTTGTTTACATTTGTGTATAAATACATATAAGGTCCAGTTTGTACTTGCACAAAATGCCAAGAAAAGGTCAAAGGTCACAGTCCCAGAAGCTTAGATGGCAAAAGGAGAAGGAACAGGTAAATGTTTCTCAGACCGGTGAGCAGGTAAAGGTGTCTGTTACAAGTATTCCCAGTCCCAAAGTGCAGCTCAGTGTTCAGACAGCCGCAGTGTCTTATGCAGATGTGGTAAAGAGAGGTGTTTGCTCATCATCTGTGCCAAATGCTAAAGTACAGCAGGTAGTCCAGACTGAACCCCAGGTAACTCTGCAAACGCAGCATGATGGAGAAGCTCCAGGACCATCTCATGTAGAGGTTACAAACAGTGAAAGTCGTCCACGAGTGAGTAGTGTCTGTGCATCCCGAAGCCAGGCCTCTGCTAAGTATGGAGAGTACAGGAATCAGCAATGCATGGCGAACAGTTTGGTTTTCCTGTCATTCTTACATGAGGATGAATTCATTACCAGAGCAGATCTTAACCGTGTGTTGGATAAAGGCCATGCCGTGTATTCAGATGCCAGAAAGAGGTTTGTGAACAGCGTGTTCCTAGCCTGCAATGAGCTTCCCACAGTGGTCACCAGCCGCAGACACGAGTATCAAGTGGACATGTCTCAGTTTGCTCGTTATGGCACATTTGATGGTACAGATCACCTGCCGAGCCTTGAACAGGGACTACAGTGTTTGGCTTCAGAGGTTCGCTATGCTTTGCTAGTCATGGGAGGAACCGTGATTGCAGTTTGCAGGCTGATTTCAGGTGAATACGCATATTTTGATCCTCACCCACGTAAGTCTACAGGAATGCCACTGTCGCTAGCTGTAAGTGGTGGCACTGCAGTTATGTTAAAATTCACACGTCTTAACGACATGATTGACAGGATCAAATGCTTGTACCGAATGTTTAGCATCGCCCCAACCTGCACTTATGAGCTACAGCCTGTTGAATTCCACTGTGAAAACGCTGCTTATCAAAGAGATGCTAATCAAAACACCGAATACAGACAATGCACTACAAGTGCTCCAGCGCCAGATTTAAATGAACCTGTTCCTGAATTAAACTCCCAGACATCCACTGAGCAGACACAGAAAACTGTGACTGACACTTTAACCACAGAAGTGACATCATCCAGACTGGATTACTCAAATGAGACAGCTGCTCCTGAAAGCAACCATCATCCTTCTGATTTTTTACAAAAAGAAACATCTGCATCTTCTGTGAGAGAAACTCAGGTAACATCAGATTCTGTTCCTCAGAAGGAATATAGAAGGAAGGAAGACAGAAGGAAATATAGTAAACAGGAAAGGAAAAAAATGAGGAGAAGATCACTGGCCCAACAAAAACTACCAAAAAGAAAGGAAAATCAGAAAAAGAAAGAAAGGCAGATGTACACTTCCAATGAAAGCTTTAAGGCAAAGAAAAGAAATTCCAGTGGAAAGTCTAATGATCCTGATCACAGACAAAAGAAGAGTGTGTACAAAAGTAATCTATATAAGCTAAATCCTACATATAGAGAGAAACAGAGGGAACATTTGAGAAAGATCTATAAGGAAAGAGATGATTTTAAGGAAAAACAGAAGGAGCAAATGAGAAGGATCTATAGAGAAAGTTCTAAAATTAGAGAGAAAAAAAGAGAACGTGTCATAAGGATGTATAAAGACAATCCTATATTCAAAGAAAAGCAGAAGGAACGAATAACAAGAACATATAGAGAATCTCCCGTGTTCCGAGAAAAGCAGAAGGAACGAATAACAAGAGCATACAGAGAATCTCCCGTGTTCCGAGAAAAGCAGAAGGAACGAATAACAAGAGCATACAGAGAATCTCCCGTGTTCCGAGAAAAGCAGAAGGAACGAATAACAAGAACATACAGAGAATCTCCCGTGTTCCGAGAAAAGCAGAAGGAACGAATAACAAGAGCATACAGAGAATCTCCCGTGTTCCGAGAAAAGCAGAAGGAACGAATAACAAGAGCATACAGAGAATCTCCCGTGTTCCGAGAAAAGCAGAAGGAACGAATAACAAGAACATACAGAGAATCTCCCGTGTTCCGAGAAAAGCAGAAGGAACGTATTAGAAGAACATACAGAACTTGTGCTGAATTCAGAGAGAAACATAAAGCTTACATGAGGTCATATGTTTCTAACCTATATAAAGAAAGTGAAGAATTTAGACAGAAAAAACAGTGTTACATCACTAAACGTTATGGAGAAGAGAGACAATTTCAGCAGCAACACAAGAACAATATGAGAGAACGAATGAGAGTAAAATATTGGAACGGTTTTTCTTTTAGACAGATGCATAATATCAGATGTGCAATGAAAATAAAAAGAAAATATCGTCAGATGCATCGGCCAGCTGAAAGTTTACAGTGTCATCCAGATAACAGTTTAATGAATGAGGCCATATCTTGTTTCAGGGCAAACATTAAATCAGCACCATCTTATGTTTGTACTGTTTGTCTAAAAGCTTCTTTTCCTAATCAGGTGAAAATCTGCAAAAGAAACAATTACTCAAAACACCAAACTGTAGCTCAGCAGTGTCTAACCGGTAAATTTGTTCATATGTGTGATGAAGCATGTAATGATCACTGCAGCTTTCCTGTTGAGAGAAAAAAGGAGTATATCTGTCACACGTGTCACAGTTCCCTCAAAAGTGGACGCATGCCAAGGCTTGCTGCTGTCAATGGTTTAGAACTGCAGGATATTCCAGCTGAACTGTGTGATCTCAACATTCTGGAGAGACATCTGATTGCCAAATGCATCCCATTTGCTAAGATTATTCCACTTCCAAAGGGCAGACAAAGACTCATACGTGGTAATGTGGTGTGTGTTCCATCTGAAGTCCAACAAACAGTTGACTGTTTACCTCGGCTAAGAAACCAATCGCAGATAATGAGGATCAAGCTGAAAAGACGACTGTGCTACAAAGGCCATCAGCTGTTCCAGACTGTCACCTGGTCTAAACTGATCCAAGCCCTGCGTAAACTGAAACAGATTCATCCACAGTACACAGATATTGTTATCAGAGATGATGCATTGCTTTGTGATCCAACGCTACCTGATGATGACAGCAGTGATGAAGCCAGCATGGGAAGTGATGATTATGATGAAGCAGATCTAATGGAAATTGACAACTATGAAAAAGATGCCCTTTTGTGTGAAAGTGAGTCTGAAAGTGAACAAGATATTAATATGCAATCCTGTGATGAACAACCAGAGGAACAAAATCCAGAGGAACCAGAAAGTGATTTGAACAATGGAGGTTTTGCTCTAGAAAGTTGTCTGCAGCCTGTTGACATTTCAGAAGAGATTCTCTCTTTCACTGATAACACATATTGTGTGGCTCCTGCAGAAAGAAACAATCCTGTTAGCTTCTTCAGAACTCCTCATTTGGAAGCCATGGCATTTCCTGTGCAGTTTCCTACTGGTCAGAATACACTGGATGAAAAGAGACGTCTTAAACTCACACCAAGTGCTTACTTCAAGTCAAGGCTTTTCAACATTGATGCAAGATTTGCTAAAGATACAAATTACCTGTTTTTCTCACAGTTTGTCACTGAAATACACCTGGCTAATTCCAGCATGACAATACAGCTAAGGAAAGGTAAAACTATGACCAAAGATGGACGCAAAATCACATCAGGAATGTTACAAAGTAAGACAGAAGTAGAGAAGCTGGTAAGAAATAAAGATGCAATCAGATTTATGCAGCCACTCAGAGGAACTCCAGCTTACTGGCAGAAAACTACCAGAGATTTATTCAGTATGGTTCGTCAAATAGGAACACCTCAGTTCTTTGTCACATTCTCTGCTGCTGAGATGAGATGGCCTGAAGTGATTCAAGCAATAAAGAGACAGCAAGGTGAAGAGGTTGATTTTGAAGCCCTGGACTGGTCAGAAAAGTGTGAAATTCTAAGATCAAATCCAGTAACCACCATGCGAATGTTTGATAAACGTGTTGAGGCTTTGTTCAGAGATTTGCTTTTTTCTCCTGCACAGCCCCTTGGTGAAATCATTGATTACTTTTACAGAGTTGAGTTCCAGCACAGAGGTAGTCCACATATACACATGTTGCTGTGGATTCGAGAAAAGGTAGAAGTAGATGTGGATGATGACCAAACTGTCTGTGACTTTGTGGACAGATACATCTCAGCTCAACTTCCTGATCCAGAAAAACAGCCTGAACTGCACAAAAAAGTCTCTGAACTACAAAAGCACAGCAAAAACCACACAAAAACATGCTTTAAGAGTGTGAACTCTGGTTGTAGATTTGGGTTTCCAAAACCACCAGCCACAAGAACAATGATTGTGAGACAGGATGAGGATTCAGACACTGAAGCTGCAAAAGCCAAACTCAGACCTTTGTTGAACCTGCTGAAGGAACCTGAAGCTGCTTCCCTCACCATAGAGCAGATTCTGTCACGATGCAACTTGACAATGAATGAGTATGAGCAATGCCTCCAAGACATAAACAAGAAAACGGCGCTGATTCTTAAACGTGACCCAAAGGATTGTTGGATCAACAATTACAACCCAGACCTGCTTGAAGCCTGGAACTCTAATTTAGATGTCTCGTTAATCTTGAATGCCTATTCATGTATAGAATACCTCTGTAAATATATAACGAAGAAAGAATCTGGCCTCTCTGAATACCTAAAGACAGTTATTGACAACTCTGATAAGAACACGGTCAATGAATGTGATGAAATGAGAGCTGTGATGCAGGCTTATTCAAAAAAGAGAGAAATCAGCGCACAGGAGTGTGTGACTCGAGTCTGTGGCCTAAAAATGAAAAAATGTTCCCGCAGTGTTGTATTTGTACCAACAGATGATAACCCAGTAAAAATGAGTCGCCCCATGAGCTACCTGGAAAGCACAACACACGACAGTTGTAATATTTGGATGACAAGTTTGAGTGATAAATACAAATGCAGACCTGAGACCCCAGAATATGAGGAAATGTCACTGGCTGATTTTGCTGCCCTGTGCCGGTTGGTGAGTGGTCCAAATGAAGGAAAAGATGTGCTTCCTCTTCTAAACCAGCTTGGATTTGTACAAAGGCGAAAGAATGATAAACCAGCTATAATCAGCTATTACCACTGTTCACAGGAAAAAGATCCTGAGCAATATTATGGACGACTGTTGAGACTTTACCTTCCACACAGATCAGAGCAGGAACTGAAACCACAAGGGTTCCAAACCTATCAGTCCTTCTACAACTCAGGTTTTGTGCGACTTCCATGTTCAGACCACAGTGAGTCTGTTAAACGGATTGTGAAAAGAAATAAAGACAAGTATGAGAAGAACTCTGAGGATATTGAGAGTGCACTGGAAGAGTTTGAACAAAATAGAGACGTTGTGATTGATGAATGGTGTAATCTTGCTCCTGAATCTGAAGTTGTGAGGTTGCAATGTGATGAGAATCTTCCTGAGAGACATTCTGATGATGAGAACGAACAGGAGAATGTTCCCGACTACAGTCGTCAGTCTGATGCTGTAACAGAGATCAGAGCCATCAGAGAACAACCTGCAGTCGATCCAGCTGTGGTACGTGTAATGTATCAGAATCTGAACCAGAAGCAGGCCTGCGTGTTCTATGCTATAAGAGACTGGTGTATTCAGCGAGTTTGTGGTTTGAACCCAGATCCATTTTTCTTCTATATCAACGGTGGTGCAGGAACTGGAAAGTCACATCTGATTAAATGTATTCACTCTGAAGCATCAAAGATCCTGAGCAGACTGCCTTCTAATGCAGAAGAAGCTGACATATCAAATCCAACTGTTTTACTGACTTCATTTACCGGGACAGCAGCTTTTTCTATCAATGGCTCTACGTTACATTCCCTACTCAAACTACCCAGGAGTCTGAAACCACCCATTCAAGGACTTGGTAATCAACTGGATGAAGTCAGATCTGAACTTATAAATGCTGAAATTATTGTTATTGATGAGATTTCGATGGTTTCAAAACCCCTTTTTGCTTATGTGGATGCAAGACTGAAACAAATCAAAGGCACTCAGAGACCTTTTGGTGGAATGTCAGTTTTAGCTGTTGGAGATTTTTACCAGCTGCCACCAGTGCGACAGTCTAAGCCTCTCTGTGTTTATGATCCAGAACAGATTGACCTATGGCGGGAACATTTTCAGATGATCACTCTAACCGAGATCATGCGTCAGAAAGATGATGTGGCCTTTGCAGAGATGTTGAACAGGATTAGAGTCAAAGAAAAGACAGATGAGCTTTCTCAGTGCGACAGAGATTTGTTGTCACAGGCTGTGACTGCACCAGAAGAATGTCCAATCGAGGTCTTACACATTTATGCCACCAACAAGAATGTTGAATCCCACAACACAGATACGCTCAAGAAGCTTCATTCAAACATCATAATCATCACTGCAGACGATTTCCAGAAGGATAAACGTACAGGCAGAATGGCACGAAGAGACAAACCATTTACAGGTGGGCGAAATGATTTACCTGACACCCTGAATGTTGCTGAAGGAGCTCGAGTCATGCTGACCAGAAACTTGGACACACTAAACGGTTTGGTCAATGGTGCTTTTGGTATACTGATAAAAGTGGTGAGATCTGAAAATGATGGACACATAATTAAACTGGGGCTCAGAATGGACAACCGGCAGTCTGTAAGAAACAACCGCAGTGCTAATGCAGCATCTGATGATCTGGTTTACATTGAGAGAGCAGAGGAGAGTCTGAAGTTTAAAGGGGCGGTACGCAGACAGTTTCCTGTAAAGCTCGCATTTGCCTGCACAATCCACAAAACCCAGGGTCTTACAACACAGACAGCTGTAGTTTCAATGAAGAACATTTTTGAACCAGGTATGGCTTATGTTGCTCTCAGCAGGGTGACGTCTCTCAGTGGACTCTATTTACAGGACTTGGATGAGAAAAAGATTTACGCCAATCCCGAGGTAACTGCAGCGCTCCAAACCATGAGACAAGCCAGCGTTGAGGAAATGATGCCTCTTCTTCAGGTCAGAGAAACAGCCAGCAGACCTGACACTCTTACACTGATCCATCACAATACGGAGGGTTTACCATCTCACATCAGTGACATCAAGAGTCATCATGAAATGTGCTTAGCAGATGTTTTGTGTCTCACTGAGTCTCACCTCCAAGGCTCCTTTGTTGCAGACAGTCTTCATTTGGACGGCTACACCATGTTCAAACGCAACAGACATGTGTCCTACACAAACTTTCCTCACATGGCCAGCAGAAGTGGTGGTGGAGTTGTTGTGTATTTGAGGAATCATTTTCAGGTTCAGGTAAAACAGTATCTGCATAATGTCACTGATCTTGAGTTCTTAGTGTTAAAGGTTCAGGCTCCATTCCCTGCTCTCATTGCGGTTGTGTACAGACCTCCTGACTACAGTTTGACACCATTCATGCGAAACCTGGTAAGTCTTTTAGATTCACTTGAAATAATGGACTGTCACCCAATAATTGTGTGTGGAGATTTTAATGAGAACCAGTTGCAGAGTGGAAGAAAACAGATTCTGGAGCAGTTTCAGTCGAGAGGGTATTCACAGCTGATCACTTCTGCCACTACAGACAAGAACACCCTGCTTGACCTCATTTTTATTTCTCAGCCACAGCAAAGTCTTTATTCAGGTGTTCTGAGAACGTATTACAGTTACCACAACCCTGTGTTTTGTGTCCTGTCCTCGAGTCAATCATGAAGTCATCTGGTGAGTTTTGAAACAATTACAGATCATGTTTGTTACAGAGTTTACTGATTGTAGAGTATGAAAAATATTTTACATTGAAAAAATTGTCTTCCCTACTCTGTCTGCAAGAAGACCCTTTCTTATTGCAATGTTTTTAATCATTTCACCAAATCATGGCTGAACTTCATGCAGAGCAGGGAGATCTACCTTCTGTTATCATGCACCTCTGATCTGAAATGTGCTGCAACATTTATTAAACCAACATCATTTATTTTTTATCCTCATGTTTTAAATGACTAAATCTACTCTTTTAAAAAGCATGTAGATGTAAATTGTCCTCTCCTTTTGTTGATACTTTATGTTACTGTGATGTATGTATCTCAAGAAATGAGAGATTCCCCTCAAAGGGCTTTCAAATTATTAAATAGTAAATAAATAAATCCCAGATAAATGCAGGTATTTATTATGGGTCACATGCATAAATACAGACACTTATATTTTCTTGATTATAATAGAGTTTGTAGAATCAAAGGTTTTTTTGGTGAATGAGTTTTTGTTGATCATGTTTTACAGGTAAAAAAAAAAAAAAGTCAAAAGTTTTAAACTATCTTTAGGCTACCAGAGATTCTTGTAATACAAATATTTTTAGAGCTAACAGAATGTGTATAAAAACTGATTTAGATATAAATGGAAAGTTTCTGCATCCATTTTCTGACTTGGCCTTTATCCGGGTGGGTTTGGGTTTGGGTGGATAAAGGCCAAGTCAGAATTGTCTGAGCAGCTGGAAATAGCTGCAAAGACATCAGAAAGCATGGGCTTTAGGTGTAGCCCATACTTTCTGATGCACTAAGTAGATTTACTAACTGACACCCCATACCAGCATTATATTGACATTTGGGGGCTGAGATGGGTGGGTGGGGAGGGTGGGTGGTGTTAAAAGCACTTTATGTTTTGTAGGTTTATTTTCTTCAGAGAAGGGCACACACAGTCATGTCTCCTTTGTGGCAAAAACCTTCAAACGTCACCATCCTCAGCTGAAACAACAACATCTTAACACCATCTTCATGAACTGCTGATCCAAACCTGATCCATCAGTGCTGGACTGCACAGATAACTACATGCCACAAGGAAACTGCTGTTTTATGAACTGCCATACCAGTGTGTCTTCAATGGAGAAGATCACATCACCTGACCTCCTGCCTAATCTAGAGACCATCACTATGCTGCCACAGTCAACACCTCTGAAACCATCAAGGATGACTCATACTGAGGAAACTGTACTTCGTGTCAGAGTCCAGTGATCTACAGAGCAGAGAAAGGTATGATTTTTTATCTTTGATAAAAACAAAATACATGTCAGAGCTTTTAATTTAATCAATTAATTAATTTAAATCCTGTTTATTTCATAAATAATTCCACACTCAAATGATTAAACTAGTTGGCACTTGAGTGAGTTTTAATTCACATTATGGATGAAAAATCTATGTGTTTTTTTCTACTCTGTCCCTCTGTTCAGGTACTGCTGTCTTCTGAGTTTTTCAGTTTCCAAACTGAGACATTTAAACCTCATCACAGAGCTTGTGTCTATCTTCACCAATCTCACACTCACATGGTGTGAGATTGCTCTGGATTCTGGTTATGTGGCCTGCAGCACCTATGAGGTATTTCAATATTTTCTCATTGCATAACTTGTTTGTAGTTTTTATGCCTTAATACCAATGAAATGTTGTTTTTTTCTGCATGCCTGCATTCCAGCTTCTTAGACTTTACACAAGTGGACAGAGTATCAGTGTTTGACCACTCTTACAGACACCGACTTCTGTCAACTCACTTCTACTGATCTGGCACCTCACTCCAGGAAGACAGAGGGCTGCAAGCCTGTCATCGTTTCCAGTGTGACTTTGCATTCTTGGGATAGCATCAGATTTTTCCCACAAATATTCAAAGGTAACACTTATTTTGAGCTTATTTATTAAATCAAGTCTTCCATTGTGTAAATTATATTTGATATGTTTTTGTCTTCTTTTAGATTTAGATGCAGTGATTGGATGTGCTGCAGCTTTGTTAACTGTTTGGAAAACATCTGTTTGTGATGGTATTTAAAATTACGCTTTAAGGTGACAGTTTCCATGTAATTTCAGTCCTTTTTCTAAACAAAAACATTTTTCAATTAACATATTTTTTATTTGTTTTAGCAGCAAATGGTCAAAGGTAAAAAGAGCCACATGTTACACCAACAATGAATTTTTGACTCTGTTTGTGTCACCAGATTTAACAAACAATATCAGACCTATGAAATAAGTAATTGCACCATTTTTGGATTAATGTGCAATTATATTGTTTTGTATTTTCAATTGCTGAATAATTATGTTGTAGAACAAACCCAATCTGTTTAGCCAAACAACATAACTTGTTTGGTTAAATAGTGGATTTGTATAATTTTAGTCTATAAGTATAGCAAGCTGAATTCATACAAACACACAGCTCTAAATCTTGAATTGTAGGATGCACAATAATGATCATTTAATTATTATGGACATTTAAATCAGAATCTATTGAACCATTACACATATTCTTTATAGAGATTACACAACCTCAAAATGCGAAAAAACAAAAGTGTTTAAGAGGATAAATAAAGACAGCTCAAAGTGTGTTTGTATGAATATTGTCTTAGTATGGGGTGTCAGTAAGTACATGAGTATAGAATAGGTGTAACAGTGGTTTTCCACATCTGTGCTTACACTGCTCTAATATATATATAGATAATGGGTCAGACATATAGTTTAACCCATTACGTCTATTTGAAAAGTTTATGAAGTTCATGAAGATCACATCCAGTCATATGTGTTTCTGTTTACCATTTTATGAGGTCACACAGCTGACATGAGTTTTGATCACAGTAGAACCATAACATTCATGTTAATGAGTCTACTGTTTACAGCTACTTTATGATAAATTTCATCCTGGTCACAGCACTATGTGAAAAGCTGTAAGAGGTAAAGTTAACCCAATTAATACCTGATCATAAATCACTCTCTAACACAGGGCAGTGATTATTTTTCAATGTAATTTATTCCACAGCAATGTTCTTTATTTGATCCCTGTTTCTTTAAATATGTGCATCAATTGTTCAGCTGTGTGACTCTCCATACCTGAAATACATCACAATGTGAACTTCATTTCAACAATATTCTGTAGTTTATCATCAAATCAGGAAAGCTAAACTAAAACTAAACTAAATGAAAAAAAGAAGCTCTTGGGAATTTTAATGTAGTTGTAATGTTGTTTATCCTTGCCATACGGGATGTGCACAAAACTCCAGCAAATCAGAGAATATATTTTGTCTCTCATTTCCTGTTTATATATGTATATATTTTTGCAGTTAATAGCCTATCATGTGTCTGCGCATCTTAGGGCCATAAACGTAAACATGGCAAACAAGGATGTATTCACAATTCCAACAGATGCTTCAATTGTTTGTATAGATTTTAGATTAATTTGTAATGTAATTAATGTAAATTAATGTAACTATGTAAAAATCGTGTTTCTGTTCTGTGTCCTGTTCTGTTTGTATATGTGTGTGTGTTTTTTCTTTTTTTTGTGCTGCTGATACAACCAAATTTCCCCTTGTGGGACAATTAAAGGATTATTCTATTCTATTCTATTCTATTCCCATTGATATCATGTCCACCCAGAAATCTCAAGTTCATCATTTTGCTCTTCCACCATTATTTGAATAAAAAAATTAAAAGAGCAGGAATGTTAAAATGAATAATGAAAGGAATTTTGTTTTTTTTTTCAAAAGGTACAAATCAAATATTGTTGATAGACCTGCCCCCTTTATTATGTACAAAATACAACATTAAGCGTTGATCTGTTGTTATTCTTCTTTAAAAAAAAAAAAACCCAAACATTTATAGCCTTCCAGTGTTCAAAAAATTTAAAACAAACACATATATATATATATATATATATGTATACAGGGAGTGCAGAATTATTAGGCAAGTTGTATTTTTGAGGAATAATTTTATTATTGAACAACAACCATGTTCTCAATGAACCCAAAAAACTCATTAATATCAAAGCTGAATGTTTTTGGAAGTAGCTTTTAGTTTGTTTTTAGTTTTAGCTATTTTAGGGGGATATCTGTGTGTGCAGGTGACTATTACTGTGCATAATTATTAGGCAACTTAACAAAAAACAAATATATACCCATTTCAATTATTTATTTTTACCAGTGAAACCAATATAACATCTCCACATTCACAAATATACATTTCTGACATTCAAAAACAAAACAAAAACAAATCAGCGACCAATATAGCCACCTTTCTTTGCAAGGACACTCAAAAGCCTGCCATCCATGGATTCTGTCAGTGTTTTGATCTGTTCACCATCAACATTGCGTGCAGCAGCAACCACAGCCTCCCAGACACTGTTCAGAGAGGTGTACTGTTTTCCCTCCTTGTAAATCTCACATGTGATGATGGACCACAGGTTCTCAATGGGGTTCAGATCAGGTGAACAAGGAGGCCATGTCATTAGTTTTTCTTCTTTTATACCCTTTCTTGCCAGCCACGCTGTGGAGTACTTGGACGCATGTGATGGAGCATTGTCCTGCATGAAAATCATGTTTTTCTTGAAGGATGCAGACTTCTTCCTGTACCACTGCTTGAAGAAGGTGTCTTCCAGAAACTGGCAGTAGGACTGGGAGTTGAGCTTGACTCCATCCTCAACCCGAAAAGGCCCCACAAGCTCATCTTTGATGATACCAGCCCAAACCAGTACTCCACCTCCACCTTGCTGGTGTCTGAGTCGGACTGGAGCTCTCTGCCCTTTACCAATGCAGCCACGGGCCCATCCATCTGGCCCATCAAGACTCACTCTCATTTCATCACTCCATAAAACCTTAGAAAAATCAGTCTTGAGATATTTCTTGGCCCAGTCTTGACGTTTCAGCTTGTGCGTCTTGTTCAGTGGTGGTCGTCTTTCAGCCTTTCTTACCTTGGCCATGTCTCTGAGTATTGCACACCTTGTGCTTTTGGGCACTCCAGTGATGTTGCAGCTCTGAAATATGGCCAAACTGGTGGCAAGTGGCATCTTGGCAGCTGCACGCTTGACTTTTCTCAGTTCATGGGCAGTTATTTTGCGCCTTGGTTTTTCCACACGCTTCTTGCGACCCTGTTGACTATTTTGAATGAAACGCTTGATTGTTCGATGATCACGCTTCAGAAGCTTTGCAATATTAAGACTGCTGCATCCCTCTGCAAGATATCTCACTATTTTTGACTTTTCTGAGCCTGTCAAGTCCTTCTTTTGACCCATTTTGCCAAAGGAAAGGAAGTTGCCTAATAATTATGCACACCTGATATAGGGTGTTGATGTCATTAGACCACACCCCTTCTCATTACAGAGATGCACATCACCTAATATGCCTTACTGGGACCTTTTTGTGCCACTTTTTTTCTTCATATGAAAGCCATTTCCACTGTGTTGGGTGTAATATAGCCAAACTTGCCAAACGGTTTGGTTTTTTAAAAAATTTTAAAATTTTCTTAAATCAGCCTAAAATGGCTGAGCAGCAAAAATACTCACACTGACTACCCTAGGGACCGTTTTCGGCCCATTGACAACCATTATAAACGCAATTTTTCATCCCAAAATTATTATTATGTAGTTTTATTTATTTCTTTTGCTTTGGATGTCGATGTAGAGTCAGGGCCTTGAAATTGTAATTTTTTTATTTGTCCACCAGGTGGCGCCATTTTTTTCCACTTTTGGGCAAGTGAATGAAATGGAGTAAATTCCGTATTTATTCCATAGACTTTCTGCTCAAATAAATGACAATTCTGTGTCAGTAACAGTCTTAGACAATGGCGTGTATGTTTTAAAAAATAAAATAAAGGTCTTTATGGCTAAAAAAATATAAAAAAAATGACACACACACACGCGCGCACACACACACACACACACACACACCTTTTTTCCGTCTTTTCTCTTAGGCCACAATGCAGTACAAACAGAATAAATTTAAAAGCTGGAACCAAAACCAAATTAGACTTTATTATGGCTTCGAGTTAATTTTTCAGTGCCGCTGTGGTGGAAAAACCAGCTGTGCCCCCGGAAGTAGTTGTTTTTGACGGCGGAAGGGCTCAGCGCGCATCGCAGATCCTCCTGGAAAGGCACATGGAACGCAAATTTAACGGTAAAAAAAAAGCACCTTTGCCACTCATTTTAAAATTGGGAGCTAAAGGGAGATGATTGAAACAGTAACAGGGTGATTTTTGAAAAATTTAAAAGTATTTTGGTTACCCGCGGACAATGATCCTCCATCGACTTCGGCGATGGAGGCGCAGCGCTGTTCACCGGTGACAAAATCCCCCCCTCTGCAATGTTTTCGTTATTTGAAAAATTAGTATCCAGTCAGTTTGAGGGTTACAAAAGAAAACTATTATTACTACGATTTATTGCGTGGGATCGGACATGTCGAACTGTCGTGTAGGTAGCTACCGACAGAACACGTCACCTGCGTCACGATGACGCAGCGACGTGTTCTGTCGGTAGCTACCGGCTGTCGGATGTTTTGGTTTCATGACAAATGTGTATTATTACCAGTCAGTTTGACGGTTACAAAAGAAAACGATAGATTTATTGTGTGGGATCGGACATTGCGTGTAGGTCGCTACCCAACAGATGATGGCACATGCGTCGATGACGCAGCGAGGTATGGGATGTTTTGGTTACAAAACATTAGTATTATTGTTGCATTACGATTCAGTTTTCAGGGTTACAGAACATTTTATATTTTAGTGTTCTCACGTTCGGATGGGATTATTGTAATAAAGGAAGGACATTTTTGCCTGATAATTATTTATATCCTGCTGTAACTTTTCTGTATAAAGAACTAAGCTCTCCAAAGTTTCAGGCGTAAAACGTCATAATTAGAAGTGTTTTTGAACTAAAAATAAAAATTGTGGAATACTGTTTGTGCGTGATTTAGACATCTCAGCCTGTGCTCACTACACAGGGAAAACAAACTTGGCCAGGGAAACTCACCGCGGAACGACACCGGGACCCACCGGGACCCGCAGCCGGCAGCCAGCTGGAGGCAGACCCCTGGAGGCGGTGTGCTGCGGCAGCGGAAATCATATGTTTTCTCGATTCCAATAACATAACTGTTCATATTCATCCTTCTGAAATAAATATTTTTCTGGTTCAAAGTGATCTTGTATTGTTATTAACATATTCTTGTAATTTTATTTTAGAAAACAACGAGGTAATAAGCACTTAGTATGTGAAATCTAAAAACATAATATACCGTTTTATTATAATTTACTATGGTGCTGCAAAAAATAATGCTCGATCAAAATAAATGTTAGTGCCAATCTTTGACCCATCTAAAAGCCTAATTATAATAACAAACGAATATTACTTCAAATGTTTTTTTTGGAAAATATTTAGTTTTTTTGTTTTTTGGGGCTAAAAAAACAGGGCGCTCATGTCATAAAACTGGGATTTAAAGGGTTAAAACAATGAAAATATAATTAAAACTTTATATGAATATTTCAGGGAGAAGTAGTTTTAAAAGACTGACCAATTTAAAGTGGAAAAAAATATGAATATATAATATTTTTATTGCACTTTTGGGGGCGGGACCGTTTTGGGTCCCCAGGGAAGTCAGTGTAAGTTTTTTAAAGGAAGGCACAAGGGTTTTAATTGGTAGTAGGCTTTCGAGCCTATACAGCTTGGAGTAAGACAACATGCATGAAGAGGATGATGTGGACAAAATACTCATTTGCCTAATAATTCTGCACTCCCTGTATATATATATATATATATATATGTATATATATAGTAACAAGGGGGCAAGGGGAGTGAGTGTCCAGGGTGAGAAGGGTCATTGATGATGATGCTGGCTTTTCGCTGAAGTCTGCCTGTATAAATTTCTCTGAGGGGAGTTAGTGAAGTGCCAATTGCCTGCTCTGCTGCCCTCACCACCTGCTGCAGTTTGCTTTTGTCTTCCACAGTACAGCAGTTGCACCAGTGTAGAGTAGTAGGTCAGAAGGCTGTCAATGGTGGAACGGTAGGTGTTAATTAGAAGTATTTGAGTTATTTGGGCCTGACACAGCTTCCTGAGAAAATGCAACCTTTGTTGTGCTTTCCCTACCTGGTGGGAAATGTTTGTGGACCTGGTAAAGTTGGCCAAGATGTGGGCCCTGAGAAACTTATAGCTTTCTACCCTTTCTACCTCCTCATCAAGGTAAAGTGCTCAGATCACCTTGTTCTCCTGAAGTCGATTACCATCTCCTTGGTCTTGACTGTGTTCAGATGTAGGTTGTTGTTGTCACAAAGAATGTTTTAGTAACCATACTTTCAGCTTCATTTAATAGACACAAGACTGTTTTATGTATTTCCAGCTATTTATTTGATTTATTAGATTTTTCAAAAATAAGTTAAAGTTAAAACAGTTAACTATGGTACAGTATTTAACAATGTGTAATTAAAAATTATAAATACATAGAAAAAATGAACTTCATTGTTTTTAATTTATAAAATATAACATTTTATACTTTTGAACAAACAAACAAGTAACAAACAAAGGAACTGTACATTTTTTAAATTATTCACAGTGATTTTTTTTCAATCTGCATGATTTGCTTCCCCTTAATTTGTACAGCAACCCTGACCGCTGCCTCCTCAAGTTCATTATCAAATGGATTCCAGAGGTCGCTGTCAATGAAGAGGCTCTGTCCATCATCCAACAGCACCTCAAGCTGGTTCGGCTTGTCACTCGTAGCCACACCAATGATGAGGACCTCTGCTCTGTCCTCTACTTTTGTCTGTTGACAAAGTATAAGCACATATTTAGCCCTGCAAACATTCCCTTTTTTTTATCCAAAAAGAAAATCTATGGTCATCATGTGGTTTCAGTAAGTCACCAAGACACACACATTGTGTTTATACGTTTAATCAAATCAAATCACTTTTATTGTCACGTCACATGTGCAGGTACACTGGTACAGCACATGCGAGTGAAATTCTTGTGTGCGAGCTTCACAAGCAACAGAGTTGTGCAAAAATACAATAACGTAAAACAAGCAAAATATAAGAATGGCTAAATCTGAGTGTAATAAATATATGTACAATATAAGAGTGTATGCATTACTGGATGTGTATACTAAATATGTTTTTGTTTTTTTGTTTTTTTACGTGTGTGTGTGTGTGTGTGTGTGTGCGTGTGTATACATATTTTACAAATTAAATAGATTAAACAATAAAATAAAATATATAAAATATACAGAGGTTGGTAGTTGAGACGTGCAAAACAAGTGGCATTTATATACAGTGTGGAGTGCATAATGTTGTTGAATGTGGGTGAGGTGTCTATGACGTGTTCAGCAGTCTGATGGCCTGGTGGAAAAAGCTGTCTCTCAGTCTGCTGGTTCGGGACCGGATGCTGCAGAACCTCCTTCCTGATGGAAGTAGTCTGAAGAGTTTATGACTGGGGTGACTGGAGTACTTGATGATCCTCCCCGCTTTCCTCAGGCACCGCTTCCTGTAGATGTCCTGGAGGGAGGGAAGCTCACCTTCAATTATCCGTTCAGAGCACCGCACCACTCTCTGGAGAGCTTTGCGGTTGTAAGCGGTGCTATTGCTATACCAGGTGGTGATGCATCCAGTGAGGATGCTCTCAATGGCACAGCGATAGAAGGTCCTGAGGATGCGGGGGCTCATGCCGAAGAGGCGCTGCTGCGACTTCTTCACTGTTTTGTTTGTGTGTACCGACCACGTGAGATCCTCGGCCAGATGTACACCAAGGCAGCGGAAGCTGCTCACTCTCTCCACAGCAGCGCCATTGATGGTGATGGGGGTGATGGGGGTGTGTACTTCTCTGCACCTCCGGAAGTCCACTATCAACTCCTTTCTCTTTGCGACGTTGAGGGTGAGATGGTTGTCTTGACACCAGTGGGTCAGGGCGCTGACCTCCTCCCTGTAAGCCGTCTCATCACCGTTGGTGATAAGACCCACCACTGTAGTGTCGTCCGCAAACTTCACAATGATGTTGGAGTTGTTAGTGGCTGTGCAGTCATAGGTGTAGAGTGAGTACAGGAGAGGGCTCAGTACACACCCCTGTGGAGCACCAGTGTTCAGTGTGATGGGGGATGAGGTGGTGCTGCCCAGTCTGACCACTTGGCGTCTGTCAGACAGGAAGTTAAGGATCCAGCTGCAGAGGGAGCTGCTCAGTCCTAGATCCTGCAGTTTCCTGTCCAGCTTCGAGGGAACGATGGTGTTGAATGCTGAGCTGTAATCTACAAACAGCACTCTCACATACATATACTCTCTTCTCTAGGTGTGACAGGGCAGTATGTAGTGTCAGGGCTATGGCGTCATCAGTGGACCTGTTGTGGCGGTATGCGAATTGTAGAGGGTCCAGTGAGTTGGGTAGCGCAGAGCAAACGAAGTCCCTGACCAGCTTCTCGAAGCATTTGCTCACGATGGGGGTCAGGGCTACAGGTCGCCAGTCGTTCAATGAGGAGATGGTGGAGGATTTGGGTACAGGGACGATGGTGGCCATTTTGAAGCAGGCTGGGACTACAGACAGAGAGAGGGAAAGGTTGAAGATGTGTGTAAACACTCCAGCCAGCTGAGCCGTGCATGACTTGAGGACGCGGCCGGGAATCCCGTCCGGACCAGTAGCTTTGCGCGCGTTCACCTTCCTGAAGCACTTCCGCACATCCTCCTCAGACACAGTGTGCACACTGACATCATCCGGGGTGCGCACACTGTCCGGTCTCATGGTGTTCGCTGTGTCGAATCTACCGTAGAATACGTTTAGATCCTCACACAGAGAGGCCGTGGTCTGCGGTGTGCTGGTTTTCCCTCTAAAGTCTGCGATCGTGTTTAGTCCCTGCCACATACTCCGAGGGTTGTCAAACTGTTGCTCCACCCTGTCCCTGTACTCACGTTTGGCTGCTTTGATCGTCTTCCGGAGTTGGTAATGTGCATGTTTGTAGTCCGATGTGTTCGCGGAGGCAAAAGCGGAGCTCTGTGCCGCCAGTGCCGTGCGAACATCTCCATTAATCCATAATTTATATGTATGTGTTACATTATGCATTATATGATGCATGATCAATCATGCAGGTAATTAAATCCCAAAGACGTCTTGGGATTATGTTCATCTGGACATCTATGTGTGTGTGTGTGTGTGTGTGTGTGTGTATAAGATAATATGAGATATATATATATAATATTATTTCATATTTTGACCCAGACTGAAAGAATATGTAGTTACATTTCAAAACCTAGTTCTAAACATTTGTTGATAAGACAATGCTGTGAAATATTGGTACAAAGGTTTAGCTTCTTCATACCTCAATCTTTGTATAAGTTGTGCTGTGCAGCTGTGGCCCATACGCGGAGTGGTTCAGCTTCATGTGGGAGAGGTTAATCTGGTCTCCCACATTAAAGGTGTGAATTCCTGCCTCCCTCCAGAGGCAGACTGACATGGTATAACCATCCTGAAATCACAAATATGACAGAATTAAAGATTTATTAATTAAATAATCCAAAATCCAGTAACTAGAAAAAGAAAGCCCACAGCCTCATACACTCTGCTCATGTACCAGCAATGTCAAATTTGTCACATTAGTTTAACCAATTTCAATATAAAACTGAAATTGCATCATTACCTCCTTTAGCTGGAGATTTCGCAGGGGAACGTGCTGTTTTCCTGACAGTACGTCCTTTACTGCAGAAAACTGAAAAGTAAATTGAAATAAAATATCAGTAATACTTAGTGTATTTATATGTGATAGGTTTTTATTTCTTCAGTAAGATTTTTAGATTATATTATTGCTGTTATTAAGTATTCTTCATTGAACTTATCAGAAGCAGTTTATTAGGATGTTTTTCATGATTATGAAACAGCTTGAAGGAAATCAACAATACATTTGTAAATTAGTTGGATACTTAAGTGACAGCAACATAAATGAAAAGTTTGCCAGTTTACAAATTCTAGTTGGTGTCCATTATGCCCAATTCAGGGTATGTCTTGATGCATTCTCAATCATCCAGGAAAGTAAATCTCCAAAAGTTGAATCTGTTCATCTGGACGTAGCGTTTTGTGGGAGAAACGTTTCGTCACTCATCCAAGTGACTTCTTCAGTCTCAGCTGACTGCAGGTTTCCCCAAACCTTATAAACAGTACATTTGCATAATGACTGAAACCAGCCCACTGAAGGAACAATGGGCTGTGAGGTCAGTTCCTTAATCATAATTATGCAAATTCCCATGACCATTGATCAACAATCACTGACCAAAACCCACTGATCAAAGAACACTGATCAATGGCCATGAGTACCATTCACAGAGAGTTGGGGAATGGCTGCAATCACAGCATTGTAAGATGGCGAAAGATGTACCCTTAGTACCCTTAGCGCGGAGTCAAGGAGGCCATTTACGTGAAAAGGGAAAGACCATCTCTGAATCGAGGAGGGGGCCTAAGGGTACATCTTTCGCCATCTTACAATGCTGTGATTGCAGCCATTCCCCAACTCTCTGTGAATGGTACTCATGGCCATTGATCAGTGTTCTTTGATCAGTGGGTTTTGGTCAGTGATTGTTGATCAATGGTCATGGGAATTTGCATAATTATGATTAAGGAACTGACCTCACAGCCCATTGTTCCTTCAGTGGGCTGGTTTCAGTCATTATGCAAATGTACTGTTTATAAGGTTTGGGGAAACCTGCAGTCAGCTGAGACTGAAGAAGTCACTTGGATGAGTGACGAAACGTTTCTCCCACAAAACGCTATGTCCAGATGAACAGATTCAACTTTTGGAGACCAATTCAGGGTAATTTTGCCAGTTTCCATTGTATCTGCTTTTATTTTTATTATAAAGTATATATTAAGATGAAGACCTTTGTGTAGATTTATATACACAGGTATATAAAATAATTATTCTGTTTGTTTTTTACTATCAAGTAGAGACTGTTCATTAGAATCTAGCCCTTACAATACAAATGTATGTAGACACAATGCAAATTGGCTGCATAAATACCAGAAACGGTCTTAGGAAAATATTTAAAAAAAATTGTGCTTAACAATCTTAACAGAATTTAGTCTCTGCTTGACAGCAAAAATTATTTTTAACTGTAAAAAATACACACAATAATGGGTTATTTGGAAACCTAAAGCCATGTAAATTCTGATGGAACCACAAATACTTACCTCCACCACCTCCCCTTGGACTGTGATGAGCCCGCCATTTGTGGAGCTCATCTTCAGAGGAGTGAGTGGAGCAGGAGGATGCAGAAGATGCTCTGCTTCTGTGAAACGATCTTCACTGACAGTTAGGGTGGGTGCCCTAAAGAATTGTGTACGTGCAGTTATGTTTATATTGTAAGGTGGGGCCGTGCCCCTGAGTTCATGCCCTCTCATTATATAACACCCCCCCTGCTGGATTTTAGACGCAAACTCCTCGAATATGGTGACCTTGGTCACAGTCTGGCCATCTGTGATGGCTGCCACTGTGTTCTTTTTGGTTATCAGGGGTTTAGCTGTCCCATCTTTGAATTCCCAGCTAGTGACCCTCAGCTGGTCGCATGATCTTAACACTCTGAAGTGCAGTGGGGATGGCCGGAAATATGGCGTGTCAGGGCGGGTGTTAAGAAGCTTCATCAAAGCCATTCTGAAAAAAAGGCAACACAAACAATATTAAGAAGTTAATACATTTCTGTTACAACCAAGGGTAATATAATATGGTAACACCTGTAGATTTTGTCCAGTCTCTTTGCTTTCTGATGTCAAACAAAACTCAAAAATACCTTTCTGAGGTTCCTGCTTAAAAATGACAGGCCAAAAAACCCAGGCCTGTCTAAAAGTATTTTTCTGATATTAAATACAATGTTGGTTTTAAAATAAAGCTAACAGTTCTAAGATTTCATTGAATTAATGCAAATATTACAGCAAAGACAGTTGGTCAAAGTAACTGAAGACTGAACTCATACTCATAAACCAATGAGATGTTTTTTCTTACCAAATTTTTATTCATTTATTTTTTGTATTTTCTAGCATATAATGTCCTTTGAAAATATGCTGGCAATACACTCCAGAAAATAAGGAATCATCACATGAATATTATCAGTGCAAAGATTGATGCTGCTGAAGTGAAACACAGTGAAAAAACAGTTTTAGTGAAGACAAAGCCGGGTATTCATAATTTGTGAATACCTTCTTTGGCTCTAAATTTGTGAACAAGAAATGATTTAACTTTATTTAAATGTCTAAAATATTTGTTGTTTGTTGGAGATTCTCCCCCCCCCACACACACACACACACACACACACACACACGAACATAATGCACTTGCATAGTTCCTGTGGCTGTGGCTCTTTCTATTGGTCCCCCTTGTTAATCATTTGAGCCAATAGAATGACAGTAATCTAGCAGGCTTTCATGTCAGTCCCAACCTCTGTAACCGTACAGAAAATGGCCCTTTTTTTTTGATGAGTAATGGCATACACAGTTATTCAGAATATGGTTTCCATTAGGTTTTTGTTTAAGTCTTTTAGCTTAACTCCTATTGGTTATTCAGTTTTTGTATAGCTTAATTGAGAAAGTGCTAGAAAGTGTTGTTGCCAGGTCAGAGTGCCATCCTTAAGCAAATTTAGAGACTCACAGCTCAAACTTAACATCTTAAAGTTTATAAAACTGTTATAGATCTTGAAGATTTGTCAAATTCTTTAAGATCTTAATATTTCATATAAAAAAATTAGGACTGGAATTATTTTTCTTTTATACATTTAGATCTTTTTTCAATTAAATACCCATGAGACAATAAGTTCATCAAACTATGACACCCACTAATACATTACTGTCAATAGTAAATGTGAATTTATCGATAATGAATTTCTCTTCAATAGAAACATTAACATAGGAAAAAGAAAGAAAAGTCAGATTAAATTTTGGTACTTTGACAGTCTTTATATTGACAGCAAGTAAAATGGCTAGATCTGGTGTCTTGCCCTATATTGTATTGTATTGTACATATTATAAAGGTAGTAAAAAAAACTCAAAATTCAATACTTACGTTTTATGAAGTTGTTAAGAACAGTAAGAGTCGTGTGTGTCCCTCGAAGTATCTTAGAAAGATCAAGAAAGACCAAATAAGGTTCCCGCCGGCCTTTAAGTTACAACTTGCGATGTAATCTGTTGTCACCCGCCCTGATTGGCTAACTACGATTGTTGTGTTTCGTGATTGGACTGCCTTGTGTTGATTTTATGTTTGCTTCACTGGTTTTTTTGTTTTTGTTTGTTTGTTATTGTTTTCTGGGTGAACTCGTCTAATTTTAATTATGGAATTATCATTACTATTTTATAAATCTCAAACGTAAAATTTGAGATTTATAAAATCAGTTATAGGGCTTTGGAGTCGACGTCACGCCGCAATGCATTGTGGGAGCATGCCACCGTTTTAGCAGGCCAGGAATCAAAACAAACACACCCGTTTGGAAGGAAGATTGTTACGAACCGTACTTAAAAGCAGCTCAAAAGAAAAAGAACTTTATAGAGTCAGATTGTGTAGGATGCGAAAAGACAGTACTTGCAAAAAATAGCGTGGATTAGAAATGTGGACCCGTATGAAATAACGGCAGTGGAGCAGAAACCCTGAAGACCAACCGCTATTGACGTAGCTTGATATATTTTCGTACCTGTGGAGTCAGCGCATACACAGCGAACCAGTTTCGCAATTAAAAATCTCTGGAGGCGCACATCCCATTAACCAATGGTTGGGTACAAGATTTGGCTATTTTTAGACTCTACGTTGTGAATACGCCGTCATTCAAACAAAGGTAAGTCAGCTTGAGTACTGCCATTAAAATGCGTTTGATTTCCCTCCTAACATTCAGATTAGTGCGAACATAAATTCATTCATGAGGGGAAATTACAGTGAGAACATGTGGAGGCTCTGTTAGATGGATAACATAGTGAGTCCAGTGCACTGATGTGACATTGTCCTGAAGGATTTGGTCATTCTCTATGGTTAAAGAAATTGCATTAATGTAGGGGTGGTCGATATATACGATAGAAACGATATAGATTTGGCCAACGATAGAGAGTTTGACTATATCGCTCTATCGCGATAGCGCATATTGATGATGTCATCAAGCTGCGCCTGTTTTGGTGGAAAGTATCGCAGCGGCTACAACCATTATCATCTGTAAATTATGTTCTCCTGACTGAAGTTTGGCCCGTGTATAGCATCCTGCTCTGCGATTGCATTTGTCCCAAACCACCAGAATCCCTCATGTTAACATTTAACGAGTGGAAAAAAAGTTGCCGTTCATCCACCAGCTTTACTGTGCTAATGTTATGCTAACATAGCTGTGTCGCTAGCAATCACGTAGCACAACATTATATACCAGGTAGTCTAACTTCGGTAACCCTGCAAACGCCACTGCTGTTTAGTTTTCTGTCTTCATTTATGTTGGAAGTGATAGCAGAGCTGTACATTTGAATTAGTTTAAAAAATCTCTCAATCAGAACATGGTATGAAATGTTTAGGTTTAAACTAGCGAGCTAACTTCCTGTTAACTTCTAACTCCGTTAAATTTAATAAATTCTGTTTTCATGGATGCATGGATGTTAAACTTAATTGTTACACCCGATAAAGCACCAACGCTGATGATTTAATTAAAGATGAAAGAAGTTAGACTGTTTTTAGCTCTCAGTGTTCGTATGACGTTTTGGACCCAGATTACTCCTTACTACGGCAGCCGTAATGCTCTGACAATCCATCAAGCAGTCCATCAGCAGGCTTACCAAAGTTGTACTAAAACATTTTTAACAGATTTCTGCATGCCAAAATCGGTTCAAGGTCAGTGAGCACAACCAGAATTCATACATAAGACACACTCTCGATTTTTGAGAAAATTAAAGGATTTTAAGTGTGCCTTATAGTGTGGAAAATACGTTATACAGAAGAAAAGAATATATCGTGATATATATCGTTACCGCACGTGCTTCAAATTATATCGCGATATGAATTTTAGGCCATATCGCCCAGCCCTACACTAATGAATTCATATTTAATATAAATAATCCTAATTACACGTCTTGCTTCTGTGTTTGTGTGCTGTGTAACTAAAATACATTCTGTTTTAGTTTTATACATTGCTTAATGACCTGCAGTCTTTGATCGTCACTCAAGTCGAACTTTATGTTCTATTATAAATCATACATAAAATGCCACATTTAAAAAAAGGTTTTATTATCATTTTGACACTTGAATTAAATTTATTTCCAGAAATAACTTTTGATACTTAGGGTAATTGAATATCAGTTACTTGTATTCAAGTGCTATTTATTAAAATTACACTTTAATAAAGGTATGCTATTTGGGTACTCTGTAGGACACTGAGAAAGGTCAGAGAAATTATACTCTGAGAGACTTGGTAAACAATGCATGCATGGTTGTTCAATTCAGTTCAGTGTTGCTGTTTGTCTACTTGTAAAAAGTTGAGTTCACAGAATTATAAATGACTGTGACTAACTCCAGCTTCATTTTGAGTGCCATCATCTAGCCCTCTTTGTACCTGGTGGATGTCACAGGCCTCTGCCTCTGAATTATTGTCTAGCCATTGTCAGTGTGTGTAAGACTGCCTCTCTATGTGCTTTAGTGCAGACAGAGGTTCGGGACCCTGTTGTCCTTATTTCTGATCGGTGTTGGTGTGTAGCTGGCAATGCGTTGTCTAAGCTTTGCTTTGCTCTTTCAAACAGCACATTAATCAGAACTGAAGCTGCAGGTTGTCTCTTCACACCTACACCGAGACAGAGTAACAGTAGGACAAACCCAAACAGCACTAAGTGCTGAGATTCATATTCAGGCCTGACCCTTTAATGTTTTTTTCTAACCTGCGATAAATAATTTGTTATATGCTTGTTTGATAAGTATTTCTTTTTAAATATTTGTTATTGCTTTTTTTCAGGGGTTGGAACCAGGGCCAGCTATTTAAAATGGTCATCACCAGACCAACCAGGCTCAATCGAGTCATGGAAGGAGGAATCAGGTGAGATAGTAAGCTGCTGTTATATACAATATTAGTGTACAACAGTACAGTACAACAGGTAACATGCTCCAAGCACAATAGACAGTGGAATGTTTAAATATAATTAAATATAAAATCATATAGCAGCTATTCACAAAAGTAAAGACAAACAAACATAAACAGTAAAACTTGTAAACAGACCAAAAACTGTCAGACGTTGACAATCCAGTTAAAAGTGATGAATAAAGTGCTCTGACTTTAAGTGCTCAGGTGCAAAACTATTGTGTGCAGGGTAGTTTTTAAGTGTATAAATTGTTGTTGTTATTATTATTATTATTGATATTATTATTATTGTCATTATTGCACAGATGACTTTCACAGTGCCTCATTTTACCCTCATATTATTATGTGAGGCGTTTAACACTGGAGAATCATGCAAAGACTTTGATGTAACAGATTGACCTCTAACAGCAACCATGGGCATCAGTGATGAGAAGACCTGTGTTGAGACAGCGTTGGTGAGTGTGCTTTCTTACCAGCAGCCCAAATTAGCCACAACATCTGTAAACATTTACCAAGATCCTCCTCTTTACCTGCCACTGCTACTCAGTGAGTACAGGCTGGACCCCACAGAGTGTGTGCATGTCTGCAGTGAGGATGAACTCTTCCACCTTGAAAGCACACACGACATGGCAAATAAGATTGAGACAGCAACAGGAGAACAGGCCGCTGACCAGGAGTGGCATCAGCTCCACAGGCCAAGATTACATCTTCATGTTTAAGACGTTTGTTATATGAGGGGTGAAACTGTGCAGAGAGAATCCTCAAAGGAATGAGACAGATTGCAGACGTGAGCACAGGGACAGACATGGAGTTTAACGCAGCTGGAGAAAACTGCAAATTGAAAAACTTTAATTATAGGCCTCATGGCCTCGTTGTCCACCCTGACGCTCCCTGGCTTGGTTCCTCACCAGATGGGTTGATCTTTGATCCATCTGCACAGCCACCGTTTGGACTGCTTGAGATAAGGTGTCTTTATGTGAGGAATTATGTTCATTCAGATACCTTCAACTAAGAATGGCACCCTGTCTCTATGTAAAAGTCACTTGTACCAACTATGTTGACACAAAGTTCACAGCAGCATCAGAGAGAGCGTGGACTGGTGTTGCTTTCATGTTCACACGCTGATGCACTTCTCTCTTAAAAATAATTTGATTTCTATTGTGTGGTCTTAAAAGAGTACAGGTGATTTAAAGATGCCAAGTTAAATGTTCAGTATGTTGGTCACACCACGCACATGCACTCTCCAGTTTCTTCTTCTCATCTAATGCAATCTTAATGGTAAATCAACAGGGTGCTTGGTTGCATAATTAGCTGTGTATATGTTGAAATAAATGTAGGTTTTCTTTATTCTTGGCAGGAAAAACATATATCCAAGTGCAAATCAGTGCAATTCATAAATATGATTATGTAAACATTACCAAAAGAGCCAAAGCATAGTTCACAATATTTACATTTGAGGGGCTACAATCACTAAAATCTGAATTTCATTAAAACCATTTTTTACATTTACTTGTTAAAAAATTGTTGTCAATAATTAGAGCTCTAATCATTTACATCATATATAATTTACCTGAACCAATATAAAACTATTTACTATGAAAATAGTGCAGTTACAAGCACTGGTCCGAGCGGTGCAGCTTTTTAAATCATTTTGTTGAATTCAATCAGTGGAATAAATACAAGACTACAGCTGCTGCAGAGGTCTCGTCGCTTTAGTATATGAGGTGCCCTATCTACCAGATGAGCAATCTAAATGCCAAGTGAACTGTGCAACTTCACTGACAGTGAAATCTTTAGCCAAAGTTTTAACCAGGGGTTTGTTTTGATAATACTTAGGAAGCAGACGTGTGCACTGCCAGCACCGGTCAGAGGATAATGGTGTCAAATATTTAGTTCGCCTTGATGCTTCTAATTGCTCTCTCTCCACATGTATCATTAGACGTGAAATCTGCTAAGTGAATAGTGTGTGGTAATAAATCTTATCATTCGATTCAGGGTAGTGTGGGATTTGTACTTTGAAAACATTTTATCCCAGTATTCAGACGTGGGTGTCAGAACACTGAAAATACACTTGGAATCATGGTTCCAATCATCTCAGGAGAAAATGCATATTCCAATTGCATTGAGTAAGGTGCACCAATTTCATGATGATGTTTTTTTTTTAGAAAATAAATGTGTTGACATGGTTTTTCTGCCAATTTTTCACAGTTGAGCAACAAGTAGTTTTGAGGTAACTTCATCTTGTTCTGTTTATTTATTTATTTTTTTCAGTTTTGTGTCATAACTGTCATAAATGTTCACTAAATTATGACATTTTTAACTAGATATATTTTTTGCTATGATATCGTATTCGTGTTAAGTTATTATATTTCTGCTGAGTCACACTGTTTTCCAAAGTTGTTACTTTTCTGCTAAATTATAGTATTTCTGCTACAATGTTATAGTATTGTATACCAAGTTATACTGTTAAACCATTTCTTCCAAATTGTTATGTTTGTGCTAAATATTAACATTTCAGCTGAATTACAATACTTCTGCTATATTATACTATTTCTTAGTAAGTTACAATATTTCGGCCAAGTTGCATTTCAGCTAAGTTTTTAAATTTTTGCTAAGTTGTTATGCTTCTGCAAAATGATTAAAAGTTCAACTACTTTTGAAATGCTTATTTCAGCTTCTTCAGCTGTTTTCAGCAGACAGCTTCAGCTTTACAGCATCCACACTGCATTTTCGCAGGAAATGCAAATTTTTCTAGTTATTATTATATTTTCTTAAAGTTGCTTCCGTACGTTTTTTGCTGTTTAACTACTTCCACAATTTTCAGCCGATTTTCACCGTTCAAATTTTAAACTATTCTGCTATTTCTGCTAATGTGTGCTATGATTTTTGGTATTTTCTGCTATTATACTTTTTAAAATATTAAGCTTTTTATGCAATTTTTTGTCCCATTGAAATGAATGGAAAACTTCCAAAATTCTGCTAAAACTTGCTTGTTTTTGAAACTTAACTACTTTCTCATACTTTCGCCTAGAACAACCATTCAAATTTTAAAATGTTCACAAATTATTGGGCTATTCATGAATGATTCAGCTTTTTCATATCTGTTACCGTTTTAATCTTATCCCTCTTTAAGTTTTGAGTTTCATTTTTGTGATTTTTCACAAAATACATGCGTTGTTATGGTTGCTATGCACTTGGCTTTCAGTGTGCCACTGTAGGTTTCGCACTCTTCTCTTCATGTCCGAACAACTTCTTGCTACTTGCTCAATTTTCACTCAACTTCCACAAATTATACATCAAAACGTAGGTATTTTTGCTGGCTTTCAGAAAATGTCACTATCATTGTTGTGGGATTTATAGAATTTTGGCAAATCTCCTCAGACCAACACAAAGTCTCAAAGATCCCCATAGAAAGTCAATGGAGAGTTCGTTTAAAATCACCGCTTGATTTCTGTAATGAGAGGCATTTTCGAATCGTCATATCTCCCGAACGAAGCGAAGTTAAAACATGAGGCTTGTCCCGGTATATCTTCAGACACTCCTGACGCTCACAATTCAAGAATTTCTTTCTCACCTATTACCGTTCTGAAATGAGTTAGACTTGTTTGAGGGTAGGAAATTTGTCCTTCGCTCAGATTTCTTCAGATTTCAAACTCTGGAAATGAACCACTTTTTTCTCTCGTCATATCTTTTTAATGGATTTCCACAGAGACCTGAAAATTTCCATGATTATTCACCAAAGCCTGCTGTCTCTTACGGTGAAAGAATAATATTGATACTCCAAATAGATTTAGAGTTAGAAAGCGTTGTTTGAGGGCAAGTCAAGGCAGTTTTTGCTTTGCTCTACTCAGTTATGGTGCATTAGAAGTCAAATATCTTTAATAATTCATATTTTAATGATAAATTGTCAACACTTTAAGATTCCCCCATCTCTTCTGAACAAAACGGTGTAAGAATGACCGTTCTAGCCCCTACGGTTAGGAAATTATGGTCATTTGTTTGAGGGGAGTGGTCATTATGAGAAATAGACTGCAAAAATCCTGTGTCTCTCTGTGCTGCGTGCACCTGTTTTGGCGGGAAAAAGTGCACAGGCTCTCTGATTGGTGGATTCAAATTTAGCAGCTCCCAGGCTGCTTGACTGACCTAGAAACTTACTTCTCTCTCCCTGTGTGTGTGTGTGTGTGTGTGTGTGTGTGTGTGTGTGTGTGTGTGACAGAGAGCGAGAGAGAGAGAGAGAGAAAGCCTTTTTATGGGATAATCTCATTGTAAGATTCAAATTCAATATATTTAGACTGGTTGACTGAATTGGATGTTGTGTGTGTGTGTGTGTGTGTGTGTGTGTGTGAGACAGAGAGAGGGAGAGAGAGAGAGAGAGAGAGAGCCTTTTTATGGGATGATCTCATTGTAAGATTCAAATTCAATATATTTAGACTGGTTGACTGAATTGGATCTTGTGTGTGTGTGTGTGTGTGTGTGTGTGTGTGTGACAGAGAGAGAGAGAGAGAGAGGCTCTTTATGGGATGATCTCATTGTAAGATTCAAATTCAATATATTTAGACTGGTTGACTGAATTGGATCTTGTGTGTGTGTGTGTGTGTGTGTGTGTGAGAGGGAGAGAGAGAGAGAGAGAGAGAGAGCCTTTTTATGGGATGATCTCATTGTAAGATTTAAATTCAATATATTTAGACTGGTTGACTGAATTGGATCTTGTGTGTGTGTGTGTGTGTGTGACAGAGAGAGAGAGAGAGAGAGAGAAAGCCTTTTTATGGGATGATCTCATTGTAAGATTCAAATTCAATATATTTAGACTGGTTGACTGAATTGGATCTTGTGTGTGTGTGTGTGTGTGTGTGTGTGTGTGTGATTTAAATTCAATATAGTTAGACTGGTTGACTGAATTTGATCCTGTGTGTGTCTGTCTGTGCATGTGTGTTACCATATGTGTACATATTTGTGGTTGTGTGACTGTTATACTTTTTTTTGCTGTTTTTTTTTCATTTAACAATTACATTTGAGGGACCCTTAGCATGTTCAGGATTTTTTCAGCTGTCCATTTTGCTTTTCCAATTTTTCTATTTAGGTTATTACTATTGTGCTAAGTCATAGCATTTCTGCTGCTTTCCAGTATTTGTGCTAAATACAGCATTTCTGCTAAATCATACTATTTCTTCTATTTCATCAGATTTGTGCTAAATATAGTGTTTCTGCTACAAAATAGTATTTCTGCCAAATATAGTATTTTTGATTAATTATAGTTTTTCTACCAAATCATAGTACAGTTTTACTGCTTTTTATATGGCTTCTAAGACAACCAATCATATCCGAGGGCTTGCACATTCAAATTTGCATATTGTTGCCTTCATGGCTTCCCAGCCAGCCAATCATATCTTAGGCCTTGCACATTCAAATTTGCATATTGGGGCAATCATGGCTTCTAAGACAACCAATCATCTATGTCATATATCTATGATATTTCATATTTTTATTTTAAATGGTCAACATTTCAAGATTCTCCCATGTCTTCTGAACACAACGGTCTAAGAATGACCGTTTTAGCCCCTACGGTTAGGAATTTATGGCTGTTTGTTTGAGGGGAGTCCTCACTATGAGAAATAGACTGCAAAAATCCTGTCTCTCTCTGTGCTGTAAAAGCCTGCACTTGGTGCACCAGTTTTGGCAGGAAAAAGCACACAGCCCCTCTGATTGGTGGATTCAAATTAAGACTCTCACAGCTGTCTGACTGACCTAGAAACATGCTGTTAACAGCCCCTGTTCACTTGCTGATGCTATGTGTGTGTGTGCGCGCGTGTGTGTGTGAGCCTGAGTGTGTGTGTGAGTGTTTGAGTGTGTGTGTGTGTGTGTGAGAGAGAGAGAGAGAGAGAGAGAGAGAGAGAGAAAGACACACACAAAGCCCTTTTTAGGGCAGCATCTCATTGTTGGATAAAAATATAATATATTCAGACTGGTTGACTGGCATAGACCCTGTGTGTGTGTCTCTCTCTGTACATTTGTGTATCCATATTTGATTTTGTGTGTATTTGTTGATTTGTTTATCAATATTTAATTTTGTGTATATCTGTTGGCTGTTCTTATTTGTATTTCTAAATGTATTTTTATTTTATTTTTTCACAGGTGAACAAAAATTAGTTTTGAGCAAACTTAACCATGTTCCTTTTTATTCAGCTTGTCATTTTACCTTTCCAATATTTTCACTTAAGTTATTACTATTCTGCTCAATCATAGTATCTGTTCTAAATCATTGTTATTGAGCTATATTGTAGGATTTCTGCTAAATCATAGTATTTCTACTATATTATATTTTTCTTTCTAAATATATCATTTCTGCTATAGAGTAGTATTTCTGTAATGTTTAAGAATGTTTGGCTAAATATATTCTTTCTGTTATCTTATACTATTTCTCCTAAATTCTTGTATTTTTGGGAAGTTATCGTGTTTCTGGTAAGTTACAATATTTCTGCTAAGTTCTGCTATGCTATTGTATTTCTGCCAAGTATTATGTTTCCTCTAAGATATTGCAGTTCTGCTAAGTTACATTTTAGCAACGTTCCTTTGCTTCTGCAAAGTTTTTACAATTTCTGCAACTTTTCAGCTTTTTCAGCTAGTTTCAGCTGACAGCTTCAGCGTTCCAGCATCCACACTGCATTTTCGCAGGAAATGCAAATTTTTCTAGTTGTGTGGATGCCCTAAAGGGCTTCCACACTATTGAGTTCCTGTTTCTCTTTATTCTTTATTCCACTATATTATTCTAGTTGCTTCCGTACACTTTTTGGCACTTATCTACTCCCTCAGTTTTCAGCCGATTTTCTCCGTTCAAACTCTAAACTGTTCTGCTCTTTCTGCTAATGCCGGCAATGACTTTTGGTGTTTATTACTATTATACTTTTTAAAATATTACACTTTTTTCCTTTAATTTGTCCCATTGAAATGAATGGGAAACTTCCACAATTCTGCTAAAACTTGCTTGTTTTTGAAACTTAACTACCTCCTCATACTTTCACCTAGAAACTCCATTCAAACTTTAAAATGTTCTCAAATTATTGGGCTATTCCTGTCTGATTCAGCTTTTTCAGATCTTCTACCGTTTTAAATTTATACCTCTTTAAGTTTTCAGTTGCAAAATTGTGATTTTTCAGAAAATACATGTGTTGCTATGGTTGCTATGCAATTAAGTCAGAGTGAGTGCTGGTCCGTTCTGAATTTTCTCTTCATGTCTAAACAACTTCTTGCTACTCGCCCAATTTCCACTCAAGCTCCACAAATTATACATCAAAACGTAGGTATTTTTGCTGGCTTTCAGAAAATGTCACTATCATTGTTGTGGGAGTTATAGATTTTATGCAAATCTCCTCAGAGTAACACAAAGTCTGAAAATTCTCCATAGAAAGTCAATGGAGAGTTTGTTCAAAATCACCGCTGTATTTCTCTAATGAGAGGCATTTTCAAATCGTCATATCTCCTTAATGAAACAAAGTTGAGACATGAGGCTTGTGCAAATATATCTTGAGACACTCCTGATGCTCACAATTCAAAAAGTTTTTTATCACCTATTACCGTTTGGCCATGAATTACACTTGTTTGAGAGTAGGAAATTCGTGCCTTGCTCAGATCTCTTCAGATTTCAAACTCTGGAAATGAGGCACTTTTTTCTCTCGTCATATCTTTTTGATGGATTTCCACAGAGACCTGAAGATTTCCATGACTGTTCACCAAAGCCTGCTGTTTCTTACAGTGAAAGAATGATTTTGATGCTCCATATAGATTTAGAGTTACAAAACGTTGTTTGAGGGCAAGTCAAGGCAGTTTTGCTTCGCCTCTACTCAGTTACAGTGTATTACAAGTCACATATCTTCAATAATTTATATTTTATCTCTGAATTATGAAGGCCTGAAGTTTTCCCCATCTCTTCTGAACAAAACGGTGTCAGAACGAGCATTCTAGCCCCTACGGTTAGGAAATTATGGCCATTTGTTCGAGGGGAATCCTGAATGTGAGAAATACACTGAAGGAAACCCATAGCTCTCTCTGTGTCTGTGTGTGTAAGTGCTGATTACAGCAGGTGCAGCCAATTTAGCTGACCTAGATATACCAAGCCCAGACTCTTAACAGCCCCTGTACACTTTGCTCTCTGTGTATGTATCAATATCTCTCCCATGTTAAAGTATTACTCCTCCATAACAGTATTTGTGCTACATCAAAGTACTTCTACTACATCTTAGTACTTCTGCTCAATCATAGTATTTCTGCTAAATCATGGTATTTTTGAAAAATCATGTTGTTTGTGCCAAATCATGGTTTTGGGGCAAAACCATAATATTTATTTCATGTTATAGTATTACTACTAAGTGGAGGAATGTCTGTTATGTTGTAGTATATTTGCTGAATACAATATATCTGCCAAATCATAGTATTTATCCCAAATCATAGTATCTATGCAAAATTACAGTATTTCTGCTAAAAAGCAGAAATAGTACCTTTTAGCAGAAATTTCTGTCAAAAGATATTATTTATGTTAAAACATAGTATTTCTGCTAAATCATAGTATTTGTGCCAAATCATAGTATTTATAGCAAATCATAGTATTTGTGCCCAAATATAGTATTTCTGCCAAATTGTAGTATTCCTTCAAAATCATAGTATCACTGCAATTTCGGAGTATTTGAGCAAAATCGTAGTATTTGTGCAAAAACATACTATGTCTGCTAAATCACAGTATATGTGTTATGTTATTGTACTACTACTAAGGCATAGTATTTCTACCTAATCATAGTATTCCTTCAAAATCATAGTGTTACTGCAATTTCATAGTATTTGAGCAAAATCGTAGTATTTGTGCAAAAACATTCTATGTCTGCAAAATCACAGTATATCTGTTATGTTATACTATTACTACTAAGGCATAGTATTTGTACCTATATATATATATATATATATATATATATATATATTATATATAGTATTCCTTCAAAATCAAAGTATTACTGCAATTTCATAGTATTTGAGCAAAATCGTAGAATTTGTGCAAAAACATACTATGTCTGCTAAACCACAGTATATCTTTTATGTTATAGTATTACTACTAAGGCATAGTATTTCTACCTAATCATAGTATTCCTTCAAAATAATAGTATCACTGCAATTTTATAGTATTTGAGCGAAATCGTATTATTTTTGCAAAAACATATTGTCTGTTAAATCACAGTATATGTGTTATGTTATAGTATTACTACTAAGGCATAGTATTTCTACCAAATCATAGTATTCCTTCAAAATCATAGTATTACTGCAATTTCATAGTATTTGAGTAAAATCGTAGTATATGTGCAAAAACATACTATGTCTGCAAAATCACAGTATATCTGTTATGTTAAAGTGTTACTACTAAGTCACAGTATTTCTGCCAATTCGTAGTATTTGTACTAAATCATGGTACTTGTGCAAATCATACTATTTTTTGCAAATCATAGTATTCGAACCAAAACATAGTATTTGTACGAAATCATAGTATTTCTTCAAAATCATAGTATTTCAATCAAATCTCAGTAGTTGTGCTGAAACGCAGTATTATTGCCAAATCATAGTATTTGTACTGAAACATAGTATTTGTGCCAAAAGAGTATTTCTAATAAATCATAGTACTTGTGCCAAATCATAGTATTTCTGCCACATTGTGCTAGTTGTGCAAAAACATAGACTCTCTGCAAAATCATAGTATATCTATTATGTTATAGTATTATTACTAAGTCGTAGACTCTCTATTTTGTTATAGTATATCTGCTGAATACAGTATATGTGCCAAATCATAGTATTTATAGCAAATCGTAGTATTTGTGCTAAAACATAGTATTTCTGCCACATTATAGTATTTGTGTAAAACCAGAATGTCTGCAAAATCATCATATATCTGTTATGTTATAGTATTACTACTAAGGCATAGTATTTCTTCAAAGTTATACTATTTTTGCAGAAACATTGTACTGCTGGTAAATCATAGTATTTCTACTAAATAATAGTATTTCTGCCAAATCATAGTATTTGTGCCAAAATATTGTATTTGTACAAAGTCATAATATTTCTTCTAAATCATAGTATTTCAATCAAATCTCAGGAGTTGTGCTAAAACGCAGTATTATTGTCAAATCATAGTATTTGTACCCAAACATATCAGTTCAACTTATTTAACTCTTCTCAACAGCCCAACACCTCTTCTTCACCCCGTTTCAGCAGAATTGTGAGTTTTTTCACCCCTTTTCAGCACAAATTCCAGCTTTTTCAGGTGTTTTCAACAGAAATCTCTTTTTTAGCAGACATTCTGCTGATTCACCTGTTTTCAGTGCAACGTTCTACTTCTTTACCTCTTTTCAGTAGAAATTCTGCTGATTCACCTATTTTAAGCAGAATTTTCAGCCTTTCACCTCTTATCAATACAAATCTCAGTATCTTCTGCTCATTTCAGAGGAAACCTTTTCACCTCTCCTCTTTTCAGTACAAATGAACTTCTGTACCCCTTTGAAGCAGAATTTTTGCCTTTTCACCTCTTTTCAGCAAAAGTTTCTGTTTTTTCACTTGTTTTCAGCATAATTTTTCAGTTTTTTTACTGCCATACAATTTTTGCAGCTTTTCAGCTTTTTCAGTCATTTTCAGCAGACAGCTTAAGCGTTCCGGCATCCACACAGCATTTTCGCAGGAAATGCAAATTTTTCTAGTTATTATGTGTGCCTATGCCAAGAGGCACACATATTACTATTCCTCGGATTTATTATTATTATGTGTGCCTATGCCAAGAGGCACACATATTACTATTCCTCGGATTTATTATTCTTATTATTATTATTATTATTATTTTCCTTTTTCCGCCTGAAATTTTGCAGCGTATCTCGACCCGCAGTTTTGAGACAAGCTTCATATATGTTACCTCATTTTGTGCGGCTGGATCTGGAATGGTGTGCTATGACTTTTGGTGTTTATGAATTTTATAGTTTTTTAAATATTAATATTTTAGTGAAAATTTTCCCGCGCTCCTCTGCCAAACAGTTTTGACATTAGGGTTACATATGTTAGATCATTTTGTGCGGCTGGAGCTGGACTATTATGTTATGACTTTTGGTGTTTATGACTTTTATAGTTTTTGAAATATTTGGATTTTAGTGCAAATTTGGGCCAATTTCTAGGCTCCTGAGAAAGAAACTGACTTTTGGCCCCATAGAAACAGACGTCATTTGTGGTGTGTTGGCTCTCTCTAGTGGTATACCGGGAGTAGTACGGGCTAAAACTTTTATTCTTGTCGGAAAACTCCATATCCCACAATTCATAGCACGCCTCTGCCAGTGAAACAATGGCGGACACCACTTGGATTCTATAATGCTTTTTTTGGTGTTTCTAGGTCACAAAATAAACTTTTACGATATTTTCAGGCGAGAATGTAGGTGTGTAAACTTCAAATATCTGCTCGTTTTATCAAGACATCCCATATTCTCTTACGTGTTGTTGATAGCCGGCTAGCTAGCTAGCTAGCGTAGCCGCTAGCGACCCTTCGTGAAAAAGCACCCAGGTTTGGCTTATAGTGAAGCGGCAGAAAGTCGTGTCAACACCCGATCGCTCGCCAAGGGTCTGCGTTTAGCTGGACTTATTTTTCGCTTATATGGGCCAATGATGCTGGAAACCGAAGGCAGGAGCGTGAGGTGAACTGAATTTCAGGTAAGAAGTTATGAACTGCACTCTATTTGGGTCAGATATAAACAGAGTTTAGGTGTAGTTTATTTTCGTTGTGCTGACTTTTTACAATCGTACTGCGTGCTAGCTAGCACGACGGGAGTTTATATACAGCTGTGTGCGCGCTAAGTTACTGACGTTGGACTTTATTTTATTCATAATGGTTAGTTCGTAGAGTTGCCGTACAAACGGAATCGTGCCACATTCAGAGAAAATATTACGATTTATTCTGTCGTTACGAAGCCTCCCCTGTCATTCTCTGCCTGTTGCAACTTCAATCATGAAACTGATCAACGATCGGCTTTTCGCTCTTGTTTATCGCGCTAAACACAGCAGCACGTTTAAGCTTGATCAGCTGTTGTTAGAATTCATTTGCTTTTAATTTCTAGTATCAGCTGATGTTTGCTGGAGCCACAGCTGTAGAAGCGGCTGGTCGAAACCAGGAGATGACCTTACTGAATCATCAGAGCTGAACTGGTGATGGAGAAACAGGTTTACCTTTTTTTTAGGTGACATGAATGAGTTGAAGGGAAGTTATGAACTGTTTCTGAGAGAAATAAACACCAAGCTCCTTTTTTTATTTAGCTGACAGCTGGTAACTGTGCAGGGGCGGATCTAGCAAGGCTTTTGCCAGGGGGCCAGGTAGGGCGTTAACAGAGAAAGGTGGACACAAAGATATACCTTTCTTTCTTACTCTCATACAGGGAGTGCAGAATTATTAGGCAAGTTGTATTTTTGAGGAATAATTTTATTATTGAACAACAACCATGTTCTCAATGAACCCAAAAAACACATTAATATCAAAGCTGAATGTTTTTGGAAGTAGTTTTTAGTTTGTGTTTAGTTTTAGCTATTTTAGGGGGATATCTGTGTGTGCAGGTGACTATTACTGTGCATAATTATTAGGCAACTTAACAAAAAACAGATATATACCCATTTCAATTATTTATTATTACCAGTGAAACCAATATAACATCTCCACATTCACAAATATACATTTCTGACATTCAAAAACAAAACAAAAACAAATCAGCGACCAATATAGCCACCTTTCTTTGCAAGGACACTCAACAGCCTGCCATCCATGGATTCTGTCAGTGTTTTGATCTGTTCACCATCAACATTGCGTGCAGCAGCAACCAGAGCCTCCCAGACACTGTTCAGAGAGGTGTACTGTTTTCCCTCCTTGTAAATCTCATTTGATGATGGACCACAGGTTCTCAATGGGGTTCAGATCAGGTGAACAAGGAGGCCATGTCATTAGTTTTTCTTCTTTTATACCCTTTCTTGCCAGCCACGCTGTGGAGTACTTGGACGCGTGTGATGGAGCATTGTCCTGCATGAAAATCATGTTTTTCTTGAAGGATGCAGACTTCTTCCTGTACCACTGCTTGAAGAAGGTGTCTTCCAGAAACTGGCAGTAGGACTGGGAGTTGAGCTTGACTCCATCCTCAACCCGAAAAGGCCCCACAAGCTCATCTTTGATGATACCAGCCCAAACCAGTACTCCACCTCCACCTTGCTGGCGTCTGAGTGGGACTGGAGCTCTCTGCCCTTTACCAATCCAGCCACGGGCCCATCCATCTGGCCCATCAAGACTCACTCTCATTTCATCAGTCCATAAAACCTTAGAAAAATCAGTCTTGAGAGATTTCTTGGCCCAGTCTTGACGTTTCAGCTTGTGTGTCTTGTTCAGTGGTGGTCGTCTTTCAGCCTTTCTTACCTTGGCCATGTCTCTGAGTATTGCACACCTTGTGCTTTTGGGCACTCCAGTGATGTTGCAGCTCTGAAATATGGCCAAACTGGTGGCAAGTGGCATCTTGGCAGCTGCACGCTTGACTTTTCTCAGTTCATGGGCAGTTATTTTGCGCCTTGGTTTTTCCACACGCTTCTTGCGACCCTGTTGACTATTTTGAATGAAACGCTTGATTGTTCGATGATCACGCTTCAGAAGCTTTGGAATTTTAAGACTGCTGCATCCCTCTGCAAGATATCTCACTATTTTTGACTTTTCTGAGCCTGTCAAGTCCTTCTTTTGACCCATTTTCCCAAAGGAAAGGAAGTTGCCTAATAATTATGCACACCTGATATAGGGTGTTGATGTCATTAGACCACACCCCTTCTCATTACAGAGATGCACATCACCTAATATGCTTAATTGGTAGTAGGCCTTCGAGCCTATACAGCTTGCAGTAAGACAACATGCATGAAGAGGATGATGTAGACAAAATACTCATTTGCCTAATAATTCTGCACTCCCTGTATAAAATATTTAGCTTTTATTAAATAGTTATCTGAATCTTACAACCAAAGTTTGTATAATAATACACAAGATTGGCTGTAGACCATTGTTCATCATTCAGAACACTGTGTAAAAATAACAAAAAACAAAAAGTGAATGCACAGCCGGCTGTGTGGGTAAACCAACCATGTGTGAAAAGTGGTCCATAACGTAATGCTTCAAAGCGTGTTCATGCAAACATTGTCGGGTCTGCCGTGGTACAATGGGACTTCTGCTCATGAACCTGTGTGCACAGCGTCTGCAAATCGGCGCTGTACGAAGTAACTTCATCTTTACACAAAACTGTAAGCTGTCATCTGTGAAGCGTGAGCGGTGTTTGTTTTTACCATAGTTCATGGTGGAGAATGGCTGCTCTTCTGAGTTTTGCTCTCTGTAGCCGTATGAATGGCAAACTACAGTGATTAGCAGCGGCATAGGCACACATAAAATTTCTTCTGAAATTTTCGCTTTCTAGTTATGTGTGCCTATGCCAAGAGGCACACATATTACTATTCGTCGGATTTATTATTATGTGTGCCTATGACAAGAGGCACACATATTACTATTCCTCGGATTTATTATTATTATTATTATTATTATTATTATTATTATTCTCCAGTTTCCGCCTGAAATTTTGCAGCGAATCTCGCCTCGCAGTTTTGAGACAAGCTTCATATATGTTACCTCATTTTGTGCGGCCGGATCTGGAATGGTGTGCTATGACTTTTGGTGTTTATGAATTTTATAGTTTTTTAAATATTAATATTTTAGTGAAAATTTTCCCGCGCTCCTCTGCCAAACAGTTTTGACATTAGGGTTACATATGTTAGATCATTTTGTGCGGCTGGAGCTGGACTATTATTTTATGACTTTTGGTGTTTATAACTTTTATAGTTTTTTAAATATTAATATTTTAGTGCAAATTTAGGCCAATTCATCTTTTGGCGCCAAATAAACAGACTTCATTTGTGGTGTGTTGGCTCTCTCTAGTGGTATGCCGGGAGTGGTACAGCCTGTGTACCCTTATTTGGATTACCGTAATGATGACAATTTCAACGGTGCGCACAGCGTCGCTGCTTTCAGGAGCCCTTGGAATTTTTAAGGTTGCGCAAATCATTCAAAAGTTACGGTAATGCTTGGTGGAAAACTCAATATCCCACAATTCATAGCACGCCTCTACAGAGTGAACAATGGCGGCCACCACTTCGTTTTATATGTCTTTTATTCGTGTTTCTAGGTCACAAAATAAGCTTTTAAGATATTTTCAGGCGAGAATGTAGGTGTGTAAACTTCAAATATCTGCTTGTTTTATCAAGACATCCCATATTTAGCGACAGTGCTCTGACTACGTCGGTCCTGCCTGACAGCTAGCCGGCTACCTAGCTGGCTACCTAGCTAGCTGCCGCACTTGGCTGCAAATGGATAGCGAGGGGACTCTCTCTGTCGTTTCACCTCCCTGGTCTCTCGCAAATGCTCGCATAGAATCGGAGTTACAGCTGGATGTGGAAAAAATAACTGAGTTGTTTGGTGGTGGAGCTACAACAGAGGGCAGCTACCCACCGGTGTGTGACAGAAAGGACATGCCGCCAACGAGACATATGAGGCCGGGCAGGCGATTGCTAACGCGGTGGTCAATCATGGATCAGGGAAAGCGAAGGCAGGAGCGTGAGGTGAACTGAATTTCAGGTAAGAAGTTATGAACTGCACTCTATTTGGGTCAGATATAAACCGAGTTTAGGTGTAGTTTATTTAGCAGCAGTTCTCTTATGTGTTGCTGATAGCCGGCTAGCTAGCTAGCGCCGCTAGCATAGTTAGCTCGCGCCGCTAGCAACCCTTCGTGAAAAAGCACCCAGGCTTGGCTTATATTGAGGCGGGTGAAACTCGTGTCAGCACCCGGTCGCTCTCTATTTGGGTCAGATATAAACCGAGTTTAGGTGTAGTTTATTTAGCAGCAGTTCTCTTATGTGTTGCTGATAGCCGGCTAGCTAGCTAGCGCCGCTAGCAACCCTTCGTGAAAAAGCACCCAGGCTTGGCTTATATTGAGGCGGGTGAAACTCGTGTCAGCACCCGGTCGCTCTCTATTTGGGTCAGATATAAACCGAGTTTAGGTGTAATTTATTTTCGTTGACCTTTTACAATCGTAATGCCACGGGAGTTTATATACAGCTGTGTGCGTACTAAGTTACTGACGTTGGACTTTATTTTATTCATTAGGGTTAGTTCATAGAGTTGCCGTGCCGTACAAACGGAATCGTCCCACATTCAGAGAAAACATTATGATTTATTCTGTCGTTACGAAGCCTCCCCTGTCATTCTCTCGCGTGTTGAAACGTCAATCATGAAACTGATCAATGATCGGCTGTTCGCTCTTATTTATCGCGCTAAACAACAGCAGCACGTTTAAGCTTGATCAGCTGTTGTTAGAATTCTTTTGATTTTAATTTCTAGTATCAGCTGATGTTTGCTGGAGCATGAAGATGAAATCAGGAGATGTCCTTACTGAATCATCAGAGCTGAACTGGTGATGGAGAAACAGGTTTACACTTTAGGTGACATGAATGAGTTGAAGGGAAGTTATGAGTTGTTTCTGAGAGACAAAGACCAAGCTCCTTTTTTGTGTAGCTGACAGCTGGTAACTGTGCAGGGGCGGATCTAGCAAAGCTTTTAGGGGGGGGGAGCTAGGGCATTAACAGAGAAAGGTGGACATAAAGATATACTTTTCTTTCTTACTCTCATATAAAATATTTAGCTTTTATTAAATGCTTATCCGAATCTTACAACCAAAGTTTGTATAATAATACACAAGGTTGGCTGTAGACCATTGTTCATCATTCAGAACACTGTGTAAAAATAACAAAAAACAAAAAGTGAATGCAAAAGTGCATATATATTTATTTTATGTGTTTGATGTGTGTGTCGGGGCGTGGTCTGCAGTGCCGCTGCAGGGGAGGTGGACCCACGGGTGTAAAGTCTGTGCTCTCTTGGCTGTTTTTTGGGTGTGTGTTGGGCTATGAGTTGAAAAGCTACAGCTGCCTGTGTGGGTACACCAACCATGTGTGAAAAGTGGTCCATAACATAATGCTTCAAAGCGTGTTCATGCAAACATTGTTGGGTCTGCCGTGGTACAATGGGACTTCTGCTCATGAACCTGTGTGCACAGCGTCTGCAAATCGGGGCTGTACAAAGTCACTTCATCTTTACCCAAAACTGTAAGCTGTCATCTGTGAGGCGCGAGCGGTGTTTGTTTTTATCATAATTCATGGTGGAGAATGGCTGCTCTGCTGAGTTTTGCTCTCTGTAGCTGTATGAATGGCAAACTACACTGATTACCAGCGGCATAGGCACACATAAAATTTCTTCTGAAATTTTCCCTTTCTAGTTCTTATTATTATTATTATTATTTTCCTTTTTCCGCCTGAAATTTTGCAGCGTATCTCGCCCCGCAGTTTTGAGACAAGCTTCATATATGTTACCTCATTTTGTGCGGCTGGATCTGGAATGGTGTGCTATGACTTTTGGTGTTTATGAATTTTATAGTTTTTAAATATTAATATTTTAGTGAAAATTTTCCCGCGCTCCTCTGCCAAACACTTTTGACAATAGGGTTACATATGTTACATCATTTTGTGCGGCTGAAGCTGGACTACTATGGTATGACTTTTGGTGTTTATAACTTTTATAGTTTTTGAAATATTTAGATTTTAGTGCAAATTTGGGCCAATTTCTAGGCTCCTGAGAAAGAAATGACTTTTGGCCCCATAGAAACAGACGTCATTTGTGGTGTGTTGGCTCTCTCTAGTGGTATACCGGGAGTAGTACGGGCTAAAACTTTTATTCTTGTCGGAAAACTCCATATCCCACAATTCATAGCACACCTCTGCCAGTGAAACAATGGCGGCCACCACTTCGTTTTATATGTCTTTTATTAGTGTTTCTAGGTCACAAAATCAACTTTTAAGATATTTTCAGGCGAGAATGTAGGTGTGTAAACTTCAAATATCTGCTTGTTTTATCATATTAGCGACAGTGCTCTGACGACCTCGGTCCTGCCTGACAGCTAGCCGGCTACCTAGCTAGCTGCCGCACTTGGCTGCAAATGCACAGCGAGGGGACTCTCTCTCTCCTTTCACCTCCCCGGTCTCTCGCAAATGCTCGCACAGAATCGGAGTTACAGCTGGATGTGGAAAAAATAACTGAGTTGTTTGGTGGTGCTATAATGCGGAGCTACAACAGTGGGCAGCTATCCACCGGTGTATGACAGAAAGGACATGCCGCGACCGCAGATCGACCGGTGTTTGCTAACGCGGAGGTCAATCGTGGATCAGGGAAAGCGAAGGCAGGAGCGTGAGGTGAACTGAATTTCAGGTAAGAAGTTATGACCTGCACTCTATTTGGGTCAGATATAAACCGAGTTTAGGTGTAGTTTATTTAGCAGCAGTTCTCTTATGTGTTGCTGATAGCCGGCTAGCTAGCTAGCGCCGCTAGCATAGTTAGCTAGCGCTGCTAGCGACCCTTCGTGAAAAAGCACCCAGGCTTGGCTTATATTGAGGCGGGTGAAACTCGTGTCAGCACCCGGTCGCTCGCCGACAGTATGTGTTTTAGCTGGACTTATTTTTCATTTATATGGGCCGATGATGCTGGAAACCAAAGGCAGGAGCGTGAGGTGAACTGAATTTCAGGTAAGAAGTTATGAACTGCACTCTATTTGGGTCAGATATAAACCGAGTTTAGGTGTAGTTTGTTTTCATTGTGCTGACTTTTTACAATCGTACTGCGTGCTAGCTAGCACGACGGGAGTTTGTATACAGCTGTGTGCACGCTAAGTTACTGACGTTGGACTTTATTTTATTCATAAGGGTTCGTTCGTAGAGTTGCCGTACAAACGGAATCGTGCCACATTCAGAGAAAATATTACGATTTATTCTGTCGTTACGAAGCCTCCCCTGTCATTCTCTGCCTGTTGCAACTTCAATCATGAAACTGATCAATGATCGGCTTTTCGCTCTTGTTTGTTTATCGCCTAAACAACAGCTGCACGTTTAAGCTTGATCAGCTGTTGTTAGAATTCATTTGCTTCTAATTTCTAGTATCAGCTGATGTCGATGTGGAAAAAATAACTGAGTTGTTTGGTGGTGGAGCTACAACAGAGGGCAGCTATCCACCGGTGTGTGACAGAAAGGACATGCCGCGAACGAGACATAAAAGGCGGTGAGGCTACCGCCGATCGACCGGTGTTTGCTAACGCGGAGGTCAATCGTGGATCAGGGAAAGCGAAGGCAGGAGCGTGAGGTGAACTGAATTTCAGGTAAAAAGTTATGACCTGCACTCTATTTGGGTCAGATATAAACCGAGTTTAGGTGTAGTTTATTTTCGTTGTGCTGACTTTTTCAATCACTTACAATAACTTGTACTGCGTGCTAGCTAGCACGAGGGAGTTTCTATACAGCTGTGTGCGCGCTAAGTTACCGATGTTACCGATGTTGAACTTTATGACAGCCTCCCCTGTCATTCTCTCGCCTGTTGAAACTTCAGTCATGAAACTGATCAATGATCGGCTTTTCTCTCTTGTTTGTTTATCGCGCTAAACAACAGCAGCATGTTTAAGCTTGATCAGCTGTTGTTAGAATTCATTTGCTTTTAATTTCTAGTATCAGCTGATGTTTGCTGCAGCCACAGCTGTAAAAACGGCCGTTCCAAACCAGATGTCCTTACTGAATCATCAGAGCTGAACAGGTGATGGAGAAACAGGTTTACCCTTTAGGTGACATGAATGAGTTGAAGGGAAGTTATGAACTGTTTCTGACAGACAAATATACACCAAGCTCCTTTTTTTGTGTAGCTGACAGCTGGTAACTGTGCAGGGGCGGATCTAGCAAAGCTTTTGCCAGGGGGCCAGGTAGGGCATTAACAGAGAAAGGTGGACACAAAGATATACTTTTCTTTCTTACTCTCATATAAAATATTTAGCTTTTATTAGTTATCTGAATCTTACAACCAAAGTTTGTATAATAATACACAAGATTGGCTGTAGACCATTGCTCATCATTCAGAACACTGTGTAAAAATAACAAAAAACAAAAAGTGAATGCAAAAGTGCATAAATATTTATTTTACGTGTTTGATGTGTGTGGCGGGGCGTGGTCTGCAGTGCCGCTGCAGGGGAGGTGGACCCACCTGAGCGGCACCTGCAATCACGCCTCTCGGGCGTAGTCTGTGCTGTCTCGGCTGTTTTTTGGGTGTGTGTCGGGCTGTGAGTTGAAAAGCTACAGCCGGCTGTTTGGGTACACCAACCATGTGTGAAAAGTGGTCCATAACGTAATGCTTCAAAGCGTGTTCATGCAAACATTGTCGGATCTGCCGTGGTACAATGGGACTTCTGCTCATGAACCTGTGTGCACAGCGTCTGCAAATCGGCGCTGTACGAAGTCACTTCATCTTTACCCAAAACTGTAAGCTGTCATCTGTGAGGCGTGAGCGGTGTTTGTTTTTACCATAGTTCATGGTGGAGAATGGCTGCTCTGCTGAGTTTTGCTCTCTGTAGCTGTAAGAATGGCAAACTACAGTGATTAGCAGCGGCATAGGCACACATAAAATTTCTTCTGAAATTTTCCCTTTCTAGTTATTATTATTATTCTCCAGTTTCCGCCTGAAATTTTGCAGCGAATCTCGCCCCGCAGTTTTGAGACAAGCTTCATATATGTTACCTCATTTTGTGCGGCCGGATCTGGAATGGTGTGCTATGACTTTTGGTGTTTATGAATTTTATAGTTTTTTAAATATTAATATTTTAGTGAAAATTTTCCCGCGCTCCTCTGCCGAACAGTTTTGACATTAGGGTTACATATGTTAGATCATTTTGTGCGGCTGGAGCTGGACTATTATGTCATGACTTTTGGTGTTTATGACTTTTATAGTTTTTTAAATATTAATATTTTAGTGCAAATTTAGGCCAATTCATCTTTTGGCGCCAAATAAACAGACTTCATTTGTGGTGTGTGGGCGCCATCTTTTGGTCCCATTGAAACAAATTTCAAACTTCATTTGTGGTGTGTTGGCTCTCTCTAGTGGTATGCCGGGAGTGGTACAGCCTGTCTACCCTTATTTGGATACCGTAATGATGACAATATCAATGACGCGCACAGCCTCGCTGCTTTCAGGAACCATTGGAGGTTTTAAGGTTGCGCGAACCATTGAATAGTTACGGTAAACACAATGGCTTCTATGCTTGGTGGAAAACTCCATATCCCACAATTCATAGCACACCTCTGCCGAGTTAAACAATGGCGGCCACCACTTCGTTTTATATGTCTTTTATTAGTGTTTCTAGGTCACAAAATCATCTTTTAAGATATTTTCAGGCGAGAATGTAGGTGTGTAAACTTCAAATATCTGCTTGTTTTATCATATTAGCGACAGTGCTCTGACGACCTCGGTCCTGCCTGACAGCTAGCCGGCTACCTAGCTAGCTGCCGCACTTGGCTGCAAATGCACAGCGAGGGGACTCTCTCTCTCCTTTCACCTCCCCGGTCTCTCGCAAATGCTCGCACAGAATCGGAGTTACAGCTGGATGTGGAAAAAATAACTGAGTTGTTTGGTGGTGCTATAATGCGGAGCTACAACAGTGGGCAGCTATCCACCGGTGTATGACAGAAAGGACATGCCGCGACCGCCGATCGACCGGTGTTTGCTAACACGGAGGTCAATCGTGGATCAGGGAAAGCGAAGGCAGGAGCGTGAGGTGAACTGAATTTCAGGTAAGAAGTTATGACCTGCACTCTATTTGGGTCAGATATAAACCGAGTTTAGGTGTAGTTTATTTAGCAGCAGCAGTTCTCTTATGTGTTGCTGATAGCCGGCTAGCTAGCTAGCGCCGCTAGCATAGTTAGCTAGCGCTGCTAGCGACCCTTCGTGAAAAAGCACCCAGGCTTGGCTTATATTGAGGCGGGTGAAACTCGTGTCAGCACCCGGTCGCTCGCCGACAGTATGTGTTTTAGCTGGACTGATTTTTCGTTTATATGGGCCGATGATGCTGGAAACCGAAGGCAGGAGCGTGAGGTGAACTGAATTTCAGGTAAGAAGTTATGAACTGCACTCTATTTGGGTCAGATATAAACCGAGTTTAGGTGTAGTTTGTTTTCATTGTGCTGACTTTTTACAATCGTACTGCGTGCTAGCTAGCACGACGGGAGTTTGTATACAGCTGTGTGCGCGCTAAGTTACTGACGTTGGACTTTATTTTATTCATAAGGCTTCGTTCGTAGAGTTGCCGTACAAACGGAATCGTGCCACATTCAGAGAAAATATTACGATTTATTCTGTCGTTACGAAGCCTCCCCTGTCATTCTCTGCCTGTTGCAACTTCAATCATGAAACTGATCAATGATCGGCTTTTCGCTCTTGTTTGTTTATCGCCTAAACAACAGCTGCACGTTTAAGCTTGATCAGCTGTTGTTAGAATTCATTTGCTTCTAATTTCTAGTATCAGCTGATGTCGATGTGGAAAAAATAACTGAGTTGTTTGGTGGTGGAGCTACAACAGAGGGCAGCTATCCACCGGTGTGTGACAGAAAGGACATGCCGCGAACGAGACATAAAAGGCGGTGAGGCTACCGCCGATCGACCAGTGTTTGCTAACGCGGAGGTCAATCGTGGATCAGGGAAAGCGAAGGCAGGAGCGTGAGGTGAACTGAATTTCAGGTAAGAAGTTATGACCTGCACTCTATTTGGGTCAGATATAAACCGAGTTTAGGTGGAGTTTATTTTCGTTGTGCTGACTTTTTCAATCACTTACAATAACTTGTACTGCGTGCTAGCTAGCACGAGGGAGTTTGTATACAGCTGTGTGCGCGCTAAGTTACCGATGTTACCGATGTTGAACTTTATGACAGCCTCCCCTGTCATTCTCTCGCCTGTTGAAACTTCAGTCATGAAACTGATCAGTGATCGGCTTTTCTCTCTTGTTTGTTTATCGCGCTAAACAACAACAGCATGTTTAAGCTTGATCAGCTGTTGTTAGAATTCATTTGCTTTTAATTTCTAGTATCAGCTGATGTTTGCTGCAGCCACAGCTGTAAAAACGGCTGTTCCAAACCAGATGTCCTTACTGAATCATCAGCGCTGAACTGGTGATGGAGAAACAGGTTTACCCTTAGGTGACATGAATGAGTTGAAGGGAAGTTATGAACTGTTTCTGAGAGACAAATATACACCAAGCTCCTTTTTTTGTGTAGCTGACAGCTGGTAACTGTGCAGGGGCGGATCTAGCAAAGCTTTTGCCAGGGGGGCCAGGTAGGGCATTAACAGAGAAAGGTGGACACAAAGATATACTTTTCTTTCTTACTCTCATATAAAATATTTAGCTTTTATTAAATAGTTATCTGAATCTTACAACCAAAGTTTGTATAATAATACACAAGATTGGCTGTAGACCATTGTTCATCATTCAGAACACTGTGTAAAAATAACAAAAAACAAAAAGTGAATGCAAAAGTGCATAAATATTTATTTTACGTGTTTCATGTGTGTGGCGGGGCGTGGTCTGCAGTGCCGCTGCAGGGGAGGTGGACCCACCTGAGCGGCACCTGCAATCACGCCTCTCGGGCGTAGTCTGTGCTCTCTCGGCTGTTTTTTGGGTGTGTGTCGGGCTGTGAGTTGAAAAGCTACAGCCGGCTGTTTGGGTACACCAACCATGTGTGAAAAGTGGTCCATAACGTAATGCTTCAAAGCGTGTTCATGCAAACATTGTCGGATCTGCCGTGGTACAATGGGACTTCTGCTCATGAACCTGTGTGCACAGCGTCTGCAAATCGGCGCTGTACGAAGTCACTTCATCTTTACCCAAAACTGTAAGCTGTCATCTGTGAGGCGCGAGCGGTGTTTGTTTTTACCATAGTTCATGGTGGAGAATGGCTGCTCTGCTGAGTTTTGCTCTCTGTAGCCGTATGAATGGCAAACTACACTGATTAGCAGCGGCATAGGCACACATAAAATTTCTTCTGAAATTTTCCCTTTCTAGTTATTATTATTATTCTTCAGTTTCCGCCTGAAATTTTGCAGCGAATCTCGCCCCGCAGTTTTGAGAAAAGCTTCATATATGTTACCTCATTTTGTGCGGCTGGATCTGGAATGGTGTGCTATGACTTTTGGTCTTTATGAATTTTATAGTTTTTTAAATATTAATATTTTAGTGAAAATTTTCCCGCGCTCCTCTGCCGAACAGTTTTGACATTAGGGTTACATATGTTAGATCATTTTGTGCGGCTGGAGCTGGACTATTATGTTATGACTTTTGGTGTTTATAACTTTTATAGTTTTTAAAATATTAATATTTTAGTGCAAATTTAGGCCAATTCATCTTTTGGCGCCAAATAAACAGACTTCATTTGTGGTGTCTTGGCTCTCTCTAGTGGTATACCGGGAGTAGTACAGCCGAAAAGATTTATCCTTGTGTTGAAAACTCCATATCCCACAATTCATAGCACGCCTCTACAGAGTGAACAATGGCGGCCACCACTTCGTTTTTATATGTCTTTTATTCGTGTTTCTAGGTCACAAAATAAGCTTTTAAGATATTTTCAGGCGAGAATGTAGGTGTGTAAACTTCAAATATCTGCTTGTTTTATCAAGACATCCCATATTTAGCGACAGTGCTCTGACTACGTCGGTCCTGCCTGACAGCTAGCCGGCTACCTAGCTAGCTGCCGCACTTGGCTGCAAATGGATAGCGAGGGGACTCTCTCTGTCGTTTCACCTCCCCGGTCTCTCGCAAATGCTCGCATAGAATCGGAGTTACAGCTGGATGTGGAAAAAATAACTGAGTTGTTTGGTGGTGGAGCTACAACAGAGGGCAGCTACCCACCGGTGTGTGACAGAAAGGACATGCCGCCAACGAGACATATGAGGCCGGGCAGGCGATTGCTAACGCGGTGGTCAATGATGGATCAGGGAAAGCGAAGGCAGGAGCGTGAGGTGAACTGAATTTCAGGTAAGAAGTTATGAACTGCACTCTATTTGGGTCAGATATAAACAGAGTTTAGGTGTAGTTTATTTTCGTTGTGCTGACTTTTTACAATCGTACTGCGTGCTAGCTAGCACGACGGGAGTTTATATACAGCTGTGTGCGCGCTAAGTTACTGACGTTGGACTTTATTTTATTCATAATGGTTAGTTCGTAGAGTTGCCGTACAAACGGAATCGTGCCACATTCAGAGAAAATATTACGATTTATTCTGTCGTTACGAAGCCTCCCCTGTCATTCTCTCGCCTGTTGAAACTTCAGTCATGAAACTGATCAATGATCGGCTTTTCTCTCTTGTTTGTTTATCGCGCTAAACAACAGCAGCACGTTTAAGCTTGATCAGCTGTTGTTAGAATCAGGGGCGATTCTAGGATTAGAGCTTTGGGGGTGCTGAGCACCCAGAGAGCTGCCCATCCAGGCAAGATAAACTTTACACGTCACAATGAGACTTCTTCCCCGTCTCTGTCAGTCCCTGCATCCTTAAATGTCTCCAGTTGTCCCAAGTTCTCTCTGACTGTCTCCTTGGTGCATTTAAACCCCTGTTCCTCCCTGTCCTCATCGTCTGTTGTCTTCATCTCCGTTATCAGTCATCATAATTTTACCATCTCTGTGCAAGTCTGCAAATTTCTTTCTTAAATCATATGATTCTTAAATTCAACAAGCCTCTCTGTGCCTGGGTCCTCGTCTCAAAACATGACATCACTGTTTTGTATATTTTAACACAATTTAATCCCCACATTTGAGAAAGAAAGGCAAAACACTTTTTTTGAAAAGTCTGTAACAAAACCATCAAATCTGATAAAGGTTATTTAAATGCTGCAAAAGAAGAATGGATTGGAATAACAAAAAAAAAAAAAATACATATCCTAACCTTAATTACTGTGGGAGAATAATGAATGATGCTCATAGTGAGTAAGAAGTAAACGGAATGCATTTTTTGGACAGAGATTCACTTTTAATGTGTATGTATAATATAATACAGATACATAAAAAACACTCCCAAAACAGAATAAGTTATTACAAATAAAAATCTTTACTGCAGATACTAATTTTACTAATTTAATAATACTAATTTTGTGTTGTAAGATTTATGAGTTTCATGCTTTCATAGTGGTACTTGGGAGAGCTTGACATTTTTCTCAGGTGGTACACACTGTAAAAAGTTTGAGAAACACTGATAAGTGTATGTGTGCTTTTGGAAAACATTTAAAGCTGCTGTACAGAATCTTTGAAATAAGCTAGCTTAAAACATTTTTAGAATATAAACAGAGCACTCTGCTTCTTGTTACAGCTCCTCACTCCACCAGGGCAGTGTTTGGCACTTTCTGATACTGTACTGCGGCAGTCATACAGACAACTGGACGGTCCAAAGGTTGGCCTACCTATTACTGGCTGAGGTTTTAGTAGAGTTGTGGCTGAACCACATAAAAATATATGATTAATTTTAATCTCCCCAAGCAATGATAATGTTATGTTGGAATGTTGTTAAAGAGGGTCAAAAATGTTTCAACCCAGTTTGTTTTGCAGACTCTGTATAGCAGCTTTAATATAGGGAGGACAAAACTTCTAGATTGTATGAGTAAAATCAGGTTTTTTCTCTTTGTCAGTTTAACAGTTTCTGTTTTGCCTGTCACTATTCCCTGTCTGTTTTCTTACCTGGTTCTTCCTGACCTCACGTTCCCCTCTTTCCTCTCTCCCTCTTTGGACTGACAATCATACACAAATAGATTGTATTCAATTAGATGAAAAATTACATTAATACGAAAAAATACTATTAAGATCACTAACAAAAAGTCCTCTCTCAGTCTACTTTCAACCAAAAGGCAAATAACCAAACCAAATGAAGATCTAATAGATATAAATATTGAAACACTGATCCAACATTATTTTTGATTGACGGATCATTTGATTTTACATTTTTACCTGAATGTGGCTCCTTTTTTTGAAAAAAACTTCCTTATATCCCTTATGAACCTGGCTGTCTCTCTCTCTCTACACACACACACACACACACATAAACACACACAACAGGACTTATAAGGTTAATGGGCATTCAGTCAGTTAGCTAGTTAGTATCCATTTCAAACAGGACAGTGGTAACAACAGTAGGCTACGGACAATTTTAAGTTTTAGATTTTAAATTGGCTATATACATTTCAGTGGGAGCAACAGGACGGTCAAATGTCGCTGATTTTACTACAGAGCAGGACGGTTAGGGTAGCAAACATAGTCGGAAAACATGTTTCCAACACTGCAGGTTACCTGGGTGTAATGTTTTTCAGCTAAAAAGAAACATGGTCTAACTCCTACCGAACTATATAAAGAGTAACTGAAGGTTAAATGCAGCTAATATGTTTTAAGCCAGGCACTCACACCTTCGCTCCGCTGCGTCTCAGCCACTATCGCTCTGCCAGAGCCGAGCTGGAACAAACCATTTTGGAAGGGGGAGGGGGGGTATCTATAATTTTGTTGTTGAAATGTTATGTCTCAACCAAGTACTGTATGGTTTTTATATTTTTAGCAGTGTGTCACACAGACAGCAAATATTGTCCAAAAAAAGTAAGAAATCTTTGGGGGTGCTTTGATTCATTTTGGGGGTGCTGAAGCACCCCCCAAAATGGGCTAAAATTGCCCCTGGTTAGAATCATGGATCAGGGAAAGCGAAGGCAGGAGCGTGAGGTGAACTGAATTTCAGGTAAGAAGTTATGAACTGCACTCTATTTGGGTCAGATATAAACAGAGTTTAGGTGTAGTTTATTTTCGTTGTGCTGACTTTTTACAATCGTACTGCGTGCTAGCTAGCACGACGGGAGTTTATATACAGCTGTGTGCGCGCTAAGTTACTGACGTTGGACTTTATTTTATTCATAATGGTTAGTTCGTAGAGTTGCCGTACAAACGGAATCGTGCCACATTCAGAGAAAATATTACGATTTATTCTGTCGTTACGAAGCCTCCCCTGTCATTCTCTCGCCTGTTGAAACTTCAGTCATGAAACTGATCAATGATCGGCTTTTCTCTCTTGTTTGTTTATCGCGCTAAACAACAGCAGCACGTTTAAGCTTGATCAGCTGTTGTTAGAATTCATTTGCTTTTAATTTCTAGTATCAGCTGATGTTTGCTGCAGCCACAGCTGTAAAAACGGCTGTTCCAAACCAGATATCCTTACTGAATCATCAGAGCTGAACAGGTGATGGAGAAACAGGTTTACCCTTAGGTGACATGAATGAGTTGAAGGGAAGTTATGAACTGTTTCTGAGAGACAAACACCAAGCTCATTTTTTTGTGTAGCTGACAGCTGGTAACTGTGCAGGGGCGGATCTAGCAAAGCTTTTGCCAGGGGGCCAGGTAGGGCATTAACAGAGAAAGGTGGACACAAAGATATACTTTTCTTTCTTACTCTCATACAGGGAGTGCAGAATTATTAGGCAAGTTGTATTTTTGAGGAATAATTTTATTATTGAACAACAACCATGTTCTCAATGAACCCAAAAAACTCATTAATATCAAAGCTGAATGTTTTTGGAATAGGTTTATAGTTTTAGCTATTTTAGGGGGATATCTGTGTGTGCAGGTGACTATTACTGTGCATAATTATTAGGCAACTTAACAAAAAACAAATATATACCCATTTCAATTATTTATTTTTACCAGTGAAACCAATATAACATCTCCACATTCACAAATATACATTTCTGACATTCAAAAACAAAACAAAAACAAATCAGCGACCAATATAGCCACCTTTCTTTGCAAGGACGCTCAAAAGCCTGCCATCCATGGATTCTGTCAGTGTTTTGATCTGTTCACCATCAACATTGCATGCAGCAGCAACCACAGCCTCCCAGACACTGTTCAGAGAGGTGTACTGTTTTCCCTCCTTGTAAATCTCACATTTGATGATGGACCACAGGTTCTCAATGGGGTTCAGATCAGGTGAACAAGGAGGCCATGTCATTAGTTTTTCCTTCTTTTATACCCTTTCTTGCCAGCCACGCTGTGGAGTACTTGGACGCGTGTGATGGAGCATTGTCCTGCATGAAAATCATGTTTTTCTTGAAGGATGCAGACTTCTTCCTGTACCACTGCTTGAAGAAGGTGTCTTCCAGAAACTGGCAGTAGGACTGGGAGTTGAGCTTGACTCCATCCTCAACCCGAAAAGGCCCCACAAGCTCATCTTTGATGATACCAGCCCAAACCAGTACTCCACCTCCACCTTGCTGGCGTCTGAGTCGGACTGGAGCTCTCTGCCCTTTACCAATCCAGCCACGGGCCCATCCATCTGGCCCATCAAGACTCACTCTCATTTCATCAGTCCATAAAACCTTAGAAAAATCAGTCTTGAGATATTTCTTGGCCCAGTCTTGACGTTTCAGCTTGTGTGTCTTGTTCAGTGGTGGTGGTCTTTCAGCCTTTCTTACCTTGGCCGTGTCTCCGAGTATTGCACACCTTGTGCTTTTGGGCACTCCAGTGATGTTGCAGCTCTGAAATATGGCCAAACTGGTGGCAAGTGGCATCTTGGCAGCTGCACGCTTGACTTTTCTCAGTTCATGGGCAGTTATTTTGCGCCTTGGTTTTTCCACACGCTTCTTGCGACCCTGTTGACTATTTTGAATGAAACGCTTGATTGTTCGATGATCACGCTTCAGAAGCTTTGCAATTTTAAGACTGCTGCATCCCTCTGCAAGATATCTCACTATTTTTGACTTTTCTGAGCCTGTCAAGTCCTTCTTTTGACCCATTTTGCCAAAGGAAAGGAGGTTGCCTAATAATTATGCACACCTGATATAGGGTGTTGATGTCATTAGACCACACCCCTTCTCATTACAGAGATGCACATCACCTAATATGCTTAATTGGTAGTAGGCTTTCGAGCCTATACAGCTTGGAGTAAGACAACATGCATGAAGAGGATGATGTGGACAAAATACTCATTTGCCTAATAATTCTGCACTCCCTGTAAACACCAAGCTCCTTTTTTTGTGTAGCTGACAGCTGGTAACTGTGCAGGGGCGGATCTAGCAAAGCTTTTGCCAGGGGGCCAGGTAGGCCATTAACAGAGAAAGGTGGACATAAAGATATACTTTTCTTTCTTACTCTCATATAAAATATTTAGCTTTTATTAAATACTTATCTGAATCTTACAACCAAAGTTTGTATAATAATACACAAGATTGGCTGTAGACCATTGTTCATCATTCAGAACACTGTGTAAAAATAACAAAAAACAAAAAGTGAATGCGAAAGTGCATAAATATTTAGTTTATGTGTTTGATGTGTGTGTCGGGGCGTGGTCTGCAGTGCCGCTGCAGGGGAGGTGGACCCACGGGTGTAAAGTCTGTGCTCTCTTGGCTGTTCTTTGGGTGTGTGTTGGGCTATGAGTTGAAAAGCTACAGCTGCCTGTGTGGGTACACCAACCATGTGTGAAAAGTGGTCCATAACGTAATGCTTCAAAGCATGTTCATGCAAACATTGTCGGGTCTGCCGTGGTACAATGAGACTTCTGCTCATGAACCTGTGTGCACAGCGTCTGCAAATCGGCGCTGTACGAAGTAACTTCATCTTTACACAAAACTGTAAGCTGTCATCTGTGAAGCGTGAGCGGTGTTTGTTTTTACCATAGTTCATGGTGGAGAATGGCTGCTCTTCTGAGTTTTGCTCTCTGTAGCCGTATGAATGGCAAACTACAGTGATTAGCAGCGGCATAGGCACACATAAAATTTCTTCTGAAATTTTCGCTTTCTAGTTCTTTATTATACTTTATTGTGTGGATGCTTTAAGCATCCACACTATTGAGTTCCTGTTTCTCTTTATTCTTTATTATTATTATTATTATTCTTCAAGTTGCTTCCGTACGTTTTTCGCCGTAGAACTACTTCCACAATTTTTGTGCTATTTTCACCGTTCAAATTTTAAACTATTCTGCTATTTTTGCTCTTTCCGGCAATGACTTTTGGTATTTTCTGCTCTTATACTTTTTAAAATATTACGTTTTTTTCCTTTAATTTGTCCCATTGAAATGAATGGGAAACTTCCGCAATTCTGCTAAATTTTGCTTGTTTTTGAAACTTAACTACTTTTTACTACTTTCACGTAGAACAACCATTCAAACTTTAAAATGTTCTCAAATTATTGGGCTATGCATGGATGATTCAGCTTTTTCATATCTGTTACCGTTTTCATCTTATCCCTCTTCAAGTTTTGAGTTTCATCTTTGTGATTTTTCACAAAATACATGCGTTGTTATGGTTGCTATGCAGTTGGTTCTAAGTGAGCCACTGTACCTTTGGCAATTTTCTCTGCATGTCCGAACAACTTCTTGCTACTCGGTCAATTTCCACTCAACCCACACAAATTATACATCAAAACGTAGGTATTTTTGCTGGCTTTCAGAAAATGTCACTATCATTGTTGTCGGATTTATAGAATTTTGGCAAATCTCCTCAGACCAACACAAAGTCTCAAAAATCCCCATAGAAAGTCAATGGAGAGTTCGTTTAAAATCACCGCTTGATTTCTGTAATGAGAGGCATTTTCGAATCGTCATATCTCCCCAACGAAGCGAAGTTAAGACATGAGGCTTGTGCCAATATATCTTCAGACACTCCTGATGCTCACAATTCAAGAATTGTTTTCTCATCTATTACCATTTGGCCATGAATTGGGTTTGTTTGAGGGTAGGAAATTCGTCCCTCGCTCAGATTTCTTCAGATTTCAAACTCTGGAAATGAGACACTTTTTTCTCTCGTCATATCTTTTTGATAGATTTCCACAGAGACCTGAAAATTTCCATGACTGTTCACCAAAGCCTGCTGTCTCTTACGGTGAAAGAATGATATCGATACTCCAAATAGATTTAGAGTTAGAAAGCGTTGTTTGAGGACTAGTCAAGGCAGATTTTGCTTGCCTCTACTCAGTTATGGTGCATTAGAAGTCAAATATCGTCAATAATTCATATTTTAATGATAAATTGTCAACATTTTAAGATTCCACCATCTCTTCTGAACAAAACGGTGTAAGAATGACTGTTCTAGCCCCTACGGTTAGGAAATTATGGCCATTTGTTTGAGAGGAATCCTCACTATGAGAAATTCACTGCAGAAATCCTGTCTCTGTGCTCTGTGTGTGTAAAAACGGCTGCACCTGTTTTGGCGGGAAAAAGTACACAGCCTCTCTGATTGGTGGATTCAAATTTAGCAGCTCCCAGGCTGCTTGACTGACCTAGAAACTTGATTTTCTCTCCCTGTGTGTGTGTGTGTGTGTGTGTGTGTGTGTGTGTGTGTGTGTGTGTGAGACAGAGAGAGAGAGAGAGAGAGGGCGAGAGAGAGTTTTTATGGGAGCATCTTATTGTATGATTTAAATTCAATATATTTAGACTGGTTGACTGAATTTGATCCTGTGTGTGTCTCTCTGTGCTTGTGGGACTTTTTGCAGCTGTCCATTTTGCTTTTCCAATTTTTCTATTTAAGTTATTACTATTGTGCTAAGTCATAGCATTTGTGCTGCTTTTCAGTATTTGTGCTAAATACAGCATTTCTGCTAAATCATACTATTTCTGCTATTTTATAAGATTTGTGCTAAATATAGCATTTGTGCTAAATCATACTATTTCTGCTATTTTATAAGATTTGTACTTAATATAATATTTCTGCTTAATTATAGTATTTCTGCCATTTTATAGTATTTGTGCTAAAACATAGTATTTCTACTAAATGCAGTATTTCTGGGTAATCATTGTATTTCTATATATTTCTGCCAGGTCCCCAAGGAGTCAGTCCTCTGTAAGGACTGTAATATTCAAATTTACATATCAGGACGTGGACGGCTTCCCAGCCAGCCAGTCATATCTGAGTCCTGGCACATTCAAATTTGCATATTGGGACCTTCATGGCTTCTCAGCCAGCCAATCATATCTGAGTCCTGGCACATTTAAATTTGCATATTGGGACCTTCGTGGCTTCTAAGCCCACCAATCATCTATGTCATATATCTCTAATATTTCATATTTTTATTTTAAATGGTCAGCATTTCAAGATTCCCCTATGTCTTCTGAATAAAATGGTCTAAGAATGACTGTTTTAGCCCCTACGGTTAGAAATTTATGGCTGTTTCTTTGAGGGGAATTCTCACTATGAGAAATAGACTGCAAAAATCCTGTCTCTCTCTGTGTTGCATGTGTAAAAGCCTGCACTTGGTGCACCAGTTTTGGCGGGAAAAAGCACACAGCCTCTCTGATTGGTGGATTCAAATTTAGCAGCTCCCAGGCTTGCAAGACTGACCTAGAAACATGCTGTTAACAGCCCCTGTTCACTTTCTGCTGCTGCTGCTGCTGCTGCTGCTGCTGCTGTTGTGTGTGTGTGTGTGTGTGTGTGTGTGTGTGTGTGTGAGAGAGAGGGCGAGAGAGAGAGAGAGAGAGAGAGAGATACACAGAAAGACCCTTTTTAGGGTAGCATCTCATTGTTGGATAAAAATGTTATATATTCAGACTGGTTGACTGGCATAGACCCTGCCTGTGTGTCTCTCTCTGTACATTTGTGTATCTATATTTGATTTCTTATGTATCTGTTGACTGTTCTTATTTGTTTTTCTTCTAAATGTATTTTTGTTTTATTTTTTCACAGTTGAATAACAAATAGTTTTCAGCGAACTTAACCATGTTCCTTTTTATTCAGCTTGTCATTTTACCTTTCCAATATTTTCACTTAAGTTATTACTATTCTGCTCAATCATAGTATCTCTTCTAAATCATTGTTATTAAGCTATATTGTAGGATTTCTGCTAAATCATAGTATTTCTACTATATTATATTTTTCTTTCTAAATATAGCATTTCTGCTATAGAATAGTATTTCTGCTATGTTATAATATTTGTGCTAAACTGGAGTATTTTTGTTAAAACATAGTATTCATATAAAATTAAAACATTCATAGTATATTACAGTGTCTCTGGTAAATCACAGCATTTCTGCTATGTTGTACTGTTTTTCTAAATCATAGTATTTCTGTAATGTTTAAGAATGTTTGGCTAAATATATTCTTTCTGTTATCTTATACAATTTCTCCTAAATTCTTGTATTTTTGACAAGTTATCGTGTTTCTGGTAAGTTACAATATTTCTGCTAAGTTCTGCTATGCTATTGTATTTCTGCCAAGTATTATGTTTCCTCTAAGATATTGCAGTTCTGCTAAGTCACTACATTTAACAAAGTTCCTTTGCTTCTGCAAAGTTTTTACAATTTCTGCAACTTTTCAGCTTTTTCAGCTAGTTTCAGCAGAAAGCTTCAGCTTTAAAGCATCCACACTGCATTTTCGCAGGAAATGCAAATTTTTCTAGTTCTGGTTGCTTCCGTACGTTTTTTGCCGCTTAACTACTGCTTCAGTTTTCAGCCGATTTTCACCGTTCAAACTCTATACTGTTCTGCTCTTTCTGCTGACGTAGGCTATGACTTTTGGTGTTTATTACTATTATACTTTTTAAAATATTACACTTTTTTCCTTTAATTTGTCCCATTGAAATGAATGGAAAACTTCCACAATTCTGCTAAAACTTGCTTGTTTTTGAAACTTAACTACTTTGTCATACTTTCACCTAGAAACTCCATTCAAACTTTAAAATGTTCTCAGACTATTGGGCTATTCCTGAATGATTCAGCTTTTTCAGATCTTCTACCGTTTTAATTTTATACCTCTTTAAGTTTTCAGTTGCAAAATTTTGATTTTTCAGAAAATACATGCGTTGTTATGGTTGCTATGCAATTAACTCAGAGTGTGCACTCGTCCTTTCTGAATTTTCTCTTCATGTCTGAACAACTTCTTGCTACTCGCTCAATTTCCACTCAACCCCACAAATTATACATCAAAACGTAGGTATTTTTGCTGGCTTTCAGAAAATGTCACTATCATTGTTGTGGGACTTATAGATTTTTTGCAAATCTCCTCAGAGTAACATAAAGTCTCAAAACTCTCCATAGAAACTCAATGGAGAGTTTCTTCAAAATCAGCGCTGGAATTCTCTAATGAGAGGCATTTTCAAATCGTCATATCTCCTTAACGAAACAAAGTTGAGACATGACGCTTGTGCCAATATATCTTCAGACATCCCTGATGCTCACAATTCAAGAATTTTTTCCTCACCTATTACCGTTTGGCCATGAATTACACTTGTTTGAGGGTAGGAAATTTGTCCCTCGCTCAGATTTCTTCAGATTTCAAACTCTGGAAATGAGGCACTTTTTTCTCTCGTCATATCTTTTTGATTGATTTCAACAGAGACCTGAAAATTTCCATGACTGTTCACCAAAGCCTGCTGTTTCTTACGGTGAAAGAATGATTTTGATGCTCCATATAGATTTAGAGTTACAAAACGTTGTTTGAGGGCAAGTCAAGGCAGTTTTGCTTCGCCTCTACTCAGTTACAGTGTATTACAAGTCATATATCTTCAATAATTTATATTTTATCTCTGAATTATGAAGGCCTGAAGTTTTCCCCATCTCTTCTGAACAAATCGGTGTCAGAATGAGCGTTCTAGCCCCTACGGTTAGGAAATTATGGCCATTTGTTCGAGGGGAATCCTGAATGTGAGAAATACACTGCAGAAAACTCATAGCTGTCTCTGTGTCTGTGTGTGTAAGTGCTGATTACAGCAGGTGCAGCCAATTTAGCTGACCTAGATATACCAAGCCCAGACTCTTAACAGCCCCTGTACACTTTGCTCTCTGTGTATGTGTGTGTGTATATCAATATTTCTCCCATGTTAAAGTATTACTCCTCCATAATAGTATTTGTGCTAAATCAAAGTACTTCTACTACATCTTAGTACTTCTGCTCAATCATAGTATTTCTGCTAAATCATAGTATTTTTGAAAAATCATGGTATTTGTGCCAAATCATGGTTTGGGGGCAGAACCATAATATTTATTTTATGTTATGAGATTACTACTAAGTGCAGGAATGTCTGTTATGTTATAGTTTATGTGCTGAATATAGTATATCTGCCAAATCATAGTATTTATCCCAAATCATAGTATTTATGCAAAATTACAGTATTTCTGCTAAAAAGCAGAAATAGTACCTTTTAGCAGAAATTTCTGTGAAAAGATATTATTTATGTTAAAACATAGTATTTCTGCTAAATCATAGTATTTCTGCCAAATCATAGTATTTGTACTTATTCATAGTACTTGTGCCAAATCATAGTATTTGTACCCAATCATAGTATTTCTGCAATATGATCGTATTTGTGCCAAATCATGGTATCTTTTTGCCAAATCATGGTATTTGTGCCAAATCATGTTATTTGTGGCCAGTTAAAATTTCTGTTATATTAGTGTTACTACTAAGTCATAGAATTTCTGTTATGTTTTAGTATATCTGCTGATTATGGTGTATGTGCCAAATCATAGTATTTATAGCAAATAATAGTATTACTGCCCAAACATAGTATTTCTTGTAGTATTTGTAGTAGTAGTTGTTGTAGTATTTGTGCAAAAACATAGAATTTCTGCAAAATCATAGTGTATATCTGTTATGTTATAGTATTACTACTAAGGCATAGTATTCCTACCAAATCATAGCATTCCAAATCATAGTATTACTGCAATTCCATAGTATTTGAGCGAAATCGTAGTATTTGTGCAAAAACATACTATGTCTGCAAAATCACATTGTATCGGCTATGTTATTATTACTAAGGCATAGTATTTCTACCAAATCATAGTATTCCTTCAAAATCATAGTATCACTGCAATTTCATAGTATTTGAGCGAAATTGTAGTATTTGTACTAAATCATGGTACTTGTACCAAATCATAGTATTTTTTGCAAATCATATTATTTGAACCAAAACATTGTATTTGTACGAAGTCATAGTATTTCTTTTAAATCATAGTATTTCACCCAAATCTCAGTAGTTGTGCTAAAACCCAGTATTATTGCCAAATCGTAGTATTTGTACTGAAACATAGTATTTGTGCCAATAAGAGTATTTGTACTAAATCATAGTACTTGTGCCAAATCATAGTATTTCTGCCATATTGTGCTAGTTGTCCAAAAACATAGACTGTCTGCAAAATCATAGTATATCTGTTATGTTATAGTATTACTACTAAGTCACAGTATTTCTGCCAATTCGTAGTATTTGTACTAAATCATACTACTCGTGCCAAATCATAGTATTGAAATCAAAATATAGTATTTGTACCAAAGCATTGTATTTGTACGAAGTACAGTATTTCTGCCAAATCATAGAATTACTGCAATTTCATAGTATTTTGAGGAATCCCTTTTGTTATAGTATTACTTCTAAGTCATAGTATTTCTGCTTTGTCATAGTATTACTGCTATTTCATAGTATTTGAGTGAAATTACAGTGTTTCTGCAAAAACATTGTATTTCTGCAAAATCATAGTATTTCTCTCATCTTAAAGCACTCAATTATTGTATTTGTGCCAAAGTTTAGTATTTCTGCCAAATGATATTATCTCTGCTAAATCATAGTGTCTGCCAAATCATAGTATTTGTGCCAAATTATGGGATTTTGCGAAAACATGGTACTTGTGCCAAAATATAGTATTTGTGCCCAATTAATATTTCTGTTATGTTATAGTATTACTACTAAGTCGTAGAATTTCTGTTATGTTCTGCCAAATCATAGTATTTCTGCTATTTCAAAGTATTTGAGTGAAATTACAGTGTTTCTGCAAAAACATTGTATTTCTGCTAAATCATAGTATTTCTGTTATCTTAAAGTACTTGCACTCAATTATAGTATTTGTGCCAAAGTTTAGTATTTCTGCCAAATCATATTATCTCTGCTAAATCATAGTGTCTGCCAAATCATAATATTTGTGCCTAAGCGCAGCATTTGTACCAAAACATAGTATTGCTGCTATATCATAGTATTTGAGCCAAATCATAGTATATTTCCTAAAACATAGTATTTCTGCCAAATCATAGTATTTGTCCTAAAGCATAGTATTTCAACAAAATCACAGTATTTCTGCTATGTTATAGTATTTGTGCTTGTAGAAAAACCTGTGTTATTGTGAGCTACATTACCCAGCAGCCTCTGAGCAGTGAGGGAATTCATGGGACTTCTGAGCTAGATGGTCTTCCTTCGTTCCTGTGCTAACGATTGAGAAGAGAGCTGCTGGGAAGGGGAGCAAATAGCCCATCCTGTATTTGTTGGGGATGGTGTGTGTCACATAAACGTGAGTTAATGTTCCATGCTTAAGATGTTTACCCTGCTACTTGTGTGTATTGGTTTTAGTTACCTTTAGCGTATGTGCTAGTTAGCGATAGCTATGGCAGCACAGTTATTTGATTGTTTTGGGCTTGTTCCTGCTTTGTTTTTTCCCCCTGCAAATGTATGTGAATTTGTACACTGTAATATCGCTGTATTACGTAGTGGCTAAGTAGGAGGCTGACTGTTACTAAGTGCATCAGTGTACATAGGTCATCTCTTGTGTTGGAGTGCCCTCTTGTGGCGCCTTTTGGGTAGTGCCTTAGTAAACGTGAACACTGTGTATCAGACTGGTTTGTAGTGGAGGAATTTGTTGCCAGTTTCTTTCATCTTTAATCCGTATTCATGTTGTAATGTAGTAACTTTTGTGGCGCAAATACCACAATATGGCAGAAATACCATGTTTTGGCACAAACACTTTGATTTGGTATACTTTAGCTTCTTCACCCCTTTTCAGCAAAATTTTCATTTTTTTCACCCCTTTTCAGCACAAATTCCAGCTTTTTTGGCGGTTTTCAGAAAAAAAAAACTTTTCAGCAGAAACTCTGCTGATTCACCTCTTTTCAGCGCAACGTTCTGCTTCTTTGCCTCTTTTCTGCAGAAATTCTGCTGATTCACCTCTTTTCTGCAAAATTTTCATCCTTTTTGCCTCTTATCAGCACAGTTCTCAGCAGCTTCTGATAATTTCAGCACAATTGTCAGTCTATCTACCTCTTTTTTGTGAGAATGAGTTTGGCTCAGTGAGATGAGTAGCTGCCTTGAGACCAGGAGGTTCGAGGGGAATCCTGAATGTTAATGTGAGAAATACACTGCAGAAAACTTATACCTCTCTCTGTGTCTGTGTGTGTAAGGGCTGATTACAGCAGGTGCAGCTAATTTAACTGACCTAGATATACCAAGCCCAGACTCTTAACAGCCACTGTTCCCTTTAGGCTCTGTGTATGTGTATGTTTGTGTGTCTGTATCAATATTTCTCCCATGTTAAAGTATTACTCCTCCATAATAGTATTTCTGTTAAATCAAAGTACTTCTACTACATCTTAGTATTTCTGCTAAATCATAGTATTTTGGCCAAATCATGGTATTTGTGCCAAAGCATAGTATTTCCACAAAATAACAGTATTTCTGCTATGTTATATTATTACTGCTCATAGTATTTCTGCCAAATCTTGGTATTTGTTCCAAAGCATAGTATTTCTGCCAAATCACAATATAACTGCAAAATAAAGGTTTTTTTTTTAGACAAATCATAGTGTTTGTGCTAAATCCTAGTAATTCTGCTCAATCATAGAATTTCTGCTATGCTGAAGTGCTTTTTGCTAGATTACAGAATTTCTGCTAAGTCAAAGTATTTCATGTAAATCATAGTATTTATACCAAGTCCCAGTGTTTCTGCCAAATCATAAATCATAAATAATGTGGCGTGTTGGGGGAACAGCTAGTTCTCTCCCATCATGCCTTGGGACATGTGCTGCATTTTAGATGTTCTTGTTTCATTGTTTATGGTTACGTTACTTTTAACTGTTGTCTTGAATGTTGTGTTTATACTACGGTACAAAGTCACTGACAGTTATTGTTTTATAGGAAGAATGCAGTACCATAAGTGAGTTCTGTTATGCTGTTATTGACCCTTGAAGCACATTGTGGCACAAGCAAGTATGTTCAATAAAAAACTCCCCCTACCAGCTTGGGGTGGAAATACAGGCTCAATCTCTCTCTGTGAGCCTCTTTGCAAGATTCATCTGCATGCCACAATAATTTTAATAAAGCAAAGTTAAGACGAGAGGCTTCTGCCAATTCATCTTCAGACACTGCTGATACTCACGGTTGGAGCAGTTTTTACTGTCATCTTACTGTTGAGCCATAAATTACGTTTGTTTTCAAACTCTTGAGCCATAAATTACGTTTGTTTTCAAACTCTTAAAATGAAGCCGTTTCTTCTCTCGTCATATCTCCGCGACGGAGGTACAAAGAGCTATCGCAGTCAAAGTTCATGAAATTCTGCTGATTCACCCAGTAAAGGAATTGTGCTTCTATCTCACCTAGTTTTTGAGTTACACGACATTTTGTAACTCCAGAAAACGGCGCTTTACGCCTCTCACCGCGATCTAATTCTGACTGCTCATCTCCCTGTTTTCCAGGCACTGGCTCTCTTTGCCGGTGGCACTTTTGGTAATGACACAGGTCTGCAGCCCAAAGGTCGTGGGTTCAATTCCACCTTGGTCCACATGGTTTTTTTTTCACTACAAATTTATACACTATCACAGACCTGTAATTTATATTGCTAATTTATTACAATTCTGCAAACTTTTATGATGTTAGGAGTTTGTCTAATACGGACCTCAGATTCTTGTTAACGCTCCATGGCAGAAATACATACAAGTACACAGCCTGATGAAGCAGACAGAAGCAGTACCTCTGATTGCAGAAAGTATTACTACTCCATAATAGTATTTCTGTTAAATCAAAGTACTTCTACTACATCTTAGTACTTCTGCTCAATCATAGTATTTCTGCTAAATCATAGTATTTTTGCCAAATCATGGTTTTTGTGCCAAAACATAACATTTCTGTTAAGCTATAGTATTACTAATAAGTGGAGGAATTTCTGTCATGTTATAGTATATGTGCTGATTACAGTATTTCTGCCAAATTATAGTATTTATCCCGAATCATAGTATTTTACAGTATTTCTGCTAAAAAGCAGAACTAGTACCTTTTAGCAGAAATTTCTGTCAAAAGATATTAGTTATGTTAAAACATAGTATTTCTGCTAAATCATAGTGCTTGTGCCTATTCATAGTATTTGTACCCAATCATAGTATTTCTGCCATATCATCGTATTTGTGCCAAATCATGGTATATTTTTGCCAAATCATGGTATTTGTGCCAAATTAGAGTATTTGTGCCCAATTAAAATTTCTGTTACGTTATAGTATTACTACTAAGCCATAGCATTTCTACCAAATCATAGCATTTCTTCAAAATCATAGTATTACTGCAATTTCATAGTATTTGAGCGAAATCGTAGTATTTGTGAAAAAACATACTATGTCTGCAAAATCACAGTATATCTGTTATGTTATAGTATTACTACTAAGGCATAGTATTATTGCCAATAAGAGTATTTGTATTAAATCATAGTAGTTGTGCCAAATCACAGTATTTCAGCCACATTGTGCTAGTTGTGCAAAAACATAGACTGTCTGCAAAATCATAGTATATCTATTATGTTATAGTATTACTACTAAGTCGTAGACTTTCTGTTTTGTTATAGTATCTCTGCTGAATATAGTATATGTGCCAAATCATAGTATTTATAGCAAATCATAGTATTTGTGCTAACACATAGTATACTGCCACATTATAGTATTTGTGTAAAACCAGAATGTCTGCAAAATCATCATATATCTGTTATGTTATAGTATTACTACTAATGCATAGTATTTCTAACAAATCATAGAATTCCTTCAAAATCATAGTATTACTGCAATTTCATAGTATTTGAGCAAAATCGTAGTATTTGTGCAAAAACAATACTATGTCTGCAAAATCACAGTATATCTGCTCTGCTATACTATTACTACTAAGGCATTGTACTTCTACCAAATCATAGTATTCCTTCAAAATCATAGTATTACTGCAATTTCATAGTATTTCAGCAAAATCGTAGTATTTGTGCAAAAACATACTATGTCTGCAAAATCACAGTATATCTGTTATGGTATAGTATTACTACTAAGGCATAGTAATTCTACAAAATCATAGTATTCCTTCAAAATCATAGTATTTCTGCAATTTCATAGTATTTGAGCGAAATCGTAGAATTTTTTGCAAATCATATTATTCGAACCAAAACATTGTATTTGTACGAAGTCATAGTATTTCTTCTAAATCATTGTATTTCACCCAAATCTCAGTAGTTGTGCTAAAACCCAGTATTATTGCCAAATCATGGTATTTGTACTAAATCATAGTACTTGTGCCAAATCATAGTATTTCTGCCATATTGTGCTAGTTGTGGAAAAAAATAGACTGTCTGCAAAATCATAGTATATCTATTATCTTACAGCATTACTACTAAGTCATAGACTTTCTGTTTTGTTATATTATATCTGCTGAATATAGTATATGTGCCAAATCATAGTATTTATAGCAAATCATAGTATTTGTGCTAAAACATAGTATACTGCCACATTATAGTATTTGTGTAAAACCAGAATGTCTGCAAAATCATCATATATCTGTGATGTTATAGTCTTACTACTAATGCATAGTATTTCTGCAAAATCATAGTATTTTTGCAGAAACCTTGTACTTCTGGTAAATAATAGTATTTGTGCCAAATCATAGTATTTGTGCCAAAACATTGTATTTGTACAAAGTCATAATATTTCTTCTAAATCATAGTATTTCAATCAAATCTCAGGAGTTGTGCTAAAACGCAGTATTATTGCCAAATCATAGTATTTGTACTCAAACATATCAGTTCAACGTTTTTTAAATGCCTTCACAGTCTTGCCCCGCCTTACCTCTCTGAGCTTCTTCATCTCCACACACCCTGTCGGTCTCTAAGGTCAGCTGACCAGCTGCTCCTGGAGGTACCGAGATCCAGGAGGAAGCTCAGAGGGGACAGGGCCTTCTCTATTGTGGCTCCAAAATTATGGAATAATTTGCCCATGCACATTAGAGAGGCCCCTTCACTGTCCACTTTTAAATCACGTCTTAAAACCCACTTTTATTCCTTGGCTTTTAACCTCAGTGGGACTTAGTTTCTCTTTTAATTGAAGTAGTTATTTAATTAATGATTTCACTCTTCTTTTATTTGGTTTTTACTTATATCTAATGTAATTTTATTTTACAGTTCTAATGTACAGCACTTTGTGTCAGCTGTGGTTGTTTTAAAGTGCTTTATAAATAAAGTTGATGATGATGATGATGAACTTATTTAACTCTTCTCAACAGCCCAACACCTCTTCTTCACCCCGTTTCAGCAGAATTGTGAGTGTTTTCACCCCTTTTCAGCACAAATCCCAGCTTTTTCAGGTGTTTTCAACAGAAATCTCTTTTTAAGCAGACATTCTGCTGATTCACCTGTTTTCAGTGCAACGTTCTACTTCTTTACCTCTTTTCAGTAGAAATTCAGCTGATTCACCTATTTTGAGCAGAATTTTCAGCCTTTCACCTCTTATCAATACAAATCTCAGTATCTTCTGCTCATTTCAGAGGAAACCATTTCACCTCTTTTCAGTAGAAATTTGAACTTCTGTACCCCTTTGAAGCAGAATCTTTGCCTTTTCACCTCTTTTCAGCAAAAGTTTCTATTTTTTCACTTGTTTTCAGCATAATTTTTCAGTTTCTTTACCGCCATACAATTTTTGCAGCTTTTCATCTTTTTCAGTCATTTTCAGCAGGCAACTTCAGCGTTAAGGCATCCACACAGCATTTTCGCAGGAAATGCAAATTTTTCTAGTTATTCTTCGGTTTCCGCCTGAAATTTTTCAGCGAAACTCGCCCCGCAGTTTTGAGACAAGCTTCATATATGTTACCTCATTTTGTGCGGCTGGATCTGGAATGGTGTGCTATGACTTTTGGTGTTTATGACTTTTATAGTTTTTTAAATATTAATATTTTAGTGAAAATTTTCCCGCGCTTCTCTGCTACACAGTTTTGACAATAGGGTTACATATGTTAGATCATTTTGTGCGGCTGGAGCTGGACTAGTATGGTATGACTTTTGGTGTTTATGACTTTTATAGTTTTTGAAATATTTTGATTTTAGTGCAAATTTAGGCCAATTTCTAGGCTCCTGAGAAAGATTCTACTTTTGGCCCCATAGAAACAGACTTCATTTATGGTGTGTTGGCTCTCTCTAGTGGTATACCTGGAGTAGTACAGCCAAAAAGGCGTATGCTTGTGGCGAAACTCCATATCCCACAATTCATAGCACGCCTCTACAGAGTAAACAATGGCGGCCACCACTTCGTTTTATATGTCTTTTATTAGTGTTTCTAGGTCACAAAATAAACTTTTAAGATATTTTCAGGCGAGAATGTAGGTGTGTAAACTTCAAATATCTGCTTGTTTTATCAAGACATCCCATATTAGCGACAGTGCTCTGACGACGTCGGTCCTGCCTGACAGCTAGCCGGCTACCTAGCTAGCTGCCGCACTTGGCTGCAAATGGACAGCGAGGGGACTCTCTCTTGTTTCACCTCCCTGGTCTCTCGCAAATGCTCGCACAGAATCGGAGTTACAGCTGGATGTGGAAAAAATAACTGAGTTATTTGGTGGTGCTATAACGCGGAGCTACAACAGAGGGCAGCTATCCACCGGTGTATGATAGAAAGGACATGCCGCGAACGAGACATACGAGGCGGCGAGGCGACCGCCGATCGACCGGTGGTTGCTAACGCGTAGGTCAATCGTGGATCAGGGAAACCGAAGGCAGGAGCGTGAGGTGAACTGAATTTCAGGTAAGAAGTTATGACCTGCACTCTATTTGGGTCAGATATAAACCGAGTTTAGATGTAGTTTATTTTCGTTGTGCTGACTTTTTACAATCGTACTGCGTGCTAGCTAGCACGACGGGAGTTTATATACAGCTGTGTGCGCGCTAAGTTACTGACGTTGGACTTTATTTTATTCATAAGGATTAGTTTGTAGAGTTGCCGTACAAACGGAATCGTCCCACATTCAGAGAAAATATTACGATTTATTCTGTCGTTACGAAGCCTCCCCTGTCATTCTCTGCCTGTTGCAACTTCAATCATGAAACTGATCAATGATCGGCTTTTCGCTCTTGTTTGTTTATCGCGCTAAACAACAGCTGCACGTTTAAGCTTGATCAGCTGTTGTTAGAATTCATTTGCTTTTAATTTCTAGTATCAGCTGATGTTTGCTGGAGCCACAGCTGTAAAAACGGCTGGTCCAAACCAGATGTCCTTACTGAATCATCAGAGCTGAACAGGTGATGGAGAAACAGGTTTACCCTTTAGGTGACATGAATGAGTTGAAGGGAAGTTATGAACTGTTTCTGAGAGACAAATAAACACCAAGCTCCTTTTTTGTGTAGCTGACAGCTGGTAACTGTGCAGGGGCGGATCTAGCAAAGCTTTTGCCGGGGGGCCAGGTAGGGCATTAACAGAGAAAGGTGGACACAAAGATATACTTTTCTTTCTTACTCTCATATAAAATATTTAGCTTTTATTAAATAGTTATCTGAATCTTACAACCAAAGTTTGTATAATAATACACAAGATTGGCTGTAGACCATTGTTCATCATTCAGAACACTGTGTAAAAATAACAAAAAACAAAAAGTGAATGCAAAAGTGCATAAATATTTATTTTACGTGTTTGATGTGTGTGGCGGGGCGTGGTCTGCAGTGCCGCTGCAGTGGAGGTGGACCCACCTGAGCGGCATCTGCAATCACGACTCTCGGGCGTAGTCTGTGCTCTCTCGGCTGTTTTTAGGGTGTGTGTCGGGCTGTGAGTTGAAAAGCTACAGCCGGCTGTGTGGGTAAACCAACCATGTGTGAAAAGTGGTCCATAACGTAATGCTTCAAAGCGTGTTCGTGCAAACATTGTCGGGTCTGCCGTGGTACAATGGGACGTCTGCTCATGAACCTGTGTGCACAGCATCTGCAAATCGGCGCTGTAAGAAGTAACTTCATCTTTACACAAAACTGTAAGCTGTCATCTGTGAAGCGTGAGCGTGTTTGTTTTTACCATAGTTCATGGTGGAGAATGGCTGCTCTTCTGAGTTTTGCCCTAAGCAGCCGTATGAATGGCAAACTACACTGATTAGCAGCGGCATAGGCACACTTAAAATTTCTTCAGAAATTTTCGCTTTCTAGTTAAATACATATTCTTTAATAAATGTTCCCTTTTATAAAAAGTAGGATAATTTAAAAAAAAAACTTATTATAGCTCTATTGCATAGAAAAAAAACTGTCTTGTTTTCTGTTGTCTGTTATATAATATTAGGGATGTTTGTGACAATTAATTTCTTAATCGGCTGGACTAACCAATAGTCCACAACTAAGAAACACTGAAATTTTAAGTTAAGTTTGGAAACAGTTTAAAAAAAAAAATACCCCATTCCAACATGTCTTCTGACAATCTCATTGGCTTAGGGAGTGATGATGTCATAAGGAGATCTTAAGAATCTTAAGTCCTTTGATGTTTTTCCTTAAATAGGGGTGAGAAACAGCAAGTTTTAGTTCGTTTCAGCAGCATCTGCGTTTGCAGCCTACAAACGTTCACCACAGAAACATTTGGAAAGCTCTTCAAAGTCATCGTATAGAAACTCCAACATGTTTCCAAGAAAAAAACAAACAGTTCAAAAAGATTACGTCGCCTCTCCTTCCTGGCGTGGCCGGCCAATTTCCCCAAATGGCGTCTTATCCTTCCAAAGGGCATTAGAGGAGAGTAGGAAGGAAAACTACCTTCTCCAGAAAAAAATGCAACAAATTGAAGAAGAGAAACTTCAACTGGAGGACAAGTGTAGACGAATAGAAGCCCAAACTAAAGAGCTGGAAGAAAGACAACAGCGCCAGCTGGACATAAAAATTATTAATGAGGGCTGGGGAATCAAGTTTGCTCAGGCCCGAGAGCAGATTTTTGCTTGTTTTCTTTAAGGAGGTGCACAGAGTGCGGAACTAAAAGACATGACCAACCAGCTCCAAGACAAGAAAACGATGACTGATAAGATACAATGGGATCTCCAATACATGGACCAAAGGAATCAGCTGCTCCAAAGACAGCTCCATGAAGCTGTGGAAGAAAAGAAAGAATTCCTCCAACAGAAGGAAGAGCATGACAAAAAGCAAAGAGACATGCAGCACGAACTGAAGAGCATGCAGGAAAAATACCGAATGCTGAAAGAAAGCCTGGATGAAACACTGCGCCAAAATAAAGACCTTCTTCAACAGAAAGAGCAACAGCAGGAAAGACTGAAAGAAGGAAAACGTATTGTCCAGGACTTTGAGTCTAAAAATCTAAAACTGCAAGAGTTTTGTAATCAGCTGGAGGACAAAGTAACTAAAGTGGAAGACGAAAAGGAAAAACTGGAGAAACGGTGCTCACAGATGCAGAAAAGGATCGATCAGATAGCGAGAAACAACTCAGAGCTCGTTAAGAGGATTTTGGTGGAATTCAATAACTTGAAGCGTGAAAACACTGAAATGCAGGCACAAAAACAACAACAAAACAAAATATATGAAGACCTGCAGCTCACGCTCCAAGAAATCCAGAAAAGAAATGAGCAGTTAGAAGACAAGCACAAAGAAGTCCAACAGAGAAATGCAGACATGCACAAGGACAAGCTGATACAGGAGGCAACATCCAAACAACTCAAAGACAAGCTTGAAGAACAACAAGCAACATTAGAAGAGGTGGAATAAAGATGTAAGAAACTTGAAAAGCAAAACGCAGAAACAATCGATGAGTTGAGAAATCTCATCCTGGAGAAAAAAGCGCTTGTGGAAAAGTGCATGAAAAAGAAGACGAAATGGTTCCACTTGTTCCGGAGGAGAGACGGTACTGCTTCCTCACCTGATGTAGCCTCGTCTTGCTCCACCTCTGTTAACCCCCCCAACCAGTCCTGGCAGTTGACTGTCCCCTCCTGAGCCTGGTTCTGCCGGAGGTTTCTGCCCGTTTAAAGGCAGTTTTTCCTCCCCACTGTCGCCAAGTGCTTGCTCAGAGGGGATTGTTGGGGTTTTCTCTCCTCTACCTTTTTCTTTATTTACTTGTTTAACTTTTTTCATTATTACTTCATTTTACCTTGTTTCTTCATTTACTTGTTTAACTTTTTTCATTATTACTTCATTTTACCTTGTTTCTTCATTTACTTGTTTAACTTTTTTCATTATTAATTCATTTTACCTTTTTTCTTTATTTACTTGTTTAACTTTTTTCATTATTACTTCATTTTACCTTGTTTCTTTATGTACTTGTTTAACTTTTTTCATTATTACTTCATTTTACCTTGTTTCTTTATTTATTTGCTTGTTTAACTTTTTTTTCAACTTATCTAAATAATAAAGCAATTGAATTTATCCTTTGAGTATTTGTCATCTCATCTTTACAGAATCTTTCCAAAACATTTTCAAACATTCAGATCTGTCTTTGATTTTCTTCTTGAAACCTCATAAATCGTGAACTAAAAACCCGGAATATGGTTTGAAACATTGTTTCAGCTGAAACCGGCATAACATGCTTGAGTGAGTGTGTGTGTGTGTGTGTGTGTGTGTGTGTGTGTCAGGGTATCACTAGTTAGGTCATCATGTTTAGGCTCATTCACTCCAAAATTATTTAGGCCAAATATTTAAAACAGTGTCATTGCATACACATTTTCAATTGACTTCAATCGCACAAATGCAGAAATAATTATTTGCAGTATCTTATTTATTAAGATATTTCCTGGGAACCGAATTTCCCAGAGGAACCCACCCAAGGGATTAATAAAGTTTTATCTTATCTTATCTTATTATGAGAATGTCATGACTGATCATTTGTACCTACACCACCAAAAATGGGGGCAAAAGGGAGGAGATCATGTTTAATCGGTTAGAAGAAAAGGTCAGAATTATAAGTGCCGACATGAGCAGTGTCCACAGAAACCTCTGAATCGCAGCTCAAAGCTCATATAAACAATTTCTACAACCACCAAACAAAGCAAAGACACCAAACAGTTAAAAGAGCAGTGACGTCACCACAAATCTGTGGTCAGGTAATATCCATATTTTGATTGATGATTTTCGGGAGTGTTATAAGATTTTTATGTATATTATGCTCTATTTTACTTAGGAGAACTTTAATAGTTTAGCTTCATTTAAACTTAGTGTGTGTGACATTAGTGTGATCACTGCTTTAGGAAGCTGCTGAGCAAACCCTGATATGGCCAACGAACTCGCATATCTTCAGTTTACATATAGGGAGTTGTTTCTCTTTGTATGTTCCGCCCAAGAATGGAATGCAAGCTGTCTGACTATATAATAAAGAACAAGCTGATGCCCCGGCGCGAATCCTCCGTGACTTGTCTCATACACGTCATTGTGTGAGGCTGTGTTGGGGCATTCGTCCATGTACATGAAATATCGCTGAGTCTGTGTTTCTTGCCTCCTGAGTTTTCTCTCAACATTTTTGGTCCTTCGAGCACAGGAGGGAAATATATCGAATAATTTGTTCGTGACTCCCTAACCAGAGGTCCAGAACTGCATCCTGACGTCGTGGGATCCCGGCACCGTAAGACTGTCGACAGCCCTCCGAGAGGAGGATAAAAAACCTAGGACGTGAAATTCGGGTCTAGGTCGGTGACTTTAGCCCCGGGCCACGGCGGTGGGATCCAGTGAGCGGCCTCAACACTAGCCAGAGAACCCAGGAGGGGTAAGAAACGACTCCATTGTGAAAACTCTTGCGATAAGAAAGAATAAAATAGGCCTGAAATAATAAAAAGAGTCTAGGCACATTCACCTGAGACTGAATGAATTGGATTGGTTGTTGAGATAGCCGAAAGTATCTCTGGAAAATTCTGGTGGATTGACTCTCCACGGATAATAAGTACTTAGGCTGAGGAATAGCCGTGAAATATTCCTGGAAGTTAAATAGCAGCTGCGCGTTCAAAACTGTGTGTTTGTGTGTTTACTTTGGAGAACTAAGTCACGTTGTGGTCTTAGTGGACCAGACTAGTTCTGTGTAACAGTTTTCAGTTCACGACTTGGCGACAAGGGAAAAAGGTTGAGTTCCGCCTCATAAAAGTCGCATCGCTTCTGTTTAGCAGAAGTAGAAGGGCATGTGACCACCCTCTCCCGAGTCGAGCGTGCCAAGGGATTGAAAGCTGTATTTGTTGTACTTTGTGTATAAAATTACATAAAATAAGAGAATAATAAATAAATAAGAGAATAATAAATAAATAAACTTATTAACAATAAAATAGTAATTAAATACAGAAATGGGGAATCAAAATGGGAAATTAACAAAAGATGAGCTATTTATGGAAAAAAGATGCCCCGGGGCAGGAAAAATAAGTGTTAAAAGATGGAGAAATAAAAGTAAATTACCTAAAACCGAATGGACGGGAGAATGTACCGAAGAAGCTATGATTAAATTAGAATCTATACTCAAAGAAGAAATACGTGTCACAAAAAACAAAAAGGAAAAAACTAAACGTGAAGAAGAGAAGAAAAAGTTGTTTGCAGAATGGAAAAGGGAAAGTGTGCGTAGGAAAGAAGGCAGAGAGAAAAAACAATTAGAAAAAAAGCAGAAAAAGGAAAAGAAAGTGTTATCTATGTCAGTTGCACCAGATGACGAAACACATAAAGTGCAGCATCCATTACCACATAATCCTGATCATGAGAATGGCGCTGCCGGTGGGAGGCTTCCTCCTCCCCCATATTCACATGATGATAGTGAAAGTTGTGTTACCACTGACACAGAGCAAACCCCAAAAACTAAACGCAAGAGCAAAAAGGGTAAAAACCAAAAACTTGCATCACCAGGTGCTCGTATGGGATACGGTTTGCGATCCAAAGGCAAACCTGGGCCATACTCTGAAGCACAAAATCTTTTAAATAATATGACCCTGAAAGACTCCCCATTCGATCACCATTGTGATGGATGTGGAGGACCTCCTGACCCACCTGGTCCAGGAGTGGGGGCATATCCCATGATACAAGTAGCAAACCCTCATTTTATGATGCCCCAAGGTCCTGAAGGTGAGGTAGACACACGCCAGACCATCCCAGTATTCCGCCCATGGACCCCAGTTGACCGTCAAAACGTCATAAAAGACATACCTCCCTTGCAAGAGGGCGTTACACCCTGGGGAGATGCAATTCGCGAAATAATAAATGTATGGGGATTAAACGGCCACGAAGTAGTTCAATTATTTCAAGACTGCCTGGGATTAAAATGGGGAAGAGTTAAAGGAAATTTCACAGGAAATAACGGAGCCAACCCCCCTATACTCCTGCCACCAGGTAGTGTAGAATTAACAAACGGAGTAAATGACGTACTCACACGAGTAGCAGTAGTGTTGGCCCCAAGAGCAGATTATGGTAAAATAGGACAAACAACACAAAATGATACAGAAACTCCAGCAGAGTATCTAGATCGACTGCGCCCAGTGTTCAGACAACATGCAGGGATAGACTACAACGAAGATGATAATAGTGGATATCAACAAGCGCTAAAACGAGCCTTTTTACAAGGTCTGAAACCACAAGTAAGAACCCATGTGGAGAAGTATTGGATAGAGCAAGACACAGGAAGTGTTAGTCAGGCATTACAACATGCCACACACGCACACGGAGTGATAAAGAAAAAAGAAAAAAAGAGTGTGTTCGTGCTCGATGAGAGCTCAGAAATGATTGCATATGTAGGCAATTACAGAGGAGGATACAGTTGTAGAGGCCGTGGTAGGGGAAGAAACAGACAGCAGTACAGAGGCAGATACCAAAGTGATAAGAGTAAACAAAGAAGAAGGGAAAGGAGCGGAGACAGAGATGAGTACGAAGAGAGGAGGTGCTGGACATGTGATAAACTAGGACACTTTAGGCGTGAATGTCCACAAAAAACTAAGCAAGAATGACTATCTGAGCGACACACCCAACCTCGTGATAGTGGCAGTGACAGAGAGTGCAGCAGCCGCTCAGATGAGGAAGTGTATAACATCAGCGAACTACTGGCAAACCTAGACGGGAAGCCACTCATGCAGCTAAAAATAAATGGGCAGGAAATTGAGGTTTTGTGTGACACTGGTGCGTGTAGAACAGTGCTCATACAAGAGCCACCAAACACTCGTTATTCAAAGGACACCTTGTTAGTTAAGACTGCCTCAGGTCACACAAAAGCCCAAATCCTAACCAAACCCCTGTTTATTCGCCACCCAGAAAGCGGTCGCGAATGCAGGAATCAATATATTGTAGACCCATCGTGCCCAGTAAACTTATTAGGGAGAGATGTAATGACAAAACTGAACATAGGGGTAGTGCCAACAGAAAAAGGAATGTCAGCTGAAGTAATGTTAGAGCAGGAACAACAGGAGGGCTTTGGAGAGCCTAATTATTACTGGACTCTAGATCTGCCGTCACTTCCAAAGTTAAAGCAGCTAGCAGGAGAACACTTATCCCCTCATACACAAATGTTGTCATTTACAGAGTACCATCATACTCTGTATTACAAGCATACCTCAGGCCCAGATGACCTATATGACAGGCAGGTGCACAGATTAGGAAATCCCATGATTACTCTGCAACATCTGTATGTCACCACAAGTGGAAATGCAGTATGTTCTGTAATACTTCCCGAAAATGTACAGCGCGTGAGCAAAATGACAAAACCGCACGTGTCAGTCGCTAAAACACCCGACAAACGCTGGTTTGAGCTAGGAGGAGTGTTAGCGAGGGTAGAAAAAGACACATACAAACCGTCACAGTACGAAGGGTGGGCAGAAGGGGAAAGAACGAAATGTCTGAGACGCACATTAGGGTGGACAGTCAAAACCACACCTAGTACACATCTAGACGATGAAAAAACCAACTGACAAAAAGTAGTCGCTCTTACAAAGGAGGAAGAGGAAGAACTAAAAAATCTTCCATCGACGCTGTGGTCTCAAAATGCTACAGATGTCGGTCTAATTAAAAACCAAGAACCTGTTAAAGTGAAAACAATCTCATCTTTCAGACCCATTAGGCCACAATACCCCCTGAGCCCACAACTGCGAGAAGGTATTAAACCTGTAATAGCCGACATGCTGAAGGCAGGGATTTTAATCCAGAGCAAAACAACAACATGCAACACACCTATATTTCCAGTGAAAAAAAGCAAACACAGGAAAGTATAGGTTGGTGCATGACCTTAGAGCTATTAATGAGATCACTGAAACAATTCCACCAGTTGTTGCAAATCCACACACTATTTTAAACCAGATAACGCCAAAAGAACAATGGTTCTCAGTGATAGACCTATCTAATGCCTTTTTCTCAGTGCCTCTGCATCCAGACTCACAAGACCTGTTTGGATTCACATACGAGGGCCAGAAATACACCTACACACGTCTGCCACAAGGGTTTCAAAACAGCCCGACTCTGTATGCAGAAGCACTGGAAAAATCGATGTCAACATGTACATTACCCAGTAAGGGTCAGTACCTACTGTATGTGGATGACATTTTGATAACAGGACACTCACAGGAAGATTGTAAACAAAATACTCTTGCAGTGCTTAGACACCTAGCACAGGAGGGACACAAAGTGTCTATGAATAAACTACAGCTGTGGAGCCCATCAGTTGTGTATTTGGGTCATACACTGTCAGGGGAAGGAAAGCAGTTGTTAAACAAAAGGAAAGAAGCAATACAGACAGCACCGCAGCCAGAAACAAAACAACAGATGATGAGCTTTCTAGGCTTGTGTAATTTTTGCAGAGCGTGGATTCCAGAGTTTGCATCATATGCACAGCCTTTACAAAATTTGATCTACGGAAAAAATCTAGTATTAAAGGATAAAATAACTTGGACACCTGAAGCTATAAAAGCATTTGAACAGTTGAAGGCCATTTTGCAAACAAATGTTGTCCTTGCTCTGCCTGATTATGACAAACCGTTTTATCTCAGTGTAGATGGAAATGCAGGCTACATGAAAGCAGTGTTAACACAGACCTTTGGAGAAAAACACAGACCGTTAGCCTTCTATTCAAGTAAACTAGACTCTGTAGCTGCAGGATTGCCAACTTGTGTGCAAGCCTGTGCAGCCGCAGCAGAGGCCGTTCAAAAATCATCTGACATAGTGCTAGGACACAAGCATATTCTACGGGTGCCACACGCAGTAGCTTCTGTACTTCTGCAAGGACAGTTGCCATTTGTAACACATGCTCGACAACTGTCCTATGTAGGCGTATTGTTGTCTCAATCTAACATAGAAATTGTGCGTTGCGGTCAGTTGAACCCTGGCACTCTGTTGCCAAGTGAACTTGATGGAAAGTCACACTGCTGCATAAACAAGTTAAATGAGGAAACAAAACCACGTGCTGATATTCATAGCATGCCACAAATAGACTATACAGACATCTTTGTAGATGGTTCCGCATCTAAAGGTGTTGATGGAAAAAACAAAGTAGGATATGCAGTAACCACAGAGACTGAGGGTGATAGAAGCAAAACCACTATCATCTACGCACTCCGCACAGAGTGCAGAGCTTATAGCAGTAATAAGAGCATGCGAGTTACATACAGATAAAAGTATAAACATTCATACAGACAGTCAATATGTTTTCTCAGCAGTACATCATTTTGCCAAGATATGGAGCAACAGGGGAATGGTGACCTCAAGTGGAACACCAGTTCAACATGCAGAACTATTAAACAAACTGTTGCTAGCAGTACTATTGCCAAAAAAACTAGCATTGTGTAAATGTGCAGCACATCAAAAAGATGATACACACATAACACGAGGAAACAACTTTGCCGACCAAGCAGCTAAGTCAGCAGCACAACAGAAGATGCATGCATTAGCTATGACAGAAGTTAAAAACATACCAATTGAAGTATTAAAAAGTGAACAGAAAATCGCACACCAGGCAGAACAGAAGCAATGGTTGAAACATGGAGCACAGTTAGACACAGATGATATAATGAAAATCGCAGGAAAACCAATACTACCAAAATCCCTACACAAAACAGCAGCGTTAGTGACACGTGGCTCGACGCATCTGTCAACAGGAGGGATAGTGTCTCTAGTAAAACAACATTTCTACGTCATTAATTTTGAAAATTCAGCAAAAGAATTCATAAGAACATGCATGATATGTCAAAAGCATAACGCTCAAGGGAACTTAAGACCAAAGAGAGGTCATTTCCCTACTCCACCACATCCTTTTCACACTATCCACATGGACTTCATAGAATTGAACGAATGCCAAGGGTCAAAATATGCGTTGGTCATAATTGACGTGTTTTCTAAATGGCCAGAAATATACCCAGTAAAGAGAGCGGATGCTATATCAGTAGCAAAGTGTTTATGTAATCATTTTATTCCAACCTACGGCATCCCAAGTTTGATCCGATCAGATAATGGCACACACTTCGTGAATGAAGTCATACAAAATGTATCACAAGTTCTAGGTTTCACATTAAAAAACCATTGTGCTTACCATCCACAGAGTGCAGGATTGGTAGAAAGAAATAATGGTACAATTAAACAAAGGTTAAGGAAAGTAATGGAAGAAACTAAGAAACCGTGGCCAGAATGTTTATCCTTAGTGAAACTTTGGATGAGAATATCAAAGGGAAGTGGCCCTATGTCACCTTTTGAAATAATACATGGGAGACCTTTCCCTTTGCCAATAACAAGCGAACCACTTCTGAAGTCTGCCAGAGAAATGACGATAGCAGACTGGATGGCCCAACTTTTTCAGAACAAAGAAATTGTATTGAGCAATAAACTGCCAGACGATGTGTCTCCAATCTCTTGCAGGCTACAACCTGGTGACTGGATCCTGGTCCGAGAGCTGAACAGGAAGTCTTGGAGTGAGCCGAGGTGGAAAGGGCCATATCAAGTCCTGATTGTGACCCCCACTGCTTGTAAAATAGCAGAGCGCCCGTCGTGGATCCACCAAAGCCACTGTAAAAAAGTGAGTGACAGCTTGGCCTAGAGACGCCGACGCCCCTACTCTCTGGTAATCTGAAAGGTGGAGGAAGGGCTGATCGGGTATATCCCGCCCTTTTGCTTCTTGCCTTTAGTCTACTTATCAGAGGGGTTAGGTGCGCCAGGTCGACATGAGGAAGCTGTCCCTCGCAGCACTTGTTCTTGCTGTGCTAGTCACAGCATGTCTTCTATGGCTCCGCCCGGATTTGAAACAGCATCAGAAGAGAGCTTGGACGCATGATAATTCACACCACTACACAATGACGCAGGACCACATCCACCCTTGGATGAACAATGCATGGTACCGCTATGTCTATGACAGCATACCTACTAAAGACTGCTATGTCTGCTCACATATGCCTCCAACTACACAGCATGCAACGTTGTATGGCAAAGCAATGAACATGACTCAGGTAAAGTGTGCAGCAAGTTACGCCAGCCTCGGGTACCAGTACCCTGGAATTGTGATCAACCATAGTGAACCTCTGGAGATAGGATTACGGAAGGGCACATGTGATGAACTGTTTTGGGTTGACCTCAAGGTAAAACGTAGAAGTAAAGCTGGCTCCTTTCCAGTTTTCCTCGGAAACCCAGGAAAATGGGATCATACCCGGTGCTACCGCCAGTCTAGAGGGACCATAGACATGGGAAACACCACAAACTGCGTAGGAACAGTGACACATGCTCCTGGAGCACCAGTAAAGAACAATGACACTTCCAATGGCACCTATTGGGTGCAGGGAATGGCCTGGCTATGTGGTCAGCGTGCCTATTTCACTCTCCCTAAGAACTGGACAGGTACGTGTGCTCCGATTTTCATATCCGATCACACATTCAAGATAACCACCGACAACCAGTCATACGCCAGAAGGAAAAGGTCAACCAGCTTATCAGCTCTAACAGCACATGACCCAATATGGGGCTCTGACGTCCCACAGGAATTCAAGCTTTGGACTACAGGACAGAAAGTGCTGCACTCACTCTTTCCATGGGTGGGCACAGGAAAAAATGCGCTGAGGATCGAGACATTGAACTACCGGTTTGGACTGTTCCTGAACGCATCATGCCGAATCAACGACCAGCAAAACGAGGAGATAGATGCCCTGCGAATAATGGTCATGCAACACCAAGTAGCACTCGATATTGTACTAGCTGAGAAAGGAGGACTATGTGTACTTTTTAACACCACCTGTTGCACCTACATACCTGATAACATACATTCTAGCAACATGACAGATGCGTTGAAGGTCTTGAAACAGCTACAGGATGTGCAGTCAAAGGAATACATAGATGGAGGTACAGACTGGTTAAGATGGCTTTTAAGTGGCTCGTGGACTGCTTTACTGTATAAAGGTTTAATACTCATAGGACTCCTGCTTACACTGTTCTGTGTGTTTTCTACATGTGTTCTCCCATGTCTCAGGAAGATGATTTCTAAAATGATTTCCACATCAGTGACAGCTTATGTCGCTATACCAGTGGACTACAGCAATGACTTAAATAACAGTGAAGATAATTTTGAAGAGGACGACGTTTATGTGTAAAAAGAATGTTATCCCAATCTCAAGAAGACCTGTAAAGTTACATTACAATATGAGAAGCACATAATGATGAAATGTTTAAAAATGTTGAAGGCAAGAGAACATATTCTGAAAATATAAGGTGTGGAACGTGTTGAAATGAGCTAAAACAGGAGGGAATGTTATAAGATTTTTATGTATATTATGCTCTATTTTACTTAGGAGAACTTTAATAGTTTAGCTTTATTTAAACTTAGTGTGTGTGACATTAGTGTGATCACTGCTTTAGGAAGCTGCTGAGCAAACCCTGATATGGCCAACGAACTCGCATATCTTCAGTTTACATATAGGGAGTTGTTTCTCTTTGTATGTTCCGCCCAAGAATGGAATGCAAGCTGTCTGACTATATAATAAAGAACAAGCTGATGCCCCGGCGCGAATCCTCCGTGACTTGTCTCATACACGTCATTGTGTGAGGCTGTGTTGGGGCATTCGTCCATGTACATGAAATATCGCTGAGTCTGTGTTTCTTGCCTCCTGAGTTTTCTCTCAACAGGGAGTTAAATGTGAACCGAAGCATATTTTCAAAGGTGTTATATGCTATAAAATACTTTTAAATAAAATAATCTCTAATAAATTAGGTGTGGGAAATAAAAAAAAATCAAGTTTTTTTATGTTTGAGTCAGTAACTTTTAGTTACAACACTTTCAAGCACATTTAAGAGCCACATCTGAAATTCAAGCACTTTTCAAACCTTGAAAAGACAATATTACAATTCAAGCATTTTCAAGGATTTCAAGAACCCTGTATATGACTCTTAAGTCCATGATCTTCATCATATTGCGTGTTCTTCAGGTCACAGCTTCAGGGCCGATCCTTTAAAAGTCTGCAGTGTCGATTAATGCACAGAGCTGCAAAACTCACACTTACTTCCTCTCACACACAATATGTCACTGTAGTGATTTTCACGTTACTGCTTTCTACACACCTTTTGTTTGATTTTTTTCACCTTATATAAAACACTTCCCCCGTCTCACAAAATGACTTTCACATTAATGACACTGATTACATCTGCAACCTCTTCAAAATGTAGCATTTATTTAATCAAATAATAAAACTTTTGAAGAATCTCTTTTGTAATTAAAAATCCTGCTCAACCAGCAGTGGTTACTTACACTAATAATACGCACAAATCAACTTTTTCAGTTTTTCACTCAGAAGATGATCCAAAATACCATCTGGATGGATGAATAAAAGAGAATAATAATTTTTTATTCTTGTCACATGAAAATATTCCAATCAAACTGAGAAGAGAAACCTGCTCTTTGAAAACCTCGACGACTCTCTGTCGGCTTTGAATTACAGGATCACATCTTGCTGCTTTACGGTTCTGTTGCAGCTTAACATTTTCCAGATCTGACTACATTTAGCTTATTTGCTACTGTGTCTTGTTACTTCCTGTTTTATTTTGGTAGCGATTGTTGGAAGAAAACTGCTCTCCCAGTTAGTTTTACTTGTCCCAGTCAGATCGCTCTTTGTCTCTATAGTTGTGTCTCCTCTTTGCGTGTACTTGTGTTTATACTGATTACATTTAGCGTATTTGCAATTAAACCACATATTTTAGAAGCCAAAGGTTCAAAATAGTTGGGAGCACCTTCACTTAATTATAACAGTGGCTTTGTTAGGAAAACAGTTCTGTATACCGGATACCAAATTGCGTTAACGTCAACGGCTAACGTATCTAACATAGCTAACCGTTATTGTTAGCACAACATTAACAGCAAGCTACAATGACGAGTAACAAAAACAAAACAGTAAAAAGGTTTTAATGAAAATGTTTTACCTTTTCCAACAGTATACAGTATTTCACATTACACAATTGACTTTGAAATTATCTGTCAGTGATACAGTAAACAAGATACAACAACTGCTATGTACACTTTAGTTTTTGACAATATATACAATATAGTACTTAAAGGAACACACTCCACTTTTTTTGGAAATAGGCTCATTCTCCATCTCCCTCAGAGTTAAAAATGCAGCGTCTTCTTTCTAGATCCGTACGTTAATAGGACTCTGGAGCGTGATCTTACAGAATGGGGCGTAGCCAAGATTTTTGGTCGAGGCGCCATATTAGCAGGCCAAACAAATGCTTGCTGTGTGGTCAGTTGTAATGTTAGATTGCACTACCGGCAAAGGAATAAGCTTGAAAACAGGCTCTCTTTTCATTGTTTCCTCACCTGGAAGGATCATCAGGGAGCTTATGTGTTGGATGTTACCAAAAGAAGGCGTCTAGCCTGGATAGCAGCTGCGAGACGAGCTGATATTCAGTTCTCTACCATCCCCAGATATCTGTTGGTGTGCTCCAGTATTTTCATTCAGGTAAGTTCTAAATAAGTTCATATTATTCTTTATAGCCTGTTAGTTTTATTTTCAATGCACTCTGAGATCATAGCACAAACTTAGAACAAACATGCAGAACTACCTTCTATTTATAGAGTTGCTAATTATTTGGCATTATTGCAGCAAACCAGCCTATGAAATGAATGAAACAAATCCTGACTGGGTTCCAACACTACACATGGGGCACTACGAAATCCCTGCTTCAAACTACATGCTACATACCACCATGCCAATCAGATTACTTCTTCCATGTGTGGGTAAAAAGGTGACCCTCCTGGATAAGATGGCAAAGGTTTGCTGCGTTTTGGTGAACATGTGCCCCAGTGTGGTAGTAAAACCAGGGAAAAATGCTCTTGTTAAATACTCTTAAGTCTTGTGCTGTTTATGTAGTGATAAGTTTTCAAAAGAGACAGTAAATTACAAAATGCTAGTAGTGGGTGATATTATTTAAATGCTGTCATGATTTTATGTGAACATTCTGTCATTTGTAAACTACACATAACATTGATTCTACATTGTAACTGATTTGATGTTCTACAAAGTGCTTTTAATTAAAATTAGGCAAACATTTCTTTGTTTCTTTATTCAACTTTTGAACAGTGTTACTTAGTAAGTACATATTCAGTAAATGCAAATTATTTACATGGCCCCCTAAATTAAAACATTATGGGTTATTCAGAACAGAACTAAGCTTGGAAAGATATTGTCCCATCAGTTGATCCAACTCCTTCACAGTAGCAGGTGGAACTTTTCTTTTTTGAGGATGGCTTCTTTTACCTGTCACAACGAATGGTCTGTTTATGTTTTGATCAAGAAACTTTTTTGGGGCAGCTGAAGAGGAGAAGTCTATCTTATTGCCAACCTCTGGCTGTATCTTGGTCATATTACCAGGCAAAACCCAGTATGCAGGTTCATCTGTAAAAGTCCTTGTGCCACAGAGCCGCACTGTTGCTTCTACATTAAACAGAAGAGCAGCGACTCCGGCCATACAGGTGCAGTGGGCGGCTTCAACCTTCCCTGTGATGCTCACAATGACCTGTGGCTGCAATGCTGCAATTCAGTCTTTAAGAGTGCAGTACCTGAAACACACACAGACAAAGTTCATTTAAAGACAAGAGCTTTAATAAGCCAAGGCCGACATGAATGTGTTTTATCTACTTTCAAATCCATTTATCATAAATGTAACAAATAAAGTGTTTTTATGTATCCATGTATAGAACGCTGCATCTTATATTCTAAATCTGCCTGTTTCTTTTTAGAAACCTATCAGCAAAAAATGAACCTAAAGTATGTAATGCAAGGATGTAATCACTTTCAAGAGGGAGAAAACATAATGTTCGACTTTAAGTGACAATTATGGACACCTAATATGATAAGGAGATTCTGCAGGTCATTAATCAATGTATAAAACTAAAACAGAATGTATTTTTAGTGACACAGGACACAAACAAGGAAGCAAGATGTGTAATTAGGATTATTAATAATAAATATGAATTACTTAGGGCGATTTCTTTAACCATAAAGAATACTTAGGGCGATTTCTTTAACCATAAAGAATAACTAAATCCTTCAGGACAATGTCACATCAATGCACTGAACTCACTATGTTATCCCTCTAACAGAGCCTCTACATGTTCTCACTGTAATTTCCCCCTCATGAATGAATTTATGCTTGCACTAATTTGAATGTTCGGGGGGAATCAAACGCATTTTACTCACAGTACTCAAGCTGACTTACCTTTGCTTGAATGACGGCGTACTCACAACGTGGAGGCTTAAAAATAGCCAAATCTTGTACCCAGTCCTTGGTGAATTGGATGTGCGCCTCCAGAGATTTATAATTGCGAAACTGGTGCGCCGTGTATGCGCTGACTCCACAGACAAGGTACGAGAGTAGATCATGCTAAGTCAATAGCGGTTTGGTCTTCAGGGTTTCTACTCCACGGCCGTATTTCATACGGGTCCACATTTCAACAATCAAGTACCGTCTCTTTGCATCTGGACACAATCTGTCTCTATACCGTCATTTTCTTTTGAGCTACGTTTCAGAATGGTTCGTAGCAATCTTGTTTTGATTCGTGGCCTGCCAAGATGGTGCTGCGCTCCCACAATGCATTGCGACATTACGTCAACTCCAAAGCCCTTTGCGTGCTGGAGAGTATGCGCATGCGCATTGCCATGGTGGTTTAAAAAATAAAGATATAATGAAAAGTAATTAATAAAAATTTAATATTTAAACATTCCCACAAATGTGCAATGAACGTGCAAAAATTCTCTTTATTAGTTGTTGCTGTTTCTTTCTTTCTTTCTTTCTTTCTTTTTTTTGAAAAATAACGACGTCTCTGAGGCGCGAATTCCGATAATAATAATAATAATAATAATACATTTTATTTATAGGCGCCTTTCAGACCCTCAAGGTCACCTTACAGTAGCAGTGAGAGGAACGGCCGGATACAGGAGACGGGAAGAAACAAGCCGATTATGTTCGCTTTAATTAAGTGGTTGGAAGATGTAAAATTCTCAATTCTGCCAACTGAACATATATGAGTGTCAAGAGATTTATTCTAAATGACACTTCTTCAGCTGAGAGTCTAAGAGTGAAGAGACACACACTGTAGATCTTTACTTGCAAGGGCGGTCACAGAACGCTCACAACAGAGTGGGGGCCCTGTGATCAGCGCCTCTGTTCTTGCACTTGTCTTTATTTATATACAAAAGTAATACAACAGTGAATACGTCTATTCATAGGTAGAGGAAAGTTAGTGTGTAGGGAGTGAAGATAGAAGTGATTTAGGTGTATGCATGTGTGTTGTGGGATACAGAAAGACGCGGCCTCTCTTCTTGTTAGGGAGTGTCAGATAAGAGTGTCCAGCTCTCCTCTTCCTGGCAGGAGTGAAATAATAACAGCTATTATCGCTGTGAGAAAGAATTTATAAAACAGTCTTGTAGTGGACAACAGTCTAAGTCATCAAAAGGTCAACATACAGTATTCTATCATATGCTTTACTTATATCATTAAAAGCTTATACTGACTACCAGTACAATTTTCTATTGACAATGAGATTTTAATGAGGATGAATAATTAGCCGGCATGGAGGAAACGGACCTTTATTTGGTGGAGTGGCGACAAGAAGCAGGCCGGTGGCCGGTCTATGAAGCCTCCATCATCAAGCTAGCAGGTGCCTTTTCTCATATAATATTACTTTATTCTCGCTTATTTGGCACGGAAGCGTAGAGCTGCCACCCAGGCAAAAGAAAAATAGAAGTATATCACGTTATAATGTGAAAAGTTTATCGTTCTAACAATATACTATCATGTTAGTACAATATACTTTTCATGTTTGAACAACATTGTACGAACAATGTACATAATTATCACATCCGTACAATATTGTGCGAACGTGATAATTGTGTATATTGTAATAACGTGATGTTATATTATACAAACATGAAAAGCATAATGTTAGAACAATAAACTTTTCACGTTATAACGTGATATAGCTCTATTTTTCTTTTGCCTGGGTGGCAGCTCTACGCTTCCATAATTTGGTAATCAAAATATGTAACTTAACTGATTATATTGTGACGTACTTTTGCCTTTTCTTATTATTCTGCCTTCTCAGAAAGGGAAAAAAATACAAATAAAAGTGTTTTACACTTGTTATATACAAGGTTAGAAACAAAGCACAGTTATGCTTAATTAGTGTTCGCTAATTACAATGTTCCACATTTCCTTGCTTTTTAAGTCATTTTTAGGCTTTTTAGAGTTTTTGTTTTTTGTTTTTTTAGCAGTAATGTTTCTGCCTATTTATTTCAGCCCATGAAATCGAATGCAGATCTTCCTGATGTGAGATTTACATAAATGTAAGTAATTTTGTTTGTCATTGTCATTAATGTTGTTGCTGTTGTTGTTTTTGTGCAGTTTGCAATCATATAAACCTAGCAAGCATCAGTCAGCACAGTGACTAACCTAAACTGATTCTTGCTTTATTCACATATATTATATGTAATTATATATACCTGCACATTGTACCTAGGGTTGCAGCCACTTGGCCCCACCCGATTGTTGTGACAGCCCTGATTGTACTTATACACTGCATCTGCCACATTAATGTATTTTTAAGTGACTTATTTGTAATACATGAATTTGTTTCTTACAGATGTCAAAGTCTCAACCTCATGCTGCCCTCCCCCATCCTCCTAAAGTAAGTATTTGTTGTTGTAGTTTTTTATACAGTGTCTGTGTCACATGCTAATCATAATTATTGAAATAACTGTTTTCTAACAGATTTTCCAAAACACTAGTTATGTTTGTTGTCATTCAGACCAGTACTACTGCTTAGACATTGCTTAGTGGTCATGCATGTTTGACAAGCTTGTTATGATACCAAAACAGTAGGCCTGTCACAATAATCGATATATCGACTTAACACACAATACATGTACATGACCTCAATAATTGTTGATGATGCAATTTATCTGCCATTATATTTACAAAAATAAAATATAATAATAACAACACAATAACATTAAATAACATTGTTTTCTATTTGTTAGAAAATTTACTATTTATTCAAGTTTTTATGGTATCTAATATTTTGATACCTAATTTCCATGATCTAAATATTTATTTATTTTATTTTATTTTATATTTTGTTGGTTTGTCAATTGAAAGTGTGTAGATCTTGCATTATTATGGTGTTATATTATGATTATACATTCAAAGACATAAAATGGTCTTAAAATGACAATGACATAACTTGTCGCAATTGTTTATGGGTCAATATACCAACCAACAAAAAGTTGTTATCGTAACAGGCCTTCAAAACAGACGCTTTTATGATTGATAAATTCAAAAAATAAATACATTTAATTTCTCTGAGATTCTCTAATATTCAGTTACAGTTCACAACACAGGTACCTGTACATGCAGTATTATACTGTAAATATAAATCTCTGCATTTAGCATCCCACTAGAAGAGTCACAGTTACTGCCTCTTTTTTTTTTTTTACAAATACCTGTACTATTACTAACACATTTACTGTTTTACTTTTAGCCTGTGGATACAAATGCAGATTTCCTTAATGTAAGTTGTGCATTTTAATTACATCATGTTATTTTTATTATTATTTATTTATTTTATTTTACATTCAAATATTTCAAGCTTCTTGGTTAAAGAAGCTTGATTGCTAGTAGGTAAAGAATAGTTCACCTATAATTGATATTACCAATTAATTTCTCACCTCTGATTGAATGCCTTTGTTTGTTTGCCTTTTTTGACTATAACAAAACATTTTTGCAGGATATATATGGTGAATTTATATGCATAGATACAGTCGTAGTGCTTGACACATGCACACAGTAGTAGATGTACTAAAAAGGAAATAATTACAATCATGATGTTGATTGCTGATGTCAGTATATATATTTTAGAGGAATGTTTTGTTTTTCATCCAAAATGAACTATATTGCTTCGGAAGAGATTTATTACCCTACCTGACTCTTATATATTGTTCTGTTTTTTGTTTGATTTTGTTATTTTCAGGTTCAATGGTGCGTGTTCTTCTAATGGCCGCCTTCCCACTGGAGGTTTTGATCCACAGCAATTTAAAAGGTAAACAGCTTTGAAAGTCAGTTCAAATGGTTAGCTAATAGTATTCTAAAAAGCCTACAACTCTGTCACCAGTTTCTTTACCAAAAAGTACCCATAAAAGTATATCGCATATCATTGTAGTTCAAATGTTTAGTTGTACAAATATCAGATTTTTGGAAATCTAAAACTAGTCAAACACTCAAATGTTCATGCTTTTTATAGGAGGACAGAGCAAAACGGACATCGGCGCAGAGCGAAGAACTGCCCTTCATAAGGACACTATGACAGCCATATATAGTAAGTGAAGACTTTCTGTGTATCTAAAATTGCATACAGCACAAGTAACTTACTTTGCAACCATTAAAATAGGTTGTAAAGTAAGTTACCAATACAAATAGGTGATGATGCATTGTAGTGGTTGGTCTCAGACAAAGAAGGTCAACAGATTTATGAATGCTGGAGGGTAAGGAGAGAGGACCAAAAGGGGTGTTAGCATTACTGTAATGTGAACTGGATAGACTTTCCATCTAGGAAAAAAAAAGAGGTAAAATTATGCGTAAAATATATCTGTATTAATATCTGTATCTATATAAACAAAAATATCTGTTTGCTAAATTAAGCCAGCTAAAATAAATCATATTTTTATTTTAATTCTGATAAAAGTAATAAAACTGTGACTTTTGTTTGTTACAGTGGCAGTAAGGAAGAGGTTTCCCAATGTGTCCAGAGGGGCTTTGAGGATTGCAGTGAAAGCTGGGGGAACTGAGACTGCTGGAAAAGGAAAAGAAATTACATTTTAAGTATGTTGACTTATGTTCATACAATCACACACACATATACACATACACACACATATATATATACACACACATATATGTATATGTGTGTGTGTGTTTCTTTTAGAATGTTTAAGTATGTAACGAGAATAAAATTATAAAATGAATATTCCTTGCTTGATTGATATGCTATATGTATGTTTTAAACATCAAATAAAGATTTCTTTCAGCTGTTACATGTGAATGTGTTTTCTTAGAAATATATGAAGGGTTAAATTTATATATTTTTGAATGATTTTAAATAAGTTTAAATTGTATTTTGAAATATATTTTATAAATATTTTTCAAAATATAAAAAAAACAGCCAAAACATATATGTGTTAAAACACATTTCAAAATATATTATAAATATATTTTTAAATATATTTTAAAATATACAAAAAATGGCCAAAAAATATATGTGCTAAAATATATTTCAAAATATATAAATATATTTTAAAATGTATTTTAGCACATATATTTTTTGGCCATTTTTTGTATATTTTGAAATATATTTCAAAATGTATTTTAAAATATATTTTTTCCTGGCTCACAGCTCAAACGAGTTGAACGAATCACTGACTCACTCACCCCCTCCCTCCTGGCTCACAGCTCAAACGAGTTGAACGAATCACTGACTCACTCACCCCCTCCCTTCCTGTGCTGAATCGTAGCATAGTCAAATCACTCACTCGCTCACTCACCCCCTCCCTCCTGGCTCACAGCTTCTTCTTCTTCTTGGTTGGCAACCAATGTTAAGGCGCATTGCCGCCCCCTGGCTCACAGCACAGTGGACATTTAGATGAGAAAATATATATTTGATAGATTTAAGGAAAATACTAATAAAATAAAATAAAAAATAAATAAATGTTCCCTTTAGAATTTTTTTTGCTCTTTTTTGCTCTATAAAATAGTTGTTTTCTTTTACAATCATTCATCTTAGCAGTAGGATTTACATTAAAAGAGAAACAAATTAAGTTTGAGTGAAAATATACATTTTTGCACTCTCTGGTCAACTGACTCAGTGACTCAAATGACTCAAGAAACCCGATTCACTTTGGTGAGTGACTCATTAAAACTTGATTCAGTAAAAAGAATCGAATTTACCATCACTAGTGAGAAAGTGTTTTTTCCCTTAGAAAGTTCAAGGCCCGCCGGTCGCACAATCTGTCTGCGCATGCGCATCCCAACGATTGCCCCCCCCCTCCCTTTTGGGAGGTTGCCATAGTACGACGTGTTCTAACGTGACTCTCTCTCTCTCTCTACCTGTCATTTATTTGGCTCGAAACACATATAACAAATCGCTCAGTGATAAACAACTACTGAGATCCTAAGCAGTGTGCTTTGTCAAAACTAAGTAAGTGTGTTGGTAATGAATGACATTATGTTGTGCAATTGTTATTTACTTGTATTTTATAATTTGACTTTACATACTGCTGGGTGGTTTGTAAAGTTTACAATAACTAGTATTATCATTATGCTATATTTTCTAATATGTATAATAATCTCAAAAGTAATGCCTTGAAGCAGAAAATAGTAATACTTTATTAAAATTTAAAACAGTACAGTATTTGAATGTGTGTATTGTGTCTACTGTTTGTTAACTCACCATAATCATAAACGTCTTAATAATAAATTCCATATTCTATTACCACATTATTTGTGATCAGTGGGTTTGCGGGGTTAGGGGTGTGGGGGTGTAGGGTCTTTAGGGTTTGGCCCCCACCCCTGCCACCAGTATATTTTTAAGTATTTCTGACTTTTATTTGAATATTCAGTTTCCTACCATCTGCTCTTAAAGGGTAATTACCAGGTAACCCGCCCTCCCCCTTCACACATATGCACACAAACAAAACACACAATATAATTCACAGCCTCATTATAGTGAACAAATATTTATGCCATTTTACACCATCAAACTTAGATAGCTAAGGATGAAGAACCTTTTGTTCTTTAAAGAACCATTTGTAATAGCTAAAGAACCATCTACAAAATAAAAAGGTTCTTTGACATATGATGGTTCTTTAAAGAACCATGAAGACATCTGAAGAACCATTTAAGAACCATAATTTTTCTGAGAGTATCTGAGTTTGATGGTGTAAAATGGCATAAATATTTATTCACTATAATGAGGCTGTGAATTATACTGTGTGTTTTGTTTGTGTGCATGTGTGTGCGAAGGGGGAGGGCGGGTTACCTGGCAATTACCTTTTAAGAGCAGATGGTAGGAAACTGAATATTCAAATAAAAGTTAGAAATACTTGCTTAAAAATATACTGGTGGCAGGGGTGGGGGCCAAAGCCTTAAGACCCTTTTGCGTGCAAAGAAAGAACTGTCTGCGCGTGAGTCTGTCCAGTAGCCATGACAGAAGGTGCTCCCAACTAATTTGAACCTTCTGAAATATGTGGTTCAATTGCGTGATGCGTACACAACGTAATGTCAGCTAGACCAATACTAAAATTTATAATATTGTTAAAGTCACTAAAATGGTGCCTGAAGCCTGTTTTGATGTGAGCTCTGTGTCTGCTCTAGAAACTCTGAAATTCAGTACATTAAATACTCACATGAGCCTGTATGTTGAATTCTGGAAGAGCTGTATAAAAATCAGCAATGCATAAGTGTTTTGAATGAATAGAAGTGTGACACATGAGAAGGTGTGTCTTTGACTGTTCCTGTATAATTTATTTTCGGACTAGTTGAAAATTATGCTCCGGTCATTTGATGTTTCCAAATAGATGTCCTTTTGCAATATAGTTAATTTTCTTTGTACATTTCATTTATCCACCATCATACATTAAGCCAAGAAGAGGTCATTATACTAACAAGACGTATCAACACTGGGCCAAAGTTCAGCACGTGGTTAAAGTTTGTAATCCAGCCAGGGTGTAAATATCACTCAGCAGCCAGTCGTAGAGATGAAGCAGGTAGTATCAACACATAAATCTACTCTGCCCAGCTTAAATCACAAGACCACCTCTGACCGAAAAGCTGTAGAATTTTCTTGTTTGCACAAATTAATTCAGATTCACAATAATTCTGTTCACATCTCCAACAAAATGATGAGAGGAGGGGGGTAAACACAAATTGATTGAATTACAATTGGATGGAAATCGAGGACAAGGAGAAGGAAGCTTAGGATGAGGAGGAAGAAAAGCAGCAGGAGCATCTTTAGTGATCTCTATGATGTCATTGAGGTTTGTTTCATTAATATAGTCCTCTCACAAAGAAAGATGACCTTGTTTTAGTTCACCTACTTGTTCTCTATATTTAACATTATGAACCATTCGTACCACTTTCTTCTGTAACAAGTATAGAGGATTTATATTAGTTACATATGTATTCCCCCACACTTCAGCACAATAACTGAGATAGGGGAAAATTAGTGAGAAATATAAAATACGCATTGCCTTATAATCTAGTATATCTCTGACATTACCCAGAATATAAATATTTTTAACCATCTTTTTTCTAAGCAGCAGGCAGGTATAGTGCATCTGCAGGTAAATGAACATCAAATCTCTCAGACTAAAATGTCTCATCCAGCTGGAGAGCCTGACCAGGAGGAGTCGAACCTTAACTCGGCTCTTCCAGGGCACCCTGCAGACTCGGCTGCTGGCATCAGTGAGGGAGTGCGGCCGCCGCTGGGATGATGTGAACGCCAAACTGGAGTCGACAGGTCGACTGCAGGTATGCAAGTCAGACCTTCTGAGGTGGGTTTTACTTTTCTCTCTTCTTTATAATTGACCCTTGTTTTCTCTCTCTCAGCTCCTTGTCTTTAGTGGGAGGTATTTGAAGCACAAAGGGAGGAGCTTGTCGTTTGGTTGGCTGATATGGATGTCCGCCTGAGTGAGGTTGACCAGCTGACAGGAAACACCTGTGAAAAACTGAAACAACTGCACGTGTGGGGTTGTTTTGATATGAAATATATTTGATATGATACATATGTCAGAGACATTGTCCTAAACTGGACTAACAAAGGACCATGAGTCCAACATGAAACTTACCTCACATAACATAAGGCTGAAGTTCGTTGATAATTTTAATCAAAAACTTGTTGTTGAAATATTTTTACTGAACATGCAAATACCTGCTGATGAAAATGTGTTGATTTATTGGTCTGTTATGAAGCTGTTGCTATTTCTAATGTGTTTTTATCACTTTCTGATGTTTTATTAATTAAAACAATATATGTATTAATTGTTGTGTTATCTATAGATATAGTATTTATATATATTTATTTATAGTATAGTAAAAATATTTAATTATTACTGTTTAAATGACTAATATGTGACATGTATTAGTAGCGATGTTGTGCTAAGGGTTAAGATGCCTTTTTGTCTTTTGGTAACTACGAAATGTCAATAAACCATTAATATATGTCTATGTGCTCGTATTTATTTTACCTTACTCAAATTCAATTTATGATACACTTTATTTTGAAAGATTTAAAATGGTTCTTTAAAGAACCATTAAAAAAAAAAAGTTCTTTTGAAAAACCATCAAAGAACCATTTCTTGATGGTTCTATGGCATCAGTCTAAAGAACCACATTTGGTTCCAGTTGGCACCTTTATTTTTCTGAGTCTGTGTGTGTAGGTAGAACCAAAAAGTTTTGTGTCTTGTGGTTTTGGTTAGTAAGTAAGACTGCCCTTAGACTCAGAGTCCAAATCGTCGAAGAGCACAAAAACTGCAGCAGATGTCTGACACAAAAGGAGTATTGTGTTTCAAGGGCAATTGTGGCTCAAGACTTGGCAGTTCATCTTGTAATCGGAAGGTTGCCGGTTCGAGCCCCTGCTCGGACAGTCTCGGGCAAGACACTTCACCCGTTGCCTACTGGTGGTGGTCAGAGGGCTCGGTGGCGCCAGTGTTCGGCAGCCTTGCCTCTGTCAGTGCGCCCCAGCTGTGGCTACAATGTAGCTTGCCACTTGTGTGTGTGGATGGGTGGATGACTGAATGTGTAAAGCGCTTTGGAGTCCTTAGGGACTAGTAAACCGCTATACAAATACTTACCATTCAAAGGATTCAGTGTCCCCACGAAGGTTAGCTACAGCCACTGGCCGACTGAAAATATCAATGTTTATGTTTCCAAAAGGAAGATTCCAAGAAATTTCAGTCAATCCGTTGGTTATTCTTCTTGGCCTGTCACCACACTCCATGTTGTAGTGAACAAAGGTCCTGCTGAGAATTGCTCAGAAGCTTATTGAGAATCTCTGATTTGGACAAGGAGCACTTACCCAGTCTGACAAAAGAGATAATTGGAAGCTCAGAGAGAACAATTCTGTCTTCAATGAAGCCCTTGGACTCTGACAGAGATTCTAACAATGTCTCTCATGGCCCACAGCATGAGTAATGGATTGGATTGCATTTATATAGCGCTTTTTGAGACCCTCAAAGCGCTTTACAATTCCACTATTCATTCACTCTCACATTCACACACTGGTGGAGGCAGCTACAGTTGTAGCCACAGCTGCCCTGGGGCAGGCTGACAGAAGCGAGGCTTCCATATCGCCCCATCGGCCCCTCTGGCCAACACCAGTAGGCGGTAGGTGAAGTGTCTTGCCCAAGGACACAACGACCGAGACTGTCCGAGCCGGGGCTCGAACCGGCAACCTTCCGATTACAAGACGAACTGCCACGATTGCCCCAAGTGAGTGAGTGTGCACTGATTGGTGTCACAATTTGGAAACAGCAACTGACACGTGGACATTTTTACTGCCATTTCCTGCTGTACAAAACCATCAGAGCAAAGAAAGAGAGCAGTGATGATGTCGAGTGGATTTAGCATGTCTGTACAGAGCCCCACAAGGGACATGGGAGAAAAAAATTAAGATGAACTTTTGCGAGATTGCGCAAAACTACGAACTGGTGCAAGAACATCTCCGAAAATGTTGGAGCACTTTTGCAAATATGTGATGTCTTGATAAATCGAGCAGATATTTGAAGTTTACACAGCTACATTCTCGCCTGAAAATATCTTAAAAGTTTATTTTGTGAGCCACAAAGAGTAATATTAAAACTAAGTAGCTGCTGCCATTGTTGGAAACTGGAATTGGCCCTGCCTGTCTCAGAATTCATAAAAAATTCAAAATTGGCTAAAACAGCACTAAATTTTGCTTAATTCACACTGATGACTGTTACATTTGACCAAACCTTACAGCGACCATGGAGACCGCAGACTGTAGCAGTCCAATACAGTCGATATCATAAAACTTTAATATTACTTCCAACCTACAACTTTGTTTTGCATCTATTTTGACTGTGCAGCATTATCACACAACTTTTGAGGTAAGGAAAATTAAATTACTTTTTAAAGACATTTCACATTGCGAAATAACCACACACACAAAAAACTCCAGTAACATCATGTACATTTAAATAGGACATTACATATAAAGGGTATAGATGGGGTATATATCTCCAGTTTACCAAATGTTACTGAGCAGACTGTTTCGAAATCATTTCTGTCTAAATGCAAACAATTTAAAAGCTCCAAATCTATAAAAGACTAAACAGTAATAATTATTTAATTTTTTTAATTTGCAGTATTTAAGAAATAAAGCTAAGCATTTGTTTTATCTAAACCCTGCATCTGGAGAAAATTCCTCTCCCTCATTTCAATAATCCTCAATCCAGTCACTTTATAAAGGATTTTGTTTACACTGAGATAAGACCATGCATCTGTTCCCTATCTGTATAATATTGTATATTTTGTTTGTTTGTTTTTATTTTAAATAGCTATGACTTAAATTTATTTACTTGTGTGTGTACATCTACTGCAGCTGGTCACAATGGAGTTCTCAACTTCACCAGCAGGAGTGTTCAAATGCTGAGACACTAACTCACTGTCGATATTAACCTGTTAAGCCCCAAAGGGGTTTCTGAGCTTCCTGCTCGAAAATGAAATGCCCCAAATTAATTGAGTATTTCTCTGCAATTACAAACCCTGTGTATACAATCTTGGTATAAAAATAAAGCTAACACTTGTGAAATTTCATCAGAGGTGTAAATATTGCACCAGACATTACTGTGTCAAAGTTACTGACACTGGAACACAGAAAAAGTCAGATTTTTTTCCTCGCCTAATTTATTTGTTTATTTGTTCTTTTTTTTTTTTTTTTTTTTTAGCAAATAACCCTTTTAAAAATGTGCTTCAGTTCACATTTTATTCCAGAAATTCATTAACCAACATATAAACATCATCTGTGCAAAGATTTATGTAAGATTTATGTAAAGTAAGTCTACCACACAGATGTGTACTGACAAACCAGCAAATAAATGCCAAATATTTCATCTGTGCCATTTGTGAGGTTCCCTCAAACACACTCCGCCAGTCTTGTTGCTGTTGAACACTTTGAAAGTGAAGTGACTAAACATGTTTAAATGTGCAGGTACTGCAGATTTCTGTGCAACAGTCTTATCTGTGAATCACTCAATGTTCTCATGTGTCCTTTAGGTGCTCCAGTGTCTTTAAAGTGCAAAGGTATGCAGGTTACCTGAACTATAATTTTTCTGTTGGTGCATCAAAGTGACATGTCACACGGTGATGTTGAAGTAACCAATTCAGAGTGCTTGAGGCTTAGGTATTGATTTGGTTATCTTACCCACTCATCGGTTTCTGCACCTGAGCTTCTCTCACCGGGGTGGAAGTTCTGTGCCTCAAAGCGTGCGAAGAATTTGTTTAGCTCATCCGGTAGAGAAGTGGAACTGACAGGAGTCTGCAGAGTGGGCTTGTAGTCTGTGATGTCTGTATTCCTTGCCACATCCTCCGAGTATCTCTGCTGTTGCTGAAGCTTTAGAAAATCCTCCTGGAGTATTGCCTTTTCGCCTCTCTGATGCCACCTGAGAGGTTTGCCCTTGCTGTTCTTAGGCTCACCTCATCCCCAGCTCTGAAGGCTGCATTTCTCACCCTGAGGAGCCTGTAGACCTCACCTGTGAGCCATGGTTTCTGATTGTCCCAGACAGTGATAGTCCGGGTCTCTGAAATCATTGATGCATTTTGAGATGCAGGCGATGACAGTTTCTGTATATTCCTGAAAGTCTGTGGTATTGTCGTGTGTGGCAACAAACAGTATGGCTGAAAATTCCCTCGGTAGCTAGAACGGTCTGCACTTGATGGTCATAAGCTCCAGCAGAGGTGAACAGTGTTTGCAAGCCACAACAGCATCACAGCACCAGGCATCATTGATGTAAACACAGAGTCCCCCTACTGGAGTCTTAGCCCCTTCGGCGAGAACTCTGTCTGCTCGAAAGCATGTTAGCCGGTCGAGTTGAATGGTGCTGTCGGAAATGTTGTTGTTAAGCCAATTTTCCATGAAGACACAACATTCCCTCACTGACTTCAAGGTGGACCGAATTAAGCGTCCATGATCCAGCCTGTTGTCCAGGGTGCACACGTTGGACAACTTGCTCTACCTCATGGGTTACAGCCACCCCAGCATAGGCCCTTGTGTTGAGTCAAGTCCTCATTAGACAAGTTGTGACCACAAATTTGACCAACCTAAAAAAACAAACAAATGAGAAAAGGCCCACTCACTGATTCAATCACTCTTGAACTTGACTTTGGATTGTTTTGATTCCACTAGTCAGCTCAGGTGAGTCAGGACTTTGCATGTTGTCAGTGTGCAGTCCAAAGACATGTAAGTTCAACTGGTAACTCTACTGTACATTGTCTATAGGTGTGACTGTTAACGTAAATCATTAGATTAGATTAAAATAGATTAGATTAGATGACTCTTTATTGTGTCCCTTAGGAGAAATTTGTCTTGGATGAATTCGGAGAGCAGATCATTGTCTGTCTGTATTCACTTTGTAATGGACTGGCGAAATGTTCAGGGTGTGCAGAGGAGTTGAGAAAGACATAAAGAGAGAGGAACTAGGTCTGTAGTAGGGTGTGGTGTGTGGCTTTACAATTTGGTCTTAATTTACGGTGCTTTCATGTTATCACTATACCAGTGTCCATCTGCTGGACCAGCTCCCCAATACAGGAAGGCTAGGTTGGCTCTCTGTTGAAAAAGAGTTAACCTCTGATCCTATGAGTATTACTCAGCAGACAAATCAGAGTTTAGATGGAGCCGATGTGGGTAGGGCTGTGCGATATGACCAAAATCCCATATCCCGATATAAGACATTTATCGTCCTGACAGCGATATAAATCACAAAAATTGTAATATTTTCTGTAAATTCTGTGAATCTCGGGCAACTCGACTTGCGTGAAGTTTTTCCAGCTGGGCGTCCTTTACCTGGATTCGAGTGTTTTAACCGATGCGTGAAACTATATATTTTCAGACATAAGTTGTAACGGCCACCATTTTCTTTCAAAGTTTGAGTCTAAGGTTTATTTTTTAGCGCCTGACTGCTCTTTTTTGCTTCTCATCCGTTAACAATCTGCATACTCTTTCACGTGATTCAGTTTATTTTGAAAAGTCTCAACAGGATCTTGAGCTTTATTGTGAAAGGTTTACGTGGAAAACAAACAAGCGGACAGCGGAGCCACGCAATGGTTTTACCGTCATTGTTGCTAACGACAACACGTAAAAACAGGCGCTTGTCCGTCTGTAGTGTGGTTATATTAAATATAAGAGAAAGAGAGAACTTTAAGAAATTAATATAGCCACTACAGTGACCATCAAAACGATGAAAAAATATTGCTGTAAACAGTTTATTTTATGACACAACGAAACAAACGATAGCATAATAGGAAACGATAGACGTTTTTATATCGTCATCCGATATATATCTTTATATCGAACACCCCTTGATGTGGGTGAGGGGACTTGCCTAGCTCTAACTATCTCAAGTCGTCCAGGTGTCTTCCCTGCTCCCACCGATTGCAGGTCAAATCCTATTCGCCGCACCTGTTAAAGGCAGCTCCCCTCTCAGTAAGTGGACTTGTTAATTAACCCGGATAATGTGGGGTTAGAAACTGGTTAAACTCTTTAAGCTTCTTAGAAATATACCAGCAAAAGAAAAAGAAAGTGGTCACAGACCAACAGAGCAAGTTGCATGACCCAAACTTTCACAGCACAAAGGCAGCAAAGAAAGGTCCACAAAAATAAATGGAGAAAGGGACGTCCTGGACAGTCACTGTTGTACTTGACACATATGGAGCACAAGGATCACCAGAATTGCATACACGTTACCTCTTTGATGATGATTGTTCCTAGAGTATTTAAAAGTAGAATGAGTAAGAGAGCCTTCAGTTCACCACTCTGAGGGTAAATGTCATGTGTTATTTTAATGTTTGGTTGTATTCCTTGTACAGCACATATTTTCTTAATATCTTTTCTCCATCTTTGCTGCTTTTTCTTATTTAAACCAACATTAACTACCAGCTTTACCAGCTTGGATCCACCCTGTGTTGTTAAAGAGGGCCACTTTGCTTATTTCCATCTCCGTATTTCATTCTTGGACTAGTGCAGATGCTTTACATGGATCAGACATGTCTTACAGCGGAACAGAGTGCAGCTCCTCTGTTCATTCTCAGACTGAAACAACCATTTCAGCTCTCATCCTGTCTCACTGCTCTCACAACTTTCTTCTGACTGGTGGCTTATTATAAACAGAAGGTGTGAACAGCAGGTGGGCGGAGCTTCTTTGCTCATGGCTAGAGCTGTGTGCTTGAGATGACAATATTATATTATATAATCTTAATTCCCCCTTGCTCCTTGGGGATAAATAAAGTCTTTCTGACTCTGACTGATATTAAGGATATTTGTTGTCTCTGACATCACACAGAGCCATAAATACAAAAAAAAACTGTCAAAAACAACAGCTGAAGACTGTTGTAGGGCACTTTCACACATTTGGTTTACTCTGGGCTGAATCTGCTGATAAGCTCGAAAACTTGTAGTTTTTTCCCTTGTTTATTTCTTTTCACAGAGAAAAACTCCAAGTGAACCAAAATGCGTTACTACAAACCACGTGAGAACGTTGAGTCTCCTTACTGGCCAGATGTGTGCAGACCTGGAGCAACAAAAAATGAAATGCAGGATGAAGGTGTTGTTCTCTGGTCTAGTGAATAACATGGAGACTCGTTTATCTGTGCAATTTTATTCATTTACAGCAAATTGGTACAGTTTGTGTACTCTGCACATCTGTGGTGCTCTGCTGCATCACACAATGTGAAGCTTGGATGGGGAAAAAGCAGAATAGCTCAATTAAGGAAAAATAGATCTTTTGACATCTCAGATGAGCTTTTTCCCCGTCCTGCCTCCACTTTTTGGAGCTAAAGCCCCACAGCATGCTCCGTCAGTGATGCGCTGGGTCTGTAGTTCCATCCTGTGTCTACCAGCTTTTCTCTAGTGAGAAACATGGGATGGGGAAAAATTGTAAAACTATTTTTAATCAAGTCAAAAGAAATCTTTATACATCAAGCATCCTCCCTCCGCCCTGAACCTCACCAAAACGTCCCTCTTTCCCACGTCTCCTTTCAGGTCTGTTCCACAGGGCCATAGCGCAGAGTGGCACAGCCATCTCCAGCTGGTCCGTTAACTACCAACCCCTCAAGTACACCAAGATCCTGGCCCGGAAGGTGGGTTGCACCTACGCAGAGACGGCTGACCTGGTTGACTGCCTGAGGCGCAAGAACTTCAGAGAGCTGGTGGACCAAGACATCCAGCCGGCCCGCTATCATATCGCCTTTGGGCCTGTTGTGGATGGAGACGTAGTTCCTGATGATCCAGAGATTCTCATGCAGCAGGTGAGGGTCTGATAACAGTAGCCGCACATCTCTGTTGTGTTTTATTATCCAAGCAAAGTGGTGAGAACTCCTGGGATCAGCCGTGACGTGAAACCAAAACTAACCAAACTGTAAAGCAGAGAAAATAACTGCAGTGTTGGTGATGTACATGATTGGGGCGGTATACTTTAGACACACTGAGAAGTTTCTCTTGTGATGTCATGAGCGTTTGCCAGAAGCCCAAAAAGCAAACAAATAAGACTTTATTAAAGAAAAGTATAAACACAAGTACATGCAAAGAGGAGACACAACTATAGAGACAAAGAGCGATCTGACTGGGACAAGTAAAACTAACTGGGAGAGCAGTTTTCTTCCAACAATCGCTACCAAAATAAAACAGGAAGTAACAAGACACAGTAGCAAATAAGCTAAATGTAGTCAGATCTGGAAAATGTTAAGCTGCAACAGAACCTTAAAGCAGCAAGATGTGATCCTGTAATTCAAAGCCGACAGAGAGTCGTCGAGGTTTTCAAAGAGCAGGTTTCTCTTCTCAGTTTGATTGGAATATTTTCATGTGACAAGAATAAAAAATTATTATTCTCTTTTATTCATCCATCCAGATGGTATTTTGGATCATCTTCTGAGTGAAAAACTGAAAAAGTTGATTTGTGCGTATTATTAGTGTAAGTAACCACTGCTGGTTGAGCAGGATTTTTAATTACAAAAGAGATTCTTCAAAAGTTTTATTATTTGATTAAATAAATGCTACATTTTGAAGAGGTTGCAGATGTAATCAGTGTCATTAATGTGAAAGTCATTTTGTGAGACGGGGGAAGTGTTTTATATAAGGTGAAAAAAATCAAACAAAAGGTGTGTAGAAAGCAGTAACGTGAAAATCACTACAGTGACATATTGTGTGTGAGAGGAAGTAAGTGTGAGTTTTGCAGCTCTGTGCATTAATCGACACTGCAGACTTTTAAAGGATCGGCCCTGAAGCTGTGACCTGAAGAACACGCAATATGATGAAGATCATGGACTTAAGAGTCATATACAGGGTTCTTGAAATCCTTGAAAATGCTTGAATTTTAATATTGTCTTTTCAAGGTTTGAAAAGTGCTTGAATTTCAGATGTGGCTCTTAAATGTGCTTGAAAGTGTTGTAACTAAAAGTTACTGTGACTCAAACATAAAAAAACTTGATTTTTTTTTATTTCCCACACCTAATTTATTAGAGATTATTTTATTTAAAAGTATTTTATAGCATATAACACCTTTGAAAATATGCTTCGGTTCACATTTAACTCCCGAAAATCATCAATCAAAATATGGATATTACCTGACCACAGATTTGTGGTGACGTCACTGCTCTTTTAACTGTTTGGTGTCTTTGCTTTGTTTGGTGGTTGTAGAAATTGTTTATATGAGCTTTGAGCTGCGATTCAGAGGTTTCTGTGGACACTGCTCATGTCGGCACTTATAATTCTGACCTTTTCTTCTAACCGATTAAACATGATCTCCTCCCTTTTGCCCCCATTTTTGGTGGTGTAGGTACAAATGATCAGTCATGACATTCTCATAATAAGATAAGATAAGATAAAACTTTATTAATCCCTTGGGTGGGTTCCTCTGGGAAATTCGGTTCCCAGGAAATATCTTAATAAATAAGATACTGCAAATAATTATTTCTGCATTTGTGCGATTGAAGTCAATTGAAAATGTGTATGCAATGACACTGTTTTAAATATTTGGCCTAAATAATTTTGGAGTGAATGAGCCTAAACATGATGACCTAACTAGTGATACCCTGACACACACACACACACACACACACAAACACACTCACTCAAGCATGTTATGCCGGTTTCAGCTGAAACAATGTTTCAAACCATATTCCGGGTTTTTAGTTCACGATTTATGAGGTTTCAAGAAGAAAATCAAAGACAGATCTGAATGTTTGAAAATGTTTTGGAAAGATTCTGTAAAGATGAGATGACAAATACTCAAAGGATAAATTCAATTGCTTTATTATTTAGATAAGTTGAAAAAAAAGTTAAACAAGCAAATAAATAAAGAAACAAGGTAAAATGAAGTAATAATGAAAAAAGTTAAACAAGTACATAAAGAAACAAGGTAAAATGAAGTAATAATGAAAAAAGTTAAACAAGTAAATAAAGAAAAAAGGTAAAATGAATTAATAATGAAAAAAGTTAAACAAGTAAATGAAGAAACAAGGTAAAATGAAGTAATAATGAAAAAAGTTAAACAAGTAAATGAAGAAACAAGGTAAAATGAAGTAATAATGAAAAAAGTTAAACAAGTAAATAAAGAAAAAGGTAGAGGAGAGAAAACCCCAACAATCCCCTCTGAGCAAGCACTTGGCGACAGTGGGGAGGAAAAACTGCCTTTAAACGGGCAGAAACCTCCGGCAGAACCAGGCTCAGGAGGGGACAGTCAACTGCCAGGACTGGTTGGGGGGGTTAACAGAGGTGGAGCAAGACGAGGCTACATCAGGTGAGGAAGCAGTACCGTCTCTCCTCCGGAACAAGTGGAACCATTTCGTCTTCTTTTTCATGCACTTTTCCACGAGCGCTTTTTTCTCCAGGATGAGATTTCTCAACTCATCGATTGTTTCTGCGTTTTGCTTTTCAAGTTTCTTACATCTTTGTTCCACCTCTTCTAATGTTGCTTGTTGTTCTTCAAGCTTGTCTTTGAGTTGTTTGGATGTTGCCTCCTGTATCAGCTTGTCCTTGTGCATGTCTGCATTTCTCTGTTGGACTTCTTTGTGCTTGTCTTCTAACTGCTCATTTCTTTTCTGGATTTCTTGGAGTGTGAGCTGCAGGTCTTCATATATTTTGTTTTGTTGTTGTTTTTGTGCCTGCATTTCAGTGTTTTCACGCTTCAAGTTATTGAATTCCACCAAAATCCTCTTAACGAGCTCTGAGTTGTTTCTCGCTATCTGATCGATCCTTTTCTGCATCTGTGAGCACCGTTTCTCCAGTTTTTCCTTTTCGTCTTCCACTTTAGTTACTTTGTCCTCCAGCTGATTACAAAACTCTTGCAGTTTTAGATTTTTAGACTCAAAGTCCTGGACAATACGTTTTCCTTCTTTCAGTCTTTCCTGCTGTTGCTCTTTCTGTTGAAGAAGGTCTTTATTTTGGCGCAGTGTTTCATCCAGGCTTTCTTTCAGCATTCGGTATTTTTCCTGCATGCTCTTCAGTTCGTGCTGCATGTCTCTTTGCTTTTTGTCATGCTCTTCCTTCTGTTGGAGGAATTCTTTCTTTTCTTCCACAGCTTCATGGAGCTGTCTTTGGAGCAGCTGATTCCTTTGGTCCATGTATTGGAGATCCCATTGTATCTTATCAGTCATCGTTTTCTTGTCTTGGAGCTGGTTGGTCATGTCTTTTAGTTCCGCACTCTGTGCACCTCCTTAAAGAAAACAAGCAAAAATCTGCTCTCGGGCCTGAGCAAACTTGATTCCCCAGCCCTCATTAATAATTTTTATGTCCAGCTGGCGCTGTTGTCTTTCTTCCAGCTCTTTAGTTTGGGCTTCTATTCGTCTACACTTGTCCTCCAGTTGAAGTTTCTCTTCTTCAATTTGTTGCATTTTTTTCTGGAGAAGGTAGTTTTCCTTCCTACTCTCCTCTAATGCCCTTTGGAAGGATAAGACGCCATTTGGGGAAATTGGCCGGCCACGCCAGGAAGGAGAGGCGACGTAATCTTTTTGAACTGTTTGTTTTTTTCTTGGAAACATGTTGGAGTTTCTATACGATGACTTTGAAGAGCTTTCCAAATGTTTCTGTGGTGAACGTTTGTAGGCTGCAAACGCAGATGCTGCTGAAACGAACTAAAACTTGCTGTTTCTCACCCCTATTTAAGGAAAAACATCAAAGGACTTAAGATTCTTAAGATCTCCTTATGACATCATCACTCCCTAAGCCAATGAGATTGTCAGAAGACATGTTGGAATGGGGTATTTTTTAAAAAAAAACTGTTTCCAAACTTAACTTAAAATTTCAGTGTTTCTTAGTTGTGGACTATTGGTTAGTCCAGCCGATTAAGAAATTAATTGTCACAAACATCCCTAATATTATATAACAGACAACAGAAAACAAGACAGTTTTTTTTCTATGCAATAGGGCTATAATAAGTTTTTTTTTAAAATTATCCTACTTTTTATAAAAGGGAACATTTATTAAAGAATATGTATTTAATTAAAAATCTCCATTCATCTAAAGGGTATAACAAAAAAGGGGAGCTTCCTGCTCGAAAATGAAATGCCCCCATTTTTCTGGGTATGGGTGCTTAACTAGTTAAAAAGAACAAAAAAACAAACAAACATCTTTCTCCTAGTTTTTTATGTCACACAGGAAAGAAGCTTCAATATCTGATGAGAAGACTTTTTAATTTTGTTTGTGTTTGTGGTGTTTGGTGCAGTTTTCCTGTTTTCTGGGTTGTTGTTTATTTCAAGTGGAGATGAATATCTCTAACAAGTTGATTTGTTCACATTTGCACATCTTAATGTTTAAGAGGAATGTGTTTGTTGAGTTTGTACACTATATGCATATAAAGCAACCATTTCCTTTTTTAGTATTTTTGTGTGGTGCATTTTTCTCTTTTTTAACAAAAGACATTTAAGTCGACCTAAGATGATTTGTTTAAATTTCTACATGGTCTTACTGAGGTGATGCAAAGTGAAACATGCGTTCTTTTTTCTGGTAATGTGCTGGAAAAGCTTGAAAATGGACCTTGAATGTGCTTAAAAAGTGCTTGAATTTGACCCTGAAAAATGTGTATGAACCCTGCATATATTGCAGTATTCACAGTTTATAGTAGGAATTTCATGCCAACAGCTATTCTTTATTTTGTTTACTGGGAAATGAAATGCTGCCAATTCACAAAGCTGTGTTTCAGCTGCACTTCTGGTTGTAGACTTGTGATACACACAGGCTCTGTTCCAGCACTCAGCATGTTCTTCCTTATTTTCTCCACCAGGGGGAGATCCTAAACTATGACATCCTGATAGGAGTGAACCAGGGAGAGGGGCTGAAGTTTGTGGACGACAGTGAGGACAACGACGGCATCTCAGCTGCGGCGTTCGACTACACCATCTCCAACTTTGTTGACAACCTCTACGGATACCCAGAGGGTGAGGAACGCCACCTCTGTACACTGCCACTTTTTCAGTTATTCCACTTAACTGCATTTTGCAGCACCATCAGGTTTTGTCTTATTAGGAGCCGCGTTTGTTGATTTGGGATTTTTTTTCTTTTTGCTGTATTCATTAAAATAAACGGATAATCATCAAAATGACAAATGTGGGCAATTATCAAAGCATACATTACAGTTCTGACAGCTTGAGTTCACATGAATTTTCAAAAGAATATCAAAACCTGTGAAAGTGCTTTAAGCGTTTAAAACCTGTGAGTAAAGAATGGAATCAGTCAAATGTGAGCCCAGTGAAGTGCATCAAACAAGACAAGCGTGCTAAAGAGAGCCACCCATCCACATCACGGCGTGTCTGCGCCTTAACCTTTGAGGCTCTGTGGGCAGTAATGCTATCATCCCCCAGGTAGTCGGCTCCCAATCTCAGCGTCGTTGTTTCTGACAGATCGGCCTGCGAACCCCTCACAGCCGGACCACAGTCACAGTACAGACATGTTTGGATAATGCAGTCATGCTTCCTCTCTACTGCCTGTCACTCGTTCTGTTATCTGAAAGACTTTTTTTTCCTCTCTAGATTTTTCACTCGCTTCCTGGCTCTTGGTTCATCTCACCAACGTGTGCTTTGGTTTCATATCTTTTGATCAGACCGATCTCTTAAAAAATGTCTTGCACTGCTGTTAGCAGTTTTTCACTTTTATCTTTCTTCCCCTCCTGTGCTTCTTCACCAGGCAAAGACATCCTGAGGGAGACCATTAAGTTCATGTACACAGACTGGGCGGACAGGGACAACGGCGACATGCGGCGGAAGACTCTGTTGGCCCTGTTTACGGACCACCAGTGGGTGGCACCAGCTGTGGCCACTGCCAAACTCCATGCTGAGTTTCAGTCCCCAGTTTACTTTTACACGTTCTACCACCACTGCCAGACCGAGACGCGGCCCGAGTGGGCCGACGCCGCGCACAGAGACGAGATACCTTACGTGTTTGGCGTACCGATGATCGGTGCCACGGACCTGTTCCCGTGCAACTTCTCCAAGAACGATGTGATGCTGAGCGCTGTGGTCATGACTTACTGGACTAACTTCGCAAAGACTGGGTAGGCCTCATGTCATAGTAGTGTAAACTGTACCTGTTACGGTTTGTTCTCTGATAGCCTTCTAGTCCTCTTGAATATTTGAATCTGAGTTGCTAGTTTAATTCCCGTGTTGCTTTGAAGAATTGAAGATACTGGTTCACAAAAGCATCCAGATCCCAGAGCAGCCGGTTGGTCTTAGATAACTTAAAGGTTGCACAGAGAATGGGCCCTCTGTCTGTATTCAGTGTATTGATGCTACTTATAATGTTGTTACTAATGTTACTAATGCTGTTACTTATAATGGAGACTGAATATAACTCTGAACTGAAACGTTTAACCTTTATGCTCCACCAGGGACCCCAACCTGCCCGTCCCTCAGGACAGAAAGTTCATTCATACCAAGCCCAACCGCTTCGAGGAGGTCATCTGGACCAAGTTCAACTCGAAGGACAAGCAGTACCTTCACGTCGGTTTGAAACCTCGTGTCAGAGACAACTACAGAGCTAACAAAGTGGCCTTTTGGCTGGAATTAGTCCCTCATCTTCACAGCCTGCACGACGTGCTCTTTCCCACCACTACGCGCTCCCCCGCAGGCCGTGACGCCGGAACCATGAGGCCCAGAAACAACGTTCCTCGAACCACTCGTCATCCTTACCTTACCTTCCCGTCAGATCCTGAGCCCGAGGGCTCAGAGCGCCCGCCCCAGGACCTCTTTCCCGGAGACACCCGTGACTACTCCACCGAACTGAGCGTGACAGTTGCGGTTGGAGCGTCGCTCCTCTTCCTCAACATCCTGGCCTTCGCAGCCCTTTACTACAAGCGTGACAAGCGGCACGAGATGCGCCGGCACCGGCTGTCCCCTCAGCGGGGCGGCCCCGCCAACGACCTGGCTCACAGCCAGGAGGAGGAGATCATGTCCCTGCAGATGAAGCACTCGGAGCACAACGCTCACCACGACATGGAGCCCCTGCGACCCCACGACATCCTGCAGCCCGCCTGCCCTCCCGACTACGCCCAGGCGCTGCGCTGCGCTGCGCCCCCGACGACATGCCGCTGATGACGCCAAACACCATCACCATGATCCCCAGCACCATCACCAGCATGCAGCCTCTTCACGCCTTCAACACATTCCCCTCCACCGGCCACAACAACACCCTGCCCCACCCCCACTCCACCACCAGGGTATAGTAGGGACAGGCCCGACACAGCGCCAACTAGGGACCAGGAACACTGGCTCTGCTACCACTCTGGAAGGGAGGCCTCTAGACGTGGGCCTTCGTTCTGTCCTCTTATTCTCTTCTTTCTCCAAAAGCAACTACACCTGCTGCGTCATGTGCTGTAAAACTTGGCAGCTCCCTCCACTGGTGGCATGTGGAGGTGCAACTGAAGTGTACAGCAGCAGATGAGCAGTTTGGGGTGGGGGTTGGGTGGGTGACTCAGATCTTTCAAAGATACTGTTTTCAAAGACGGTCTGCTGTTTCCAGGCTCAAGACCTCCAACATTTGTCAAAGGGACGAATGCTCTCTCGCTCCTCGCTGTTTTCTCTTTTTTAGCGTCATCTCTTTTTCCCATCTCCTGTGTGTTATGTGCACATTATGCTTCTCTTTTCTACATCCGTGTTTTATTACTGCTCTCTTCCTCTCATTTGACACGCCTCCCTCCTGCTCTTCTCTAAAAATTCCCGATCTGCTGAGCAGTTTGGAGGGGGGGGGGCGTACACTAAACATATAACTATGAAAACACTGATATCTTTTATTCTACCAGCATTTTTAGGTGCCAAGTAAGTACTGCTGTGTTTGCTTTCTCATCGAGGGAGAAGAAAAATGAAAGAAAAATAGAGTATCACTATTTACCGTCAACTAACAGAGTTCTGTCATGTTGTCATGACGAAGTGCCAAACTGGCCCTCAGTCATGGTTTTCTTTCTTTCATCTTCTCTTTTTTTGTTGTTTTGTTTGAAGCATTTGTTTAATTGTTGTTTTTTATTGTGTGGAAAGAATTTTTCTGAAAATATAGATATAGAGAAATGATATTATATATAGTTCCATATAAAATATATACTTTCTCCTTTGTACACAAAAGGGTTTTCTCAGTGGGGGATCTATGCATGAATTATTTTTAAAGACGTGGGGAAAAGGACACTGTACCTGTCGATGCACGTTTCCCAAAATCTAAACGAGTCATATCGCTCCATGTTTGCTACTTTTGGTTTTTGGTTTTCTCCTGCAGAGTAAGAGCATCGCAGGAGCTCCTGAAGTCAAACGACGCCTCCCAGCACTCATTTATTAAAACGGAGTCGATGCCAATAGTCTTAAACGTTAGAATCAAAGCAACAGCTGTGAACTCAGTCATGGTGTCATGTGCAGCCCTTCATCTTACTGTCACTACTTTTTCTTTTTAGGGTACGTGAGGTAAAGCGTCCGTCGATGTAGCGTGATTGTACAAAATTATTTTTCTACGTTATTAACAAAACAGAGCAGAGACTGATGCTGCTCCTGTCTGACCCCTTATTTCTGGCACATGTGTATTCTGACTTGTGTGTGTGTGTGTGTGTGTGTGGGAGCGGCTGTCACTGTGTGAGTGTGATATCACATCTGCATCACTCAAGCGTAGGCGGGCCCGCGTCAGACAACAATAAACAAAAAGCAGAAAAAGGCCAACAGTAAAAACTCAGACTCCAGCATGAGCTCCTTCCTGCTGCTTAACCAAACACCTTCCTCCATATCATCACCGCTCCCTCCCTCCTCCTCTCTCCATCCTCCACCACCTTTGTTATTTAACACCGACCCCCTCCACCCCCAAACCGATAATCAGAAAATTTCCCAAACACCTGACTTCACTGTGTCGACACCGTTCCTGACTATTTCTGACCTCAGTTCAGCTCTGCTACTATCCTCACATTAAGGGTTCATTCACCTGCCTGCAGACGATCTGTGAGCTCGTCGGTTGTAAATTAAACTCTAAGCACACTGAGGGTAACCGGGAGGCGTTCAGGGCCTGCAGTGCAGAGCTGCAACATGAATAAAGGGATGGGGGCTCAGATCTCCTGAACAGGGTAGAAACAACACGGTGGGTTTGTGCTGTTTGATTCCTGCTCCGTCACTCTGGTGGAGACGACTGCAGCTCAGCAGCGCTCCCTGCTGATCCTCTGATGAAGATGTCAACAGTATGTAAACTGAGCTGATGTGCTGCTGTTTGAGCCCACATGGTAGCGTACGTCTAGTATGGGAGAACTTAGTCACCGGTGCTGTCTTTGCTTGTGCTCTAGCTTTAGCCTGTTTGATTGTTTGTTTTCTATTTTATTACTGCCTAAAAGGGGAGGTGGGGGAAACACATGCCTGACTTCTCCTGTCAGAGGTTTTGTAAGCTCACTGGAAGGGAAACGTGCACAATGTAAATCATAAAACAACTGACTGGGGCTGTGCTGCAGGTGGATCAGTGCTGTGGACAGTAGCTGTGGAAAAGAGACTGGACAAAGACTCTCAGCCTTAAATACAGGACAGAGGATGATCCCATCATCTTTCAGCTAACAGTGTCGAGCAGAAGGACGGCCGGCTGATGTGTCCATATGAACCCTTTTGTACTCACTCCTGTGTATAAGGAGGCGGCGAGGGGTTGTGTAGTTAACCTCAGCACCACACAGCTACAGCAGAGGAGAGAACACAAACGAGTCCTTTCATTCGGCTCTGTTCTTTCTCCTTGTCTGTTTTATAAGCTAACACTAGAGGGCGCCATTGTGGCACATTCAGCGCTCACTCTGAGGTCACTGGACAGAGAAGAAAATACCAAACTGGGAGACGGGATGGAGACGAATCATCTGGAAGAAGATCAGAACTGTACATTTTTAAGTGTAAGAAAAAAGACAGACAAAATATTTGTAAATAGTAAGTTTCTTGTTTATTTTAGTTTTGGGGTTTTTTTCCTTGTTGTTTTTGGAGTGAATGAATGATATGCTTATTTTGTGACAACAAAAGCCAACAGGTGCAGTTTGTAATGAGAAGAAAAAAATGGCCGTTAGCTTGAGGTTTCAAATGAGTTCATCCTTACCACCGATCAGTTTTGTCTTTGTTTTTTCAACATTTATTGTTTTTTTGTCATAACATTGATCGCTTTCATGTGACCATCCTGTAGCAGGAAGGTCGCTGTAGCAGAAGTCATCTCCACTGAAGCCCCCTCACAGCAGAGGGCCAGTCATGCTGTTTATTAGGATTTGCTAGTTTTCAGTGAGAAAAAACATTTTCATCAAGTTTTAAATCGTTCGTTGCTCATTTTTGTGCAATTGTCATAAAATCGTCGTCCTCTTTTCAAGCCTTAGATGACTTTTATTTTGAAATATGAGTCTTGTGATCAGAGATGAATCTGTGCTGCATGATGTGCGTAACATCAGAGCGATAAAAGCCAGCTTTGCCTTTCAGTGATTCGCAGTAAGAACATAAATGACCTAAACTGAGACTGAAAAAAAGTGCAGTCAGTTAAATGTTAGCTCACCTAACATGTAGCAGTGTTTACATGTAGCCATGTTTGACAGACTCCAGGGCTTTGATACCATAAGATGCCTCATATCCTCACAGACTCATGAGATCACACAGGTGGTCTGACCTGCTCGTGTCACACTGTGCTGTCTGTCTGTCCGTAGTTTTTCTCGTGCAGTGATGTTATGTAGCAGAAAAACAGTTGGATGCTCGAAAAGTGCAGAGCGATGGGTGATGTGTGGAGTACATCAAAGTCTGTGTGTGTTCAACAGCTGTTAGAGCCACACTTTGTCCTTTCTGTGGTATAACTGCTGGATTTATTTTATTTCAACACTCAAAAACTGTCAGCAAGGCAAAACATGATGATTGGATGATCCTGTGTCACGTCCACAGTGTCAAATGTGCACAGAGACAGTGACACCCACAGAGAAATCCTCAGCTTGGTGTCCATTGCAAATCTGCACCTGTTGTCTTGTTTCTACTTTGTTGACCTCAGAAACTCGAGACTTGAGATGAAGAAAAATGTTAAATAATGGAATAAAAAAAAGATGATTATTAAAAAAAAGTAAAGTAAAATTATATAAATAAATGAGGTGATGATATTTCTGTTTACTTTAGAAGTTATTATACACTGTATGCTGTGATTCTGATCTGGGAAACATTAAAGACATTCATAGCCAGACTGCTGACTTTGTCTCTTCATTCAGTCGCCTAACAGAAGTGCAGTGAAAAAGATATACCCCATCCTGATTTCTTAGCTATTTGCATATTTGCCACACTTATGTTTCAGATCATCAAACAAATTTTAATGTTAGTCAAAGATGACCAGAGTAAAAATAAAATACAGTTTTTACATGTATTACTGGTAGGTCGATAGCTCCATCCACTGCCTGGCCCTGTGTGAAAAACAACTGGGATCCAGCTTACCTGTGACGCTAAATTATATAACAACAACAACAATAAACTTTATTTATATAGCACAGTTAAAAACCAGTGGTGTACCAAAGTGCTTAACATACAAGAGCGTAAGATGGAGTAAGAGGGAAGGATGAGGGCTATGGCAAGGTACCAATACATGCTAGCAGGTTAAATGGCATTAAAAAACAAAAGCAAAAGAAATGCATATAAAAGCATAAAAGAGCAATAAGTGTAAAGGATAAAACAGCCAAAAATTTTAAAAATGATTAAAAGTAGTTAAGAATAAACCGAAGATAAGAATAAGCATTAAGCTAACTAACAAGCAAGCGTTAACTGGTAGAAAAGGTGAGGCTAAATAAGTGGGTTTTTAACCACGATTTGAAGGATTGAATGGAATCAGACTCGCGTATTGCGATGGGGAGGTTATTCCATAGATCGGGTGCAACCAAGGCAAACATGCGGTCACCTCTAGTCTTCAGCCGGGATCTCGGCAGTACCAAAAGTGACTGGGAAGATGATCTTAGTGATCTAGTAGGGGTGTATAATCTAAGTAGCTCAATGAGGTAGCTTGGCGCTATATTGTTAATAATTTGGAAGGTGAGCAGCAGGATTTTGAATTGAATGCGATACTTAACGGGAAGCCAATGCAGATCAGCAAGGACAGGGGTAATAGAGACACGCCGCCCACTATCAGTGAGAGACGAGCAGCCGCATTCTGAACAATTTGCAGTCTATGGAGAGAGTAGAGTTAAGACCAAAGCAAAGGGAGTTGCAATAATCCAACCTAGATGTCACGAAGGCGTGGATAAACTTTTCCAGGTCCCTATGCGGAACATAATGTCTGGCCTTGCTAATAAGATGCAATTGATGGAAGTAAGATTTAACAACAGAAGACACTTGTTTGTTGAATTTAAAAGAGCTATCCAAAAATACACCCAGGTCAGTAACAATGTCGGTGAGGAAACTATTAAAGGAACCGAGGCCGTCACGGAGTTGGCCACGGGGGATACTATTGTCAAACACGCTAATTTCAGTTTTCCTGTCATTTACAATAAGAGAGTTACCTGCGAGTCAATTTTTCACCTTGCGCATGCATTCGCGAAAGCCGTGCAAAGACATAGCGGGATCATCAGTTAATTCGAAATAGATCTGTATGTCGTCGGCATAACAATGATGTGCAATGTTATACTTCTCAAAGATTGCGCCTAAGGGGAGCATATACAGTGAGAAGAGCAGAGGGCCAAGGACAGATCCTTGAGGCATGCCGCAGGACACAGGTGCAGCAGAGGAGAAATAAGGGCCAAAATTGATTGAGAAGGACCTATTAGAAAGGTATGACTTAAACCAATCTAGGGCGGCACCTCCAATGCCAACTGTGTGTTCAAGCCTCGCTAATAGGATGTTATGATCTACCATATCAAAGGCCGAGGATAGATTTAGTAGGACCAGGACTGAAGAGCGTCCAGAGTCAGCAATCAGAAGGAGATCATTGAGGACTCTGAGCAAGGCCGTTTCAGTAATATAACAGGGTTTGTAAGCAGACTGAAATTTATCATAAATGGCATTCGCATCCAAATACGGCTGGAGTTGTGAAAGAATGATCCACACCAGTATTTTGGACAGGAATGGAAGCTTAGAAATTGGCCTATAGTTCACAAAATCGTTATGCTCAAGGTTCCTTTTTTTAAGAACAGGCTGGACAACAGCATGTTTAAAGGCTAAAGGAACAGAGCCTGCAAGTAGGGATAAATTCATTAGAGATAGGATGCTGGGTCCAATTACGCTGAAGCAATACTTAACTATACGAGATAGAAGGATATCATAAGCAGGAGAGGTGTTCTTTGATTGGTCAATAAGTCGCTTGAGAGTATGGAGTGACACCGGCTCAAACTGTTGAAATGATGATGAACAACCAGGGGTGGGAATAAAAGTTGACACTGAAGGGGGCGAGGACTTAAGATGTAAAACTTTATGAATAAAGTGAGTTACATTTTTTTCACAGAGAGCAGGAGAGCACGCCAGTGGCGTTTCAGGACAGGGGTTAACCAATGAATTGAAAATGTTAAAGAGGGATCGAGGGTTGTGACCATGAGCAAGAATAATTTTAGATAGGAAGGCAGCTTTGGCCATTTTAGCAGCAAGTTGAAATTACAACCGGCTGGCACCCAGGATATCATAAGAAACCTGGAGTCTATCTTTTTTCCATCTTCTCTCATCCCGGCGGCACACATGTCGCAAGGCACATGTAGAATCGTTTAGCCAACATCGGGAAAAGGATCTAGGGTGCGTCATTTTAACAGGGGCAACAGTATTGAGGATGGAGGAGCATGTGAAAAAAAAAGGTGCTAGCAAAGTCATCAATCATGGAAGATAGGGAACAGTCAGGAATGAAGGGGGCAAGTTTCGGAAAATACAGAAAAATTCTCCACAGTTCCAGAATTAATTATACGAGAGCATCAGGGTGACGTTCAGAATTACATAAGTTAACATCAAAGATAACAGGAAAGTGATCAGAAATCCCAACATTTCTTATATCCTTAATGCAAATGTCCAAGCCATATGAAAAAACCAGATCGAGAGTATGGCCCTTAGCATGGGTTGGTTGGTTAACCCACTGGGCAAGATTAAAAGAGTCCGTTAATGCAAGGGAGTCTTTGGCTAACGGATCGTCATTACAGCAGATATGAATGTTAAAATCACCAACAATAAGCACACAGTCATATTTAAAAATAACTGAACAAAGAAGGTCAGCAAATTCGTGAATAAATGTCTTATTATATTTAGGTGGCCGGTAAACCACAACAAACAGAAAAGTTTGCGATATAAGTGAAAGAAAACTAGAAAGAGTTGCATTTCCTGTGAAAATGAAATGTGAATGCTGTATAGCTGAAACCGTCTGCCGAAAACAGCCGAAGAAGCTGAACTGTCTGTTGAAAACAGGTAAAGAAGCCGAAGTCGATATTAGAAAAGTTGCTGAAGTGGTAATAACTTTGCAGAATTGTAATGAATTAGCCAAAATATTGAAAAAGCAAAATGGTCAGCTGAAAAAAGCTGAACAAGCTGAAGTTCCTTCAAAAGTACTTGTTGTTGAATGGTAAAAAATTTGGACAGTCAAGAAAGAACAGGCAGCAAATAAACTAAAGCAGTACAAAATTAAGGTGATTTTTTTTTTTTTTTTTTTTTTGCATACCTACTAATGTTTACCAATATGGACACAGACAAGTAGTGCTCCAGCTCTATGTGACAATGCGCGCACACACAGAGACACACAAAAGCTGCCCTTGCTGCACCCATTGAAGTATTTTTTAATTTAGTTATTGATGTATGTATATTTGAAGTAATTTTTTAATGTTGACGAGGGAGCCCACACACTACCAGTGGTACACGTACCACAGTTTGAGACTGACTGCTTTAGACAAACACAGAGACAAAAAAAAAAGACAAAAAAAGACAAACAATGTGTACACACACACACACACACACACACATATACACAGAGCAGTCAGTGAACCATGGTGAGTGCATCATTCTGAATCTGCTGAATTACAATTTAACAATGAGAGGCTGTAAAAAAAAAGAAATGTGGACACACACACACACACACACACAGATCAACAAACACTGTTATACTTGCCCTTATTAAAAAAGTCCAATGCTGACCTCTCCCTCCTTTCAGAATTTATGCAATTTCAAAATTGCCTTTTATCAGCTAAATTTTAGATAATTGGTGTCCAACCACCTTTCAGAAGTTTTCATCAGTCGCAACATTTTAAATAAATTTCAGTCTAGGTTTCACCAGATGCACTCTACCAAAGCAGTTCTTATAGTTTGAAATTATGCTTAAATGCATAGAGATGCAAGTGAATATTCAGTCCTTGTACTCTTGGGTCTCTCAGCTGCTCACTTTGCTTTTAATTAAACAAAACACAGATTTTTTTGAGATCCAATTTCATGCAACTTAACACTCTATAATAACATAGATGTGACAAATACACAGTCCGACCTGTTGTTTTGCTTTTACTTTATTTTCCTCAATTCAGAAACTCAAAGCTTGAGATGAAAGAAAGTAACATCTTGCATTTACAAACAATGGACAATGATGATTAGAATGGTAAAGTAAAAGTAAAAGAAAATTTAAAAAAAAAATCAGACAAAGAAAGTGACTAATTTCTGAATATGATTACATACTCGGATAAGAAAACTTTCTTCTCAGGTGAAAACTGAATATGTAAATACCTCAGAAATAAAAACAACTTTAAATTCTAATGGATCTTTTTAGTTTTAATAGAATAATACCACATACAATCGTGGCTTGTATTGGAAATTTCTTTAGTTTATGTATTAATTACATCACTTTAGTAATAGTAGTAACACTTTCTGTACTTAGTATAGAATGCTCACTCTTGACAGCAGTTGTATGTATCTGGAATGTGATCACAAGTGGGGCCCAAGTTTTATTGCACCTTCACAAGCAGACTCATTCTCCTCTTAAGGGATTTGGACATCCTGTTGCAGATGAGATGACGGTTGGTGCGGAACTGTTCCTAGATTGAAGAGATAAGGATCTGCTAATAATTGATCTGCTGTGGAATGTTCTTTGTTTGGGAGGTATAAAAGGGTTCAGGGTGATATCAGAGAAAAACGGGTTAGGTGTGTGATCTGAACGTTTTTCTCCACTGCAGTGTTTTTCTTTTCTTTTTTAATAAACCTCGCTTCAAAGACACGCTCACCTGTTGGTTGCAATTTTTATTCAAGATTTTCCATAACAGGCTCAAGAGTTGGTAGTTTGTCTTGTAATCGGAAGGTTGCCGGTTCGAGCCCCAGCTCCGACAGTCTCGGTCGTTGTGTCCTTGGACAAGACACTTCACCCGTTGCCTACTGGTGCTACTAGCTTGCCATCACCAGTGTGTGAATGGGTGGATGACTGAATGTAGCGTAAAGTGTTTTGGGGTCCACAGGGACTAAGTAAAGCACTACACAAATACAGGCCATTTACATACAGACTCAGGCATCCATGAGAAACATAAATATAAATAACAAAAAATAACAACAACAAACCAAAACAAGGCACATTTGAGGAGATTCTTTTTCATTTTAGGTGTTAATTGCAAACTCATGTCAAAGTGAGCAATAATAAAAGAAATGTTCTTATTTTACCATATTGTAAGCCATAGTAGCTAATGTACATTAATCTACATCATAAAAACAAAGCGATACTACAATATCTGAGGATGTGTACTCTGCACTTAAAGAACAGGAGGAAGAATATAACTCCTCTTACTTAATGTGAAATGACTCTTTGAGACTTTTTTCTGCCTGATCTCTGGTGATTTGTTTCCAAGCTGGAGGGATGTCAGCAGGTATTGCATCATATATTTTAGCAAAATCACTGTTGTGCTTTGCCATCACATATTTCCAGTAGTCTGATGCCTCAAGGCTCACATCTGGAGGGATTTTCCAGTCTGGAAACATTTCCTTGTAACGCTTATAAGGGTGCCATTTATCATTTGTAGCACTGCATCTAAAGCTGCTGTCACTGTTCACAGAGGAAGAGCATATCTCAGTGGCAAGTCTTTTTGTACTGTTCCACTTGAATCTACCCAGACCCTCTGGTCGATGCAGTGAAGCAAAGTGCTCAGTATGGCCTCCTCCTCCTGCGTCACAGGGAGCTTTGCAGAATGGACACTGTTTGCCACAACCAATCAGTTTGTTGAAAAGCTCATTCTGGGGCTGCACACGGAGCTGCTGTAGTTTCGTTTTGTTCAGTCTCTGAGACTCTTTTCTCAGATCTTCTGCTATCTCATTCACAGACACTGTGAGCCAGTGAGCAAACTGTTCCTTGTCAGCATTGTTCATGGTCATGAAAGCACCAAGAGCATCCTGTGAAATGACCAGTTTATCACCAATTTCTTTACAAATATCTTCAACAAATGTCTTCAAATCATCACTCTTTCCTCTTTGGGCCTTGTCGATGGCATCATTTATGCTTCTGATACATGACTGAAGATGTTGGTCCTCAAACTCAAATAGTGACACAGTTGAGAAGCGCTCCAATATTTTGTTGAGTATCCATGTCTTTGCATAATCCTCATATGAGTCAGTATAGCTCACATAGTTTTGAAAATCATCCTTTGAAAGTAAATCCAGTAAAATTGAATACTGGAAGGACATTCGTGTGCTGAACTGCTCACATGTCATCATTTCACCAATGATATCTGGACCCAGGAAACGATTGATAAAAACTTCAACAGCAGGTTTTAAGCATTTGTTGGTGAATTCTTCTGCCTTCTTCTGACACTGGTCTCTTTCATGGAACACATCAATGAAATCATCACGAAACTTTTCCTTGTTTTTCATCAGATATCTGTAGGGATCATTTGCTTGGATGAAAGCTTTGTGCATCTTCTGAAACTCTCTGGCTGCAAATCCACAGATGTGCTGTTTTAGAGAAACTTCAAACTCGATTTTTGTCTTAACATCTTGATTGTTTTGTAGTTTCTCATCAATGATGTGTAGAATCTCCTGGATATAAGTGTCAGAGTAATTGTTTTTGCTTTTCACTGTTTCACTCACAAACTGAGTGCAGTCACGTATGATGTTGTCAGACAGTTTTTGTACAGCCATTATGTGATCGTCAGTGTTGAACCATTTAGCCACTCTGTGAAGTATTTTCTCACTTGTATATTTGAAAGGCTCTCTTCCACAATCCTGCAGACTTTTTTGACTTGGATAAGTCACACTGCTGCGTGACAGGTTTATTTTCAGGCACTGAGATACGTTGTTGAAGACATCTGTTGTCTTTTGTTCAGAAGAAGAAAGTTTCTTTAGAGTTACATTCCATATCTTATCAAACTCTTTGTCCAGCTCTTTATCACTCATCTGGACTTTCTTTTTCCGGCATTCATAAATTAGTGCACAAACTGCCTTTTCAATCTCTTTTATATGACTCTCTATGATTTTTTCAGTTTCTGCCATTTTTTTCCGTCTGTTTTCTGCTGCTGCTGTGAGCTGATTAAAAACAGATCTCTCCATTTCTTTTCGAAGGCTCTTTGCACTGTTTGAGAATTCCTCTCTGTATCCTTCTACAAGATAAACATGACCCTCTGTTTGTTTGAAATACTGTTTCAGATTTTCGAGAAGTTCTTCCTCCCATGTGGACAGCACTCTGGAGGCTTTACTTTTCAAAGATGTGAGCAATTCTGTCAAGTCTGAAGATTCAGATTTTGCTGCAACTGTACCAAAATTGGAAATCTCTGTTTCTGCGTTTATTACCCAGGTGTACATTTTTTTTTTGAATTCCCACTCCCATTTGTTGAATTCTGTGCAGAGTCTCACGTATGCATCAGCTACGAGGCTGTTTCTGAAGCTGAAGATGAAGTTTTCTTGCTTTACAGCAGTCCACAGACTTGTCACCCACTCTTTAAACTCCATGATATCATTAGCAGATGACTCACAGTTTCCCAGCAGTTGGATGATGTGTTTCTTGAGCTCATATACAGCCTCACTGTACCCTGCATTGACTGGTGCCATTGGTGGGTTTCCATTCCAGAGTCCAGGAATGTACCAATTCCCAGTGTCTGGACTGTACTCCATCACATCAGTGAAGCTCTTGTTCTCCTCTTTCTTTTCCATTTTGGCTGCTACCTGGGTCATCTCATTTAACTGTTCCAGGAGCAGCTTCCTGTCTCGTGAGTTCTTCTCATGGGCTGAAACATCGGACACATTCTGGTGAACAAACTGACATTTAGGCTTTTTTTTCCCCACCTCCTTCATCCTGAGAAAAGCATGCACAACTATTTGTAGGATGTCCTTCATTTCAGTTGAATTCTCCATTGCAACATTGACAATGGTGACATCACTCAGCCCCACAACAAGTGTAGCAAGCTCGTTGTCGTGCTCATAGCTGTTGTCTAGTTGTGCGAGTTCTGGTGACTTTAAGCCCTCAGTGTCAATGATCAGCATAAAGTCACACTTTAGGACTTTTTTCATGTCTTCATTGATTTTGATGAGCAACATAAAGGCACCTCGAGTACATCGACCACTGCTGACTGCAAACTGCACTCCAAACATGGTGTTAAGGAGAGTGGACTTTCCTGTGCTCTGAACTCCAAGAACTGTGACTACCAGGATCTTTCTGTTTGGAGACACCAAGTCACTGAGCTGAGAGAGAACATCACTCACCCATCTGAGAGGGATGTTGGATGCATCTCCATCTACAAGCTCAAGAGGAAATCCATCAAGCAACAACTTTGCAAACAGTTTGGGCAGATGCTGCAGCTGTTGACGTGATAGATCTGTTTGTGGAAGGGACAGTGAGGCTTCATAGATCTGACCCATTTCACGGAAGAAGTGTTCAGTCCCCAGTGAGCTGTTGGAAATTTGTTCGTAAATTTCTTTGATCTCCTCTTTGTTCTTAGCGTTCTTGCATTTTTCTTTATATTTCTCCCGAAGTTCAGACAGTTTTACAAGAGACAAGTTATCGAGGTTCATTCGCATCCATTTCAAGAAATAAAACCTCTCTGTTCTTGGGCTTGATATTGCACTAATGAAACATGTCATAGCTGTGGACATGTCATAAGTGTTCTGCTTTTTCCGCATTCCTTGTTTCTTTAGCCAAAGTTCACTTTTGTAATCTTCTATATTTTTAGAGCCAACATTTCGAGGTTGAAACTCTTCTTTCTCTAAGCAGGTCAGTTCTTTCCATATTTTACCTTGCCGTGGAAGCTGATCTTCTTTGAATTTATGGATGTCTTGAATTTCAGCAGTGATGGCTTCTGCATTTTTCTTTGCAGTCTGACACTCTGGAGAGTCTTCATCAACCAGGATTCCCAGTTCATGGGCAATGTCTGCCATCTGCTCTATTGTCATCTTCATATTTGAGTTCTCAACCACATCTGTGATTTTTTTTCTCAGTTCTTCTACTAAGTCTGCATCATTTTTCAGTTTCGTCTTAATAATGATGTTGTTTGTAGTTAAGTCCATTTCAGTAGCTACTTTTTTCAGAGCATCTTTACTGAAGCTCTGGCTCTCATAGTTACCCACTAAGAAAATCTGTGCCTTGTGCAGGTGTTTGGTAAGTAGACTGCAGTCAAAGCATAAATGGTCAAAGAACACAAAAACTGCTGCAGATGTCTGACACAGAAAGGAGTATTGTGTGTCAAATGAAGCAATGTCCCCACGAAGGTTAGCTACAGCCACTGGCTGACTGAAAATATCAATGCTTGTGTTTCCACCAGGAAGATACCAAGTAATTTCAGTCAATCCGTATGATAGTGCCCTTGGACTGTCACCACACTTCATGTTGCGGTGAACAAAGGTGTCATGGTGTTGCTGAGAATTGCTCAGAAACTTATTGAGAATCTCTGACTTGGACAAAGAGCACTCACCCAGTCTGACAAAAGAGATCATTGGAAGTTCAGAGAGAACGATTCTGTCTTCAATGAAGCCCTTGGAGTCTGACAGAGACTGAGGTCTGTACTTTTTAACAATGTCTCTCATGGCCCACAGCATGAGTGTGCACTGATTGGTGTCACAATTGGGAAGCAGCAGAGGAACAGAGAACTGACACAGGGACATTTTTAGTGCCATTTCCTGCTGCAGAAAACCATCAGAACACAGAAAGAGAGCAGTGATTATATCGAGGGGGTTTAGCTTGTTACCAGTGTTTGGGCACTCAAAGAGATCATCAAAATCTACGTTTGAACCCTTTGATTTATCATTAGAAACTGATTCACTCACTAATTTCACATTTCTAGCTGTCACATTAACCATCATCAGTTTCTTTAGAAAACACCATAGAAGATCTGAATTACTCTTGGCAGGCTGATCAGTGATGGTCTTCTTATTAATCTCAAGTATTCTGCCAAGTGATAGCTTCTCTTCGTAGTACTGCTTAATGTCCAGATCCTCCAATAAGTTTTCCAGCTTTGTCTCTGTTAATATAAACACAGAACAGAACATATAGAACAGCATCATTACTTTTGGATTAAGATTTGAGAGAATTTATTATTTATTCTAAAACAATTTGAGCCTAAACACTACCACAAGAAAGGCCATCCTGTTTGTTTATTAATTACCATGGGATGTCGGATGAAAAGAGATGAAGGAGGCAAAACTGTGTTCAAAAGTCAGGGGTTAGTCAGTGGGTTTTTGTTTTTTGTGTGGGCACAGCACTGGAACGACTCCATATGTCCATAAGTTGAGGTACACTATGAGTCAAAAGTTTGGACACACCTTTTTCATATTTTTTCTTTATTTTGTATATTTTAGATTCTTCAAAATAGCTCCATTTTGCTTTGATTACTGCTTTGCACGCTCTTGGCATTCTCTCAATGAGCTTCATGATGAGTCACCTGTAATGGTTTTGAACAGTCTAGAATGAGTCCCCAGAGTTGCTGAGTACTTTTGGCCCCTTTGCTTTCACTCAGTGGTCCATCTCATCCCACTTTATCCTCTTTCCTACTCATTTTTCTGTTCATAGGCAAAGTCACCCTCTACAATAGATGCAACAAAAAATAGAGCTATTTTATATTTTCCTTCTTTTTCTCTGATTCAAGCTGAGTACATTGATAAGAATAAAAACTTATACTGAAATAAAATTTGTATTCCCATCTACTGTTATTTTATTGTGATATTAATCCTTCTCCATGTTTGTTTCTCAGGTAGAGCAATGAAGTTCCTGGTTCCAAATGACCTGTTTAGTGATCTGAAAGTGTCAGAAACCAAAGAAATTCCAATACAGTGGTGTTCCTTAGATCTCACAGATCATGGTTCAATGAAGAATTATCACTCATTTTTGATTAAAAATGTATATTAAAACTTTTTTACATGTACTTTGGAAGGACCTTCAAATAAATACAGTAATTTTTCATCACTTGGTGTTTTTGAATATTTTATTATTTCATAATATTTTACAATACTTACTTACTTGTTTTACTTTTTTTGATGGAGTAATTTTTCATGTTTCTCTCCCATCTGATAGCCCTTGTCTCTCAATTATCAAATCGTATTACTCTGGAAAAAGTATAAAGTCTCCAGAGACACTGTGGCAAAAAAAAAAAAAAAATGCCTCTGAGTCCCACAGACTAGCTGTTAATTCATCCTTTGACTTAAGGACCCAAGCCAGCACGAGAACCCCAAATATACATTATTCCAATTCTTCCCCCTAAAAACACTGTCTTTTTACATTAGTCATTCAAGAATGATTTTCTGTATTGAGTTGGGCATGAACAGTTTAAAAACTGACTGATTACTGTCACACACAATCACTGTCACTCTTGCAGGCTGTGGCATTGTTTTATTTTGTGCAGAAAGTTTTGCCTGATGTATATTTGGGGATGATGACCACTATATTTTACCATTTTCAAACGTTGTTGTCTTGCTTCAATCATTAGATTCTGAATTAACCTCAAGATGGTCTTCATCTTCAGACACATCCTCCGTAAACACATCCTCCTCCTCCTCTATGATCAAAGCTGAGTTCTAGAGCCTCCGGGGGGTACACATAAGTGAAATGAACCTCTGTTATGTTATGTGTTGATTACAGTTTTTAAGCCAAGTAGAATACGTTTCAAATTCAAAAATACTTTTAATTTTTAAAGAAAAATTATTTACCTTCAAACTGTGTCAATTTGACCCGCAACATAACAGTAGGGTTAATATAACATAAGTTTCAGTCAGCTATGCACAAGAATAGCTGGTATACATGCCTGTCAAAATATTTTGAGTACATTTTATAGCCTGTACTCTTTCACTTTTACTTGAGTAAAGACGTTGAAGCTCTACTTCATCTTTTAGTAGGAGTGTTTTTTAACACTAGTATCTATACTTATACTTAAGCACAGAATGTCTGTACTTTTTGCTACCTCTTCTGTTTGAAGTATTTTGTGTATTGCTTCATTTTTAAATACCTATGACACGCCTCTTTTGCTTACCTGTGATTGCAGATTTCTTAACAGACTGGCTTTTGCGACCGTCCATTTCTTCAGAGCCTGAAAAAGGTCCTCTGGTCTCACAATCTTGTGTGTGGAGCAGTTCATGTAGTTAGTCTCAGTTTCTTGCTTGCTGCAAATGTAGGAGCAGGACAAACAATAAACAAAAACAAAAAATGTAGGAATAAAACATGTTGTTGTTAATGGAAAAGCAAATAGTTTTGCTTAAAGCTACAAGCAAGCAACACGTCAGTTTGTACAGTTCTGCAGAACAAACAATAAATTGTTTAAAGCTGATTATTAACACCCATATAACACCAGGCTGAACATGCAACATGCTTAATAAATGCATAAATAAATAATAATAATAAATACATTTCTACTGTTGGCTTAATTTTAAAAAACAGTTATAAATATTTTAGAAAAATACATCAAAATACAATTACCCTACACACATTATCTTATAACACTTATTTCATGATGCACAGCATGTCAGTTTACCTCCATTGTGAATGCAGACTGTCATTCAACTGTTGTTCTAAATTACTCAGGCATCACATCACAAAGTGATAAGAGACAAGTCTAAGTCTGTATACTCGAAGGACTATATTGCATTTTACAAAATTCAAGCTTTAAAAAAAATGTTCAGTATGTTTATAACTTCACCAGATAAAAGAAAGTCTAGGTTTTTCTTTTTTCTTTATTGGAAAGCCTACAATATAATTCAGCTCACTGAAACACCTGTTCTTTATCCAACTTGTACAAGCAAAACAGAAACCAAAAGCTAGTTTACTGCCAAAATAAAAATTGTGGGATATCAAATATCAACAATCCCAAGGCTACAAGTCCATCTCAAGAGATCTTCATGTTCATCTCCACTTTGCGCAACATAATCAAGAAGATCACAACACATGGCACTATAGCTAATCTCCCTGAAAAAGAAAAATTGATAAAAGACTGCACTGACGGATAGTCCGAATAATGGACTCAATGAACAGCCTCAATCAACTTCCAAACAAATTCAAGCTGTTCTGCAGACTCAGGGTGCAACAATGAAGCTTGACTGACTACCAAAACGTTTGGGGTGCAATGTAGGCCCAGTGTCAGAAAGCTGGGTCTGCGTCAGAGGTCATGGGTGTTCCAGCAGGACAATGTCCCCAAACATACCTCTAAAAGCACCCAGAAATGGTTGAAGACAAAGTGCTGGAGAGTTCTGAAGTGGCCAGCAATGAGTCCAGATCTAAATCCGATTAAACACGCAGTCTGAGACCTTGAGTAGTTTGCAAAAGAAGAGTGGTAGAAAATTCCAGTTGAGAGGCTTGTTGGTGATTATAGAAAGCGACTGATTGCAATTATTTTTCTAGAGAGTGCCACAAAATATTAAGTTGAGGGTGCCAATAATTTTGCCCCATCCTATTTTTGAGTTTTGTGAGAAACACTGTTAAATTCGGCTTTTTCTCTAGTTTTTTTTTTTGTGTGTTGATCCACTGCACATAAAGAATATAAACATGTGTATACCAAAACATTTGTAATTGTAACAACTGTCTGGGAGAAATGGTGCATTTTCTGGAAAGATTCCAGGGGTGCCAATATTTTCAGCCATGAGTGCATGATTTAAACAACAGCAAATAAAGCTAGCTGTTGAATTTCTTTGTTCTTCATTGCTTGAATTATATATAACAAAGCTGTGTAAATTCTTTGGAATTTGAATTAAAGTGGAAATAACATTTTTATTTCCTTTTGCTAATATTGTTTTATTACTACAGACTATGGCAAGTGAAGTTTTAAAAACAGCTGGCAGAAATGTCCTCCGAAGATCTAAATTTTGAGGAACGTTTACAGCACCTTGTTGAATCAATGCCATGAAGAATGTGCCTGTCACAGGTTGCCGGGGCAAGCCGTGTGAATTATTAAGGACCCAAAATGCAGGTGGTTTCTGAGGTGAGCGAGCTTTTATTGTGACAATGATGTAGAACACAAAAGAACGGGTAGCGAGAAACAGAACTGAAAACACTCTAAACTGGGAAAACTAAAACTTAAACAACAAAACCACAACATGAATGAGAGTACCTTGCAGGGAGTATGTCCAGGAAGATGGAGGAAAATACACAGAATGACGGAGGGGAATAACACAGACGAACCAGCACGAACACACACTATAAATACACACACCAGGAATCAAGAGATGGGAAACAGGAGGGGAACACACCTGGAAGACATCACAGCTGATGAGGCAGGGGAAACGTAAACAGAACGCACTGACATCAGACAAAGACCTTCAAAGTAAAACAGAAAACACATACACATAATGACACAGACTCAGAGACGCGAACTAAACACAGAGACCTACTACACTAAGGGGATACACAAGCAGGGAAGACACCAAACAGAGGGAACACAACTAAACCCTAGGAAACCCAAAACAACAGTCATAATACAAAAACTATCAAAAGTAAAAGTACACAACCAAAAACACTGGGTCATTGACCAAGGAGCATGACAGTGCCTGTATCATAATTTAGTTTTTACCCTTTCTGTGCCTTGACAGATCAAACATGATGAACTGTTTGTTTTACATTAGGTTCCAAAATGTGAACCTAATGCCAATCCACTGAGGTACTATATAAGTCACATTACAAAGAAATTAAAGCTTCATCACAAAAAGATGTAAACACAAAGCGCGGATCGCCCCGTACACCATACTGTTAATGGGGGGATCAGTATGTTAACAGGGTACATGGACATGACGTCGGGTGCTGAATCGAATCAGTTATGGAAATCTCTAAGTCCTATATATCATATATATATTTCTTGACTTTATGCATTGGAGCAGGATGGATATGATTTACTTTAGGTTTTACTGCACAGAAGGATTTGTGTGGCATGTGAAATTGTATCCTCAGATTTATGTTGTTAAATGATAAATATGAGGCAGTGTATTTCAACTGTAGCATGAAAGTAATAAGCAGTATAATGAATGACTTTCTCCTTGTAGTAATTAAATAGTGCATTATTTTTAAGAGAAGTGTTATGTATAATGTGTGTAATTATTACTTTTTCTGAGTAATGACCCCAACACTGATCACAAAAAACAGAGGAAATACCTCCAACATGCACAAACATTTGGAAACACAGAATGCCATGAATTTGCATGAAAATGTCTTTCATATGCTGCTTAGAGATGGTGGTCAATCTCAAAGCGGAGCCAATGAAAATCAAATGAGTATCGATAAGGAATCAAACGGACAAGTGATATAGATAATGGAATCGAAATTTCTAAATTCTTATCAATTCCCATCCTTGTTTTTAACAGTCAGTAAGCAGAAGGTCACAGTAAATTTTAAACCAACACAATGTCTTGAAAAACAAGTGTTTATTTGGGGCGATCGTGGCTCAAAGAGTTGGCAGTTCGTCTTGTAACCGGAAGGTTCCCGGCTCGGACAGTCTCGGTCGTTGTGTCCTTGGGCAAGACACTTCACCTACTGCCTACTGGTGATGGCCAGAGGGGCCGATGGTGCGAAATGGCAGCCTTGCTTCTGTCAGTCTGCCCCAGGGCAGCTGTGGCTACAACCGTAGCTTGCCTCCACCAGTGTGTGGATGTGAGAGTGAATGAATAGTGGAATTGTACAGTGCTTTGAGGGCCCCAAAAAGCGCTATATAAATGCAATCTATTATTATTTAATGTTTTTATTTTAAGAACCATAAGAGTGGCTTAAGAGTGGACTAACCATTCCTTTGGTCAGGTACAAGGACAGAACTCAAAGAGGAAAAAAGGAGGCAACAAAAACTATTGTTCACAACTACTTTAAAAAATGACAAGAAATATAAAGAAATATTCCTTATAAAATATAAAGAAATGAGTGGTGGCTCTAGACTTTTTAAAGATTTTTTTACTGGAGTCTTGCCATTTCTCATTATAAAGTATACAAAAGCAATACTGCCATTTCTCATCAGAGAAATGGCAAAACAAGGGGGTGGAGAACATGGAAGAATACAGGGACAGAGACTGAAAAGTGTGGGAGCATTTAAGAGAAAACAAATTTGAATCCAGACTGTGCACACTACAACATGCCTTTCATGGCAGCACTCACATAGCAGCCCTATTCACATAAACCCGCTGCTATGTGAATAGGGCATAATAAAATTACGGTTTAAGCTGAAACCCTCCTGTCTCTGATGAACTTGTGAAATAGCAGTTTTGTTATCTAAGCAGAATGACCATCCTAAAATCTCACCCACTATTGTGTCATAACACTGACTTAAAATAAAAAACTATTACCAAGTAGTAATATAGGTAATCATAATTAATGGGGCAGTGTGGCAAAAATAATAACACTATAAGTTTGAATAAGTCAACGTCAATATCATTCTACCTTTGTATCACTTCACCATCTTAGGGGTCTTGGTAGGCTGAAGCCTGTCCAAGCACTAGACTGATTATTGTTATACAAAGCATCTCTGCTATAGCTCTGGTTTTTAGTCTTCCATGTCATGCACATAACAGAAACATCAGTGACAAAAAAGTGGCATAAAAATTGACAAAAAAACATACCTTGATCTTGAAGAGATCTCTCAAATGTTTCATTCTATCATCCAGTTTTTTTTTTGGTTTTTGTTGTTTGATTTTCCTGTTTTTGCTGTGTTGGCAGTAGAATTGTTGTTCCTTTACCGTTGATATCTTTGAGGACATATAGCAAAGTGGAACAGGGAGATTGTGCCACTCCTTTTATGATGTGAGGTGAACACTTTCACTTTCTCTGAAGATCATATGATTTCCTGTAAAGCCTTTTACAGTAAACTGCCTCTGATGATATATAACCCCCCCCCCCCCCGGCCACACAAAACTTTACTACATGGGCTGCCAGCTATTGCTAGCACTACCTAAATATTTTAAACACATAGGTATTTGTAAAAATGGCGTAAGTGGGAGAGTTTGAGGTGAAAAGTACTGTTAAATAGAAAGAACACAAACACTTTTGTTAGAGAAACGCCTTGGTGATACAAACACTTTTTTTCATCTGCCTTCTAAAGAAATATTGATGTATCAAAAGAAACTGTGACCAAATATCAAACGTAATAACTTTACTGTAATTTTGGAGTAATTTTGGTTTAAACATATAGTGTTTGAAGCATTCAAGTACATTTTGAATGCTAAAGTTAAATGTCTGTACAAATTAATAACAGTACAAATCTGTTGTTCAAGGGCAAAGAGGGCATACATGTTAGAAGTGTATCCATACATTTCAGTTTCATATGAACACTAACCACAATGCTTAAGACTACAGGGAGTGCAGAATTATTAGGCAAATGAGTATTTTGTCCACATCATCCTCTTCATGCATGTTGTCTTACTCCAAGCTGTATAGGCTCGAAAGCCTACTACCAATTAAGCATATTAGGTGATGTGCATCTCTGTAATGAGAAGGGGTGTGGTCTAATGACATCAACACCCTATATCAGGTGTGCATAATTATTAGGCAACTTCCTTTCCTTTGGCAAAATGGGTCAAAAGAAGGACTTGACAGGCTCAGAAAAGTCAAAAATAGTGAGATATCTCGCAGAGGGATGCAGCAGTCTTAAAATTGCAAAGCTTCTGAAGCGTGATCATCGAACAATCAAGCGTTTCATTCAAAATAGTCAACAGGGTCGCAAGAAGCGTGTGGAAAAACCAAGGCGCAAAATAACTGCCCATGAACTGAGAAAAGTCAAGCGTGCAGCTGCCAAGATGCCACTTGCCACCAGTTTGGCCATATTTCAGAGCTGCAACATCACTGGAGTGCCCAAAAGCACAAGGTGTGCAATACTCAGAGACATGGCCAAGGTAAGAAAGGCTGAAAGACGACCACCACTGAACAAGACACACAAGTTGAAACGTCAAGACTGGGCCAAGAAATATCTCAAGACTGATTTTTCTAAGGTTTTATGGACTGATGAAATGAGAGTGAGTCTTGATGGGCCAGATGGATGGGCCCGTGGCTGGATTGGTAAAGGGCAGAGAGCTCCAGTCCGACTCAGACGCCAGCAAGGTGGAGGTGGAGTACTGGTTTGGGCTGGTATCATCAAAGATGAGCTTGTGGGGCCTTTTCGGGTTGAGGATGGAGTCAAGCTCAACTCCCAGTCCTACTGCCAGTTTCTGGAAGACACCTTCTTCAAGCAGTGGTACAGGAAGAAGTCTGCATCCTTCAAGAAAAACATGATTTTCATGCAGGACAATGCTCCATCACACGCGTCCAAGTACTCCACAGCGTGGCTGGCAAGAAAGGGTATAAAAGAAGAAAAACTAATGACATGGCCTCCTTGTTCACCCGATCTGAACCCCATTGAGAACCTGTGGCCCATCATCAAATGTGAGATTTACAAGGAGGGAAAACAGTACACCTCTCTGAACAGTGTCTGGGAGGCTGTGGTTGCTGCTGCACGCAATGTTGATGGTGAACAGACCAAAACACTGACAGAATCCATGGATGGCAGGCTTTTGAGTGTCCTTGCAAAGAAAGGTGGCTATATTGGTCGCTGATTTGTTTTTGTTTTGTTTTTGAATGTCAGAAATGTATATTTGTGAATGTGGAGATGTTATATTGGTTTCACTGGTAAAAATAAATAATTGAAATGGGTATATATTTGTTTTTTGTTAAGTTGCCTAATAATTATGCACAGTAATAGTCACCTGCACACACAGATATCCCCCTAAAATAGCTAAAAGTAAAAACAAACTGAAAACTACTTCCAAAAACATTCAGCTTTGATATTAATGTGTTTTTTGGGTTCATTGAGAACATGGTTGTTGTTCAGTAATAAAATTATTCCTCAAAAATACAACTTGCCTAATAATTCTGCACTCCCTGTAGTTCAAGCTTGTATATACACTCAAGCTTTACTAATGTTAGGGTTGAAAATTTTTGATTTTTATTTTAAATTATTAGATAAAGCTGTTTTTTATTATTTTATTTATACACAATGCAATTGTGCTCATATATGAGTTGGTGCTCCGTGTTTTGAGGCTTATGAGCTTCGTCCGGAGCTATGACTGAGCTGATATATCAAAGAGCGAATGTAGAGTGCTTGAGGGTCCCTTTTGCTGCATGCTTACACATGATGATTGTTAGAATGGTTAGAAGTCTCTCTAGGTCAGGAAGTCAGAACAACATGTCCTGAACTGGGTCTTAAAATCAACTGAAAGATAATATTAGATAATCAAGGCTAAATAGGGTTGTTTTTGTTAAGCAACGTCTGGGCCTGAGATTGTAATGTCCACCAGCAGCTGGGTGCTGGACAGATTGGGGTGAAAGACTATCTGAAACAGTGCCCACACCAGAAGTAGAGTCAATGTCCGGTAAATCAAAGGGGAAGGGATCAGAGTCAATGTTAGTGTCTGTAGGGGGGCCAGGGTGGCCCTGAGAGTCACTGTCCAAATCCTCTGTGGTGTCTCTCCCAGCATGAGATGAAACAGAATGTTCTTTGGAAGTGAGAGAGTCCCAGGTATGGAATGGTTGCATGTTCACAACATGATAAACACCTGCATCCACACAGGAGTCCACCCAAGTGAGGCTGTAATTAACATCACTGAGTCTCTGAGATACACACAACAGTCCCTCAAACAGTGCTGCAAGTTTAGCGGTAAAGTTAGACTGAGCGTCTGACCTGGGGTGCGTCTTAACTCTCACAAGGTCACCAACACGAAACGTGGCATGTCAATGTCTCAAGTCGTAGTAATGTTTTTGTCAAGAGCCGCTCTGGCCTGGTCGTGAGCTTCCTGTAGTGAGGCTCTAAGAGTCTCAGGGTAAGGTACATCCGGTTCATCAACACCTGCTGTAGAAGGCTGAATGATAAGGTCAAGCGGGGTGTCTAACTCACAACCATAAAGCATCATGGCAGGAGTCATACCTGTACTGTCATGGGGGGTGGTACGCAAAGCAAAGCAAATCTGAGGGAGAAACTTGTCTCATGATGTGTGCTTATCACCCACATAAGCGTGGATTGTAGTCTTCAGAGTCCAGTTGACACGTTCAGTAGTATTTGTCTGAGGGTGATATGCTGTAGTGGGTCTTTGCACCGAGCCTAAGGCAGAAACAACATGTTCAAAAAGCTCACTCGCAAAAGGAGACCCTCTGTCAGAAATCAGGTAAGTGGGTGTACCATGTCTAGCAAAAATCTCAGTGACAAATTTACCAGCTGCTACCTGAGATGTAGCTTCTTTGACAACACTGGCTTCAACCCATGTAGTCAAATAGTCAACACACGATCAAGTATGCATTACCAGTGGGGGTGCGGGGAAGTGGCCCAACAAAATCCACACCCACATACTCCCAGAGTTTCTGGGGGACATTGGGAACCATAAGACTAGGGATGGGTACTGGTATCCAGTGCCATTATGGCACCGGTTCTGACATAAACGGTAGTAACCAGACCGAAAAGCAGCGCACATTTCAGTGCTTTATTTCGGTGCTTCTTTTTCCTGAGATGTCATACACTTTGGATTCTAGCCAATCATTTTACCTTTGCAAGCGTAGTAGGCGGGCCCAGGTACGTACGTTCTTTTAGAGCAGAGCTACAGATTAAAAATGCCCAAGGCGAAGTGGTCAAAAGTCTGGCTGTACTTCACAGCAAAATATGCAACAAGTGCTTTAAGCTGATACTGTGATACTGTGCAAAGGAGGTAACTCCTCGAATCTGATGAAACACCTAGCGATGTATAGTATTTTGTTAAAAGCCGAGAAATGCACCGTATTTGATAGCTTGCTGCGAGACCTCACACCAAGCACATCTACTGCGGGTGGGTTGCCTGTTATCGGACCCGGAGTTAGCAACATCCACCAAGAACCCGAAGAGTAGAGTCCTGGCCCTAGCCCTGCCAGTGTAGCAGAAATGATGACGGATGATGATGGCAGCAGCAGCCGTTCTTTTCTACGTGAGTAGCTTAATGTTGTCCCTGTGTAATTTAACATGAGAGGTTTTTGGACAAAGTGTGTGTTCTCCATTCTTTAAGCACCGGTTTGAGCACCGTTTAAGCACCGGCACCGTTTAAAAAGTACCGGTTAGGTACTGGTATCGGATAAAACCTAAACGATACCCATCCCTACATAAGACCAGCTGCTTTTTTCTGACTTGGCTTGGTGAGTTGACACACTGAGCATGAAGTCACATAGCGCTTCACATCAGCTGCCATTTTGGGCCAGAAAAACCTAAAGCGCAGTCTAGCCAGTGTCTTCGAAACACCCAAGTGACCTGCTGTGGGGGGGTCGTGGTAATAGTCCAGCAAGGTGCCTCTCATGGAAGTAGGGGCGAACAGTTTCAGCTCTTTCAAAGGGTGCAAATTACATGTGGACTTGGGGTCTCTGGAATGCAAAAGAGAGTCATACACAACATACTATAACAAGGTGGCACTGCTTGAGCTGTTCAGAGAGTTTGCTTCAACGTCTCTGAGGAGTGGCCCTGTGACATTGCGACCAAGTGGTCGGCAAGGTTATAAAAAAAAGTAATAAAAACGACAATGCCACCTAGGGGAATTTCACCCCTAGGAAATATATATTTAAGAAAAATAAGTAAAAGCGAATAAAAGAGGCCGCACAGATACAAGGATGCACCTAAGTAGTAATATACCTGCAGAATTTTTTGCCCCCCCCCCTCACAGACTCCCCACCCCCATCGCTGTTAATCCAGACCCCACCATCTCCTCCCCCTCTCCACAGCTGCTGCTGCAGGATCCTACAGGATCGGGGCTGTTTGAGGAAACCATTATCGACATCAAGCTTGCAACCCACCATCTGCTGATGTTGGCGCTAAACGAGTTTCTACAGGATACATGCTATGGATGTCAAATATCTCACCCCAGTCAGGTGCAACACAGCTGCTTGCTCGAATTGCCCGAGTATTTCTTTGACATCTACTATGACGATGTGATGATAAGGCTCAAGACAGACCGATTCATCCCCGCCATACGCCTGTTTGTGCGCTCGTACACAGTCGATGGGACTGGAACACAATTCAGCCGGATTGCAGAACACACCATGACCGAACTGAGATCATCAGAACATATAGTATGCGCAATTAACGACAACATTGTGCAGTTGCTAGAAGCAAGTCGTTATGACCGACGTGCTAAACCAGCCATGCTTCGCATGATTGGTAACTACTGGGCTGGGAGACACCTGGTTTAATGTATGCTGTTCAGTATTCATTGTCTGTGTGAATGAAATAAAAAGACGTGTTAACACCAACATCTTTATCATTTGTGTCTTGCATGCATCATGGAAAACACCTTGTATAAAATTTATCATGATCCGGCCCATCCGGCTGGATTGGCCAGTTTAAATAAGCTCCGTATAGCTACCGCTGAGGCAATAGGTGTAAAACCCTCATTATCACAGGTTAAACATTATTTAGAACGAGACGACACTTACACACTCCATAAACCAGCTAGGATCCACTTTCCCAGAAATAGAGTATTGGTTAATGGAATCGACAAACAGTTTCAAGCCGATCTGGTTGATATGTCTGAATACATGACAGATAATGATAATGTTAGATACCTACTAACATGTATAGATGTATTCTCAAAATATGCGTGGGTTAGATGTCTCACAACCAAGACGGGCCCAGCCGTAGCAGCCGCTTTCGAGGATATACTTGCTGAGGGAAGGATCCCTATGAAACTACAAACAGATGAAGGCAAAGAGTTTTATAATACAACCTTTAAACAGCTAATGAAGCGATATAACATCAAACACTTCTCAACAGCTAGTGAGGTTAAATCTAGTATTGTTGAAAGATTCAACCGCAGCTTCAAGGGTAGAATGTGGAAGTACTTAACATCCGTCAACTCAAGGAGATATGTACACGTCATCCCCGTGCTCACACAGGCATATAACAATGCTTATCACAGATCTATCCATATGGCTCCGGCTGAGGTAAATAAGGATAATGAGAAGCAGGTCTTTAACACCCTGTACAAAACCAAGCCTCAGAGGAAAGTGTGTTTTAAATTTAATGTTGGCGACACAGTACGAATATCAAAACTGAGAGGAGTGTTTCGAAAAGGATACGAACAAACCTACACCGATGAGATTTTCACAGTCAAAGAATGTATAGGGAGACAGCCCCCAGTGTACAGACTAGCCGATCTAGCAGGAGAGGTGTTGAAAGGTACATTTTATGAGCCTGAAATACAACGGGTGATTGTTGATAAAAAGAAAACATTTAAAATTGAAAGCATATTGGCTAGAAAAAAGGTGGGCCGGAAAAAGATGGCTCTAGTAAAATGGTTAGGATGGCCAACAAGTTTTAATTCATGGATTCCAGAAAAAGACATCATCGAGGTGTGATTAACCCTGATGACACAGCTCTGCAGTCATTCATTCACCACCGTGCAGAGACAGAGTAAAGAAGGATGGATAAAAAGAACAACAAGGCAGGCTTTTATGTGACCCTCTTCTCAAATGCGTCAGCTCATGTTTACCCAGGCAATAAGATATCTAATTTTAGAACAAAGTTAGCAAAACCTATTGTTTTGAATCATCAGTATGAAGTAGCTGTTATAGAGATACAGTACCCGCGCACTTGGCTGTCTTTTCCACAAGCAGATTCGCGAGTAGAAATTTATAACCCTGTCAAAGATGACGTCCTATCCGCAACGACGATTGAGCTGTCTGTGGGTCATTATACCTCTGTGGAGCAGATAATAAAAGAATTTAATTTGAAATGCCAACAGCAGCCAGGCGCGGCGGACATTAAAACACAATACAACACCGTTAGTAACTATGTCGGTGTTATGGGGCCTAGAGGCAGCGTTCTCACATTTAGAGGGAGACTGGCAGAAATCCTAGGATTCAAAAAAGGAGAACCATTTGTACTTCATTATAAAAACACATATGCTCCGCATCCTGCTGACATATACGGGGGAAAATACAACATGTTTATTTATGCAGATATCGCCGATTATCAACTTGTGGGTGACGCCCACGCGCGGCTATTAAGGGCTATAAATATCACAGACGATGTCCGGCGCGTAGCCATTTTACAATTTGACACTCCACACTACACACCTGTGTCAAAGACATTAATCGACGACATAGAAATTGATTTGAAAGACGATCAGAATCAGCATATACCCTTTTTATACGGTAAGGTGTTTGTCAAGCTACACTTCCGTCCGATAAGACAACAATTTTAAAAAAGAAAGGATGGCTGTCTACAACACAGACGAGACAAAATATCTAAAATATTACATCGGCCAAGCCGGGGGTGATTTGGGGGGGTATATAGGGACCAGCACGCAATATGGCGCAGGTCTGGGCGGATTGTTCCGCAGCTTATTCAGATTTGCAGTACCGTTGTTTAAAAAAGGAGTCGGTATACTCAAACCCCACCTTAAAACCGCAGCGTCAGGAATAGTGTCTGATGTCATATCCAACATAACTAAGCCCACAACCACTAAGCAGGACGGTAACGGAGTGTATGTGTATACGCCCAATTCTTCAAAAACCCCACCCACAGCACGCATACCATCTAGAAAGCGTAAAACCGCAAAACCAGCCAGAAGATCCAACAAACGGACACCGTCACGCGGAGTGAAAAGACCCAGAACCAAGCGTTCAAAAACTACAGCGTTTGACATATTCTAAATGGCGCTGTTACACAGTCAATCTGGAGAATGTGTAAAAACAGAGCTGGACCTGTTTACTGTTCGCTACACACAGACCAGCATTGAGAAAAGTACGTTTATTGAAATACCTCCTGTTTCGGCAATCACTGATGGAGGCCCGATCGAGTTTTACATCTCATCGTCCGGCGAAGACTACCTGGATCTAAATGACACATATATCTACACACGTGTGAGAATCACAAACGCTGATGGCTCAAACCTGGCTAGAGATGCTAACGTGGGATTTATTAATTATCCCGGATGCAGCTTATTTAGTCAAGTCGATGTTAATTTGGGACACACGCTCATTAGTCAATCATCCAACACATATCCATACAGAGGTGTGATAGAATGTCTTATCAATTATAATAAGGACACTTTAGACACACAGTTCAGCACAGGGTTATTCTGTAAGGATACAGCATCACGCATGAATGACACATCCATAGAAGGGGACAACCAAGGCCTTGTGACCAGAGGCGAATATACAGCGAATAGCAGCATTGTTGAATTGATAGCTCCTGTACACGCAGATCTGTTTTTTCAAGAAAAACTGTTACTTAATGGAATTGACCTGTCACTGAAATTTGTGCGCTCTAAAGACGAACTTGCTCTCATGACAGCGGATGCCAATGCGTACAGAGTTAAAATTGTCTCAGCCAGTCTCTTTGTCAAGAAAGTTAGCATATCACCGAGCGTCAGACTTGCACACAGCAAGGCATTGCACCATGCAAACGCAAAATATGCTATAGACAGAGTATCTTTAAAGACTTTCTCCATACCAGCAGGGTCTCGAATATCAACTAATGACAATTTATTTATGGGCAGGATACCTAAATTTGTCATCATTGCATTCATTGATAATGAAGCTTTTACAGGAAGTCCCACACGTAACCCATTTAATTTTGAAAACTGTGATATAGAATTCATTTCTTTATACGCTGATGGTCAGGCTTATCCTGCTAAACCGTTCCAGCCAAATTTTCAGAGAAAACAGTATACCAGAGAATTCTATCAGCTGATACAAACCACTGGAAGACATTTAAAGGACAGGGCACTTGCCATATCGCGTAACGACTTTGGTAACGGGTATACATTATTCTGTTTCAATCTGGAAGCTGACGAAGGGCATTCAGGCAATGTATCGTTAATTAAAACTGGGAACGTGAGGCTTGAAGCCCGTTTCAGAAACCCGCTACCCCGCACAATGAACATCTTGTGTTATTCGGTATTTGATTCAGTCATTGAAATATCTAATATGAGACAGGTGCTCTTGGATTACTATTGAGACAGCAAACACGGTCATGAACACTATAGAACTAACATCTGTGATCGGCCGGATTATCAATAAAAACACACATTTTCTAGGGGTGTTAGCCAGCGATCAGCTACCCAATGCACAGCTTCAAAGACTGCCTGCTATGGCTATTGTAAACACTCACCCTTCTACAATGCCCGGTGAACACTGGCTTGCTGTTTATATTTCGAGAGACAAATGCGGTTATTTTTTTGATAGTTTTGGAAACTCACTAGACCGCTTTCCACCAGAGATAAAGGTGTTTGTTCTAAAAAACTGTTCCACTATTTTATATTCAGGAAAACAAGTGCAGAATGACTTCTCCATCACATGCGGTCAACATTGTGTATTTTTTTTATTTCATATACAAAATGGTGTATCTTATTCACGTTTGCTTAACATGTATTCTACTAATTTAACTTGTAACGATGCTATGGTGTGTCGCTTTGTCAACAACATAGAGCCTGTGGCAGGATGTAGCGATTATGTATGTGTGCAACAAGGATACTGATGTGTACTAGTGGTTATAATAAAAGACGATATGAGAGCATGATTTAATCGAGTCAATTGTATTTATTATCAAAAATGTTGCATATATATTATACAGCCACATCATACAGACTTCAAGAGTAATAAAAACAATAATAGAAAAACTGTAATAAAAGAAAACAATGTAGTAATAATGTAGTAATAAAGTAGTAAAGAAATCAAACATTATACAATAATAAAAACTGTAATAAAAGAAAACAATCTATCAGTTAGTGAAAAAAATTACGGTAGAAAAACAACAAACAGTCAATATTTTAGGCAGAAAAAAACAACAACATTACAGCTGTGATAAGAAATAGTCTGAATTCAAAAATCCAACCACTCGACAGGACCACCCTTTAATTTATTTTTTTTATTCTTTATTTTTTTCTTTAATGTACTATCACGCAGTGAGACGCCCGGTGTGTTCTTTCTAGGCGTATGTTTTAAAAAAACAGTGTCTTCAGGCAGTGTGTGATCTGTTTTATACAGCGCAAGTGTCTTACGTACGCCGGCATTGGATATGGCTGATAACGGTATGTTTAAATCTGAAACAGCCTTTAAAAACTCTGTCCAGCCTATAGGTCTGAAACCTTCAGAAGGTGTGTGTGTGGATGTGACGGCTTTAATCAGATCATAAATGTGTGAGCCCGGTATAGTGTGTTTATCGACAACAATTTCGCCTTTGTCATTGTAAGAAATAGTGTTTGGCGAACGGTTCAGAGCTGATAGAATGAGTTCTGCATTCCTCCTACTCCTTTTAGATATGTGTGTCAAAACATTCTCTGAGATAAAATCCTTCACACCTTCAGCGCCATAAGTAAGAGGGGTGTCCGCAGGAGGGGTTTGCGCCTCTGTGTTAAGCTGCTCCGGTAGGGATAAAGACAATACGCTCTTTTCACGGGCCCCTTGTCTCACAAGTGCTAGGTATCTTTGGAGAATATCGCTGTATTTTTTAGCTTTCTCATACACATCTACGTCTGATTCTTGCAACACCTGAAGCATTTCCTTGTCCAAGTCATTCTGAGCCTGCTGTCTGATGTTGCCTGTGTGCTGTGGCGGTTGCTTCAATAAGTCCAACTGATGTTGGGGCACCAAAAACATCTTTTGCACATGTTCCATTTTCACCTGTTTGCTATCAGACTGGTGATGAAAGGGATTGCAGCCCCTAATAACGGTAGTAAAAACCCTCCAGATTGGTTGATTGTCTTTCTCTTTTTCAAAGTTTTTATTTTTTGTCGGCAATCAGTCTGATTAGAGATTTTTTCTTTTTTAGCTGTTTGTACTGTTGATTGGTCAGTGGAATGTTACCTTGCAATACGTTAAAGGCTATCTCACACAAAGCATTGATGAAATCCAAGTTTGCATTGCTAATAATAACTCTGCGTAGAGCCGGCGGAGACTTGTATATCAACTCCAACAGAGACAGATTCCTCCGCATGCGTGATGACATCCTTTCACCTCTTCACAGTTTTTTGTTTTGGGATATAAACAACCGGACGGTCTGACAGTAAATTTGTTCTGAGTCTTAAATAGTCCGGGGTCTTGGCTTTATAGTCTATTAAAAGATACCCGTATGTTGCGGATGTGGCATCATTAAACACTTCTAAAAAATATTTAGTATTGCCGGGAAACATTTGTCTACCTAAAAGCATGATTTGATATTTATCTCTAGGATTTTTAAACAATATTAGGTAGTTAGTGTTCAAGGAAATAGTTCTACTGGATTTTCCTTGAATAAACAAATTCTGAACCAGATATATACAACTCAAATTCCTATGATGCACATACTTTGTGAACACGTTTTGTACTTCTAAATTGTTAGCGGCATCGTTCATTACATCGTCTATAATTAACAAATTGTTCTTGTCTATAGGCAGAAGGGTGTCATCAGCCAGAGATTCGGGTATACCGTTAACAAAGTTTATGTCTCTTATCTTAAGAAGTTGGTCATATAAAGGCTGCCAGCATGAGTATATATACACAATGTTATCAATGTTGTGCGAAATAATCCCGGATGCATTTTCAATGACATTTTTGACAAAAAAAGTCTTGCCGCAGTTACTGGGACCGCTGACCACCATGCTGAACGGGTGCTGCAACCTAGCGTCAAACCCCTGATCTAATTTAAAATCCATAAGGCAGGGTTGTGTAGTCTGGGAGCACACGGCGCTTGTTGTAGACAACTTTAAGCTTCTTCACAACGGATACATTCTTCAAATGAAGCTTCTTTTTATCGCGTTTGATATTATCAGACATAGCCACTAGGTGTGCATCTGAAACCTGATTGGTTACAAACTTGTGGACTAAACCTTTCAAGGATTCGTGGGTGACAACTTTGGAGTTTTGTGCGTTCAGTGTTACACCTTTACATTTGACCTGTGTTTTGCCCAGCGATGTGTGATACGCGTAGCATTTTGGCCCTCCGGAAACAAATTCTACTATGTGATCCTCCACACCGCCCTCTCCAGAAGCTAATTCACTGGTGAGATCACCCAGAAAAGGGCCTAGAGGAGGCATCCAGTCGCCAGGGCGTGCTGTGAAAATGACGCTGTCTGTATCACAATACAGCACGCGCTGTTGCAAGTTGTCTAACAAGTCATACAACATGAGTCTGGCGTGTGCAGTGGTCATGGCACCCACAAAGACATTAACGTCCTTGACGCGGGATGCTCTACCATCGGCGTGGCGCCATTGCACCATGGCGACGTCGTCAGAAATGAAACAAAACTGTCGCACGTCGTACTGATCGCTGAACATTAGCTGACTAAACCTGGACGGATCTGTGATGAGCTCAGACGACGCCATGTTTGACCTCATACTGAAACGACCCCATAATGAGTTTAGCAGCAGCTTGTTGCAGTTTCGAACAGCTTTATTTACACATATTTTGGATGGATCCAGCATTATTCCCTCCTTTTCATAATACTCGGCTATGTACTTTTGCTGTTCGTCAGGGGTTTTCACATGTTCTGGATACCCCGAGGCCTCCTGTTTAAGTTTTAGGAAGGCTTTCACATAGTCTTTAAACAATGTGTCGGTCTTGTTGGGGAAATGCCACACCTCATCAATAGAAACAAGCTTGTATCCTAGCTCTACAGCTTTTTCAAGCTCAAATGAGACCCATGTGCCTTTCAACACCCGTTCACTGTCACTGTGCCCGCATGCAGTGTGCTGGTTCTGTTCTTCAGCGCACATGCTGCAGAGTGGAAACATCAGTTTGCCGTGGCACCTGTAGGGAAGGACGGGGTGAAAAAGCCCTCTTGGTGGCAGTACTGTGCATTTAACAAAGCCGAAATAATTTTCTAGCTTGTCAAAGTTGCTGTGAATGATTTGAGGGTGTCCTAGAGGATAATCTTTTTTAGATTGCACCGTGGGATAGAGACTGGTGAAGTCGTAGTAAAATATTTTTTCATCACACGCAACCTTGTGGTACAGTTTTATAGCATTTGTGCGACCGCCAAAAAGGGCATCTCGGGGGTTCAGGCGTTCTGGCTTTCTGTATGTATGCATGAAAGCCACAACAGCAGGGTCTGTCTGCTTCAAGGCAGCCCATTCGCACTCCCACATCACAACAACGCTCAAACTGTATTGTGATTTCAGTGCATCCACTTTGTCACAAAACATACGGTGCAGCCGTCCGTAGGACGCTTTGCTGACAGGATTTACTTCACTCTCGGGGTAGCATTTAACACATCCGTGGTGAAAACATCCTGCAAATTCGTAAGCTGTGTTAGTAGCAGGGTCAAAGCCGTCCAGAAAATATGGCCCAACCCTTTGTTCACCTCCTCTGAGAGCGTGTTTTATCACTGTGTTGGTGGTGTGGGACACATATTGAAGCCATTCAATAGAGACGTTTGAAAATGTCTTATTCTGCTCAACGTATGCACCATCATACGTGAGAGCGAGCGTGTCTCTAGGCAGAAACAGTGTTTTATACACACCCATACTGAATGCAGCCAGGGTGGTGTGCATGAATGGATCAACTTGTGTACAACCCAACAGAGTGTCACGATATATGGTACATGCTTTACGCAGGACATCAACATCGTTGACACAGTAGCGTCTGAGTTCAACCTGAAAATCAAAGGTGTTCTGTGAGGCTGTCTGGTACCATTCCATGAAGCTCGCCTTACCACTTTCAGACATGCGCTCATAGCCATAGAAGGAGGGATCAGGGTATGGACCGACATAATACTCATTATCCCTAGTGTTGAATCTGTGTGGGAAATGGCCCTTCTGCAGGTCTTGAAAACCTAAAGCAGAGGGTATTTTGGCAAGACCCATGGGCAAAAAGCTGAACGAATCAATCCACCGCTGGTCATAGTCCCTGTCATGCATCAGAATCACATGGCTCCCTCTCATTGTGACGGTAGGTGTTATACATTGCTTGACGAAGTACTCCAAAAGTATATAGTTGTCAAAGCCTGAGGCGTTATGGGCTATGAATGTGTACCCACGAAACCTTGGGCGTCTGTAATGCTGCACAAACGCAGCCACACATTTTAATGTATTAAATGAGAACTTGTTGCCCTTCAGATCAGACGCACACACAAAGTTGGCCTCATGTTTGCCGTTGTGATACCGTGTCTCAAAATCATATAAAATATATTTATCACAAGGGTTCTGTTGTTCAACAGGCTGTATGAAACACTGATGCTCAGAGTCCCCGGCTAATTTAGGCTCGCGGCAGTGCTCGCATTTAGGCTGGACACATCTGTGTGGTGATTTCTTTGATTTTTTATATGTGACACCGCAACTCATGCAATGCTTCATATTGTCACACGGGACCATGTTGTGTTTCATTTCTGGTAATTTGTGTTGTTGGTAACAGTGTTGTGATTTGCAGATACGGTTACAGTCACTGCATTTCACGGCTGGACCTCTGTGGTGGTGGCAGAGAGTGAAACATACGTTGCATCTATGTTTACAGCTGTGATAGAGCGGTGATTCATATGTATTGTAACAAAAATTACACACATAGGCTGACCCTAGAAAAGCTGTGGGCTTTTCAATCAGGTGATAGTGTTCATTGTGTAGGTACAGCATTACAGTGTTTGGATTTGGCTCATCATGTGTGAAAAAAGTCAGGGTCAGGGTCATACTGATCATCGGGATTTAAAACAGCTTGAACATCAGAAGCCAACGAGGGCCCACGGAGGACCACATTTAGAACACAACCCTGCTGAGATCCAGCCACTGCTCTATCTATCACATTAGCTAGGCAGCTTCTAACTCTTTCTGGCACTTGTTCTGGATCATCAAGACTTATGTCCCTAAAATCAAGGCGCTCGCGCAACTCTCGGGCGTTGAAATTAGGTATCTCTCTGATGCTAAGCTGGCTGTGACTGCCAGACCCAGACTGAACAATGGGTTCAACTACTGCAGCATGTGTTTGTGTATGGTTAACACTTGAGGAATTTCCATTGTTTGAGGGGCTGTGTGGTGATGAGTCAGCAACAGCAGCAGCAACAGATACAGTAGCATCACCCCCCTGATAAGCATGTGCTCTGGGTGCCCCCACCCGTTCAGGGGTGAAAGAAGGCTCAGTAATAAGACATTCATCGGTATCCTGAGTAACAACAGTAACATTCGTGGCTGCAGGAAAATCCGGCTGTGTTTCGGATGCATCATCAGCAATAGGTTCAGAATGAGTTGGACAAGGACGCTCATTAGACACACCGCTGCGTGCTGCAGCGAGACTACTAAGTGTTGCATGCAAAACTTGACAATTGCTTACTAATTGCGCAGCCGCGTGGTTAAAAGCCTCAAAGTCGAACCATTTAGCCCTAGCGGAGGTACCATCATTGTGCTTGAATAATTTACAGGGTGGGTCCATGATGTGGATTTTAAAAGTCACCTATTTAGAATGGTGGTATTAATGAGACGTAATAAACCTGAGGTCTCGTTTATTGCCTTGTGGCTACTTGTTAGAACCCGTGCTATTTCATGCAAGTTGGCCTGTGCTGCTTCTCGATCTTGGTTAACTTTAGCTAGTATTTCTTGCAAGTTCAGCTGTATTGCTTGTTGTTGCTGGTTAAGTTTAGCCTCTATTTCTCGTTGATGTTGACTAAGTTTAGCATCGATCAAAGATAATATATCATTTTTTGAGGCACAATGGCTCTGTTCAAAAGTAGAGGGTTTTGCTGCATTTAAGTATGCATCATATGCCTGCGATATTTGTGAGTCTGTTATGCCTCCTTCTTCAAAACCTATGTCTGAATCGCTGTTGTTTCTGAGACATTCTGGCGTGGCTGGTATGTCATTTATGTTGAAATCTGATAGACTGTACTCGAAAACATCATTGAAATCACTAGGCAGACACTCACTCGCTGGTATGTGCGGACCGGTGATGAAGAATTCTTCCGATTCTCCAACGTTGCCCAAAGGATGTGGTTTTTCTTGTTGTTCTGGGAGTTCAATATTGCGTAAATATTCCAAAAACGTCAAGGGATCTTCAAGGGGTCCGTAGTGGTAAGGGGTTGTATGATCGCTGTGGAGATAGACGGGTGTTAGAAATACAGGGAGTGCAGAATTATTAGGCAAGTTGTATTTTTGAGGAATAATTTTATTATTGAACAACAACCATGTTCTCAATGAACCCAAAAAACTCATTAATATCAAAGCTGAATGTTTTTGGAAGTAGTTTGTAGTTTGTTTTTAGTTTTAGCTATTTTAGGGGGATATCTGTGTGTGCAGGTGACTATTACTGTGCATAATTATTAGGCAACTTAACAAAAAACAAATATATACCCATTTCAATTATTTATTTTTACCAGTGAAACCAATATAACATCTCCACATTCACAAATATACATTTGTGACATTCAAAAACAAAACAAAAACAAATCAGCGACCAATATAGCCACCTTTCTTTGCAAGGACACTCAAAAGCCTGCCATCCATGGATTCTGTCAGTGTTTTGATCTGTTCACCATCAACATTGCGTGCAGCAGCAACCACAGCCTCCCAGACACTGTTCAGAGAGGTGTACTGTTTTCCCTCCTTGTAAATCTCACATTTGATGATGGACCACAGGTTCTCAATGGGGTTCAGATCAGGTGAACAAGGAGGCCATGTCATTAGTTTTTCTTCTTTTATACCCTTTCTTGCCAGCCACGCTGTGGAGTACTTGGACGCGTGTGATGGAGCATTGTCCTGCATTAAAATCATGTTTTTCTTGAAGGATGCAGACTTCTTCCTGTACCACTGCTTGAAGAAGGTGTCTTCCAGAAACTGGCAGTAGGACTGGGAGTTGAGCTTGACTCCATCCTCAACCCGAAAAGGCCCCACAAGCTCATCTTTGATGATACCAGCCCAAACCAGTACTCCACCTCCACCTTGCTGGCGTCTGAGTCGGACTGGAGCTCTCTGCCCTTTACCAATCCAGCCACGGGCCCATCCATCTGGCCCATCAAGACTCACTCTCATTTCATCAGTCCATAGAACCTTAGAAAAATCAGTCTTGAGATATTTCTTGGCCCAGTCTTGACGTTTCAGCTTGTGTGTCTTGTTCAGTGGTGGTCGTCTTTCAGCCTTTCTTACCTTGGCCATGTCTCTGAGTATTGCACACCTTGTGCTTTTGGGCACTCCAGTGATGTTGCAGCTCTGAAATATGGCCAAACTGGTGGCAAGTGGCATCTTGGCAGCTGCACGCTTGACTTTTCTCAGTTCATGGGCAGTTATTTTGCGCCTTGGTTTTTCCACACGCTTTTTGCGACCCTGTTGACTATTTTGAATGAAACGCTTGATTGTTCGATGATCACGCTTCAGAAGCTTTGCAATTTTAAGACTGCTGCATCCCTCTGCAAGATATCTCACTATTTTTTGACTTTTCTGAGACTGTCAAGTCCTTCTTTTGACCCATTTTGCCAAAGGAAAGGAAGTTGCCTAATAATTATGCACACCTGATATAGGGTGTTGATGTCATTAGACCACACCCCTTCTCATTACAGAGATGCACATCACCTAATATGCTTAATTGGTAGTAGGCTTTCGAGCCTATACAGCTTGGAGTAAGACAACATGCATGAAGAGGATGATGTGGACAAAATACTCATTTGCCTAATAATTCTGCACTCCCTGTATATATATGGTGTATCATTTCAAAAGCAGGATGTGTTTGGCTCTTTTGATTTATTTATGCCTATACTCACACTTTGTTCTGTGTTATTCCGGATGGCCCCGCTTCTTGACACGCTGTGTACTCTGTCTCGGGCCTGATGTATTAGTACGTTTGTAAATATTTAAAACCTTTTTTCCTTTAAATTGAGTGTCATGTATAGAGACACGTATACATACCTAACGTAAGGCTTGGTCTTATTGCCCCCTCTTCTGTAGGTTTTTCTGGACAACTTATTGAGCCTGTACCCGGGGATAAGCACTGTTAATACAAGGTTTAAACAGAACACACACGCACACATATTTAAAACATGTGTAACACTATATTTACCTTGTGTTTTTTAGAGGTGTTGTTTGCCCTATATAACTTTGTGATCCTGTAGAAAGAATGAGAAATACACATTTAAATGTTACTATGTGTGAAACAGGTAATATTGCTTCTAAACAATGAGGCACTATCTGTTTTGTGTGAGAAGAAGAAGAAATACAAACCTTGTGTAAGTGCCGCTTGGGGTGTACCTGTGTACCAAGTTCCTAAAAATCAGGCTTTTGTTTAGAAGAGAAAACAGTTTGAATATTTTTTGATATGCAATTGTATAAATTTAAGAATCCGTTAATAGTCTTGTTTTACCTACCATATATGCTATCCATGTTAAAAAGAACGCTCTTAGGGTTGTTGTCCGTGCTGATGAAACGAAGTGTTATGCTGTCAATGACCGATGTAAAGGGTTAGTGTGGCTGATTAGGGCCTTTTTATATAGGTGGGGCCTGTTTCAGCTGGCCTCTGAGATGCAGAGATAAAGGTGTAAGCAACAGGTGAAAACCTGTTTGAATGGTCAGTGGCAAGATGAAAAAACTTTTGGTGGCTCCGATGGACCTGGCTACGCTGGACCTCTGTCATGATAAGATCGCTAAAGAAAAAGCAAAATGCTCCTAATGCAGTTAAATCATCTATGTGTGTTTGTGCCTAGTAGATAATTAGAGGGCTAGTTGCATTAAAGGAACATTGGGGGTTGTTACAGTGTGGCAAGTTGGGAATATGTGTTTTTTAGAAGGTGGAAAAACTTTCTGTTTAAAAACTATTAGCCTCTGTGTGTTTCAGAGCCCTAAAGAAAAATACCATAAACTAGTTAAATCATCTATGTCTAAATAACAGAACTCTGAGACCTATACAATCCTTTAAAAAAGAGTTTAATTAAAACACATAATGGTTTCATTAAATAAAACGCTATTAAACACATGTAAACTCATATGACCCCTGAACTCGCAAGTCCGTTCACGCGCAAAGTCCGTTCACGCGCAAGGTCCGTTCGCGCGCACACATGAACGCGGAGGGGATAGGGGAGGGGGTGTTGGGGTGTGTGTGGGGGGGGGGGCAAAAAATGCTGCAGGTATAATACTACTCACCTAGAGGTAGGTTGGCTCAAATATTAACAGTTTTATTTATAGTAAAAGAAATACAGAGTAAAATATTAAGAAAACAAAATGTAGCGTCGTTGTTGACAGTGTCCTAAAGTTAAAATAAAACAATCATGGAACTTGGACTTACCAGCAGCCGTGGACCCAAAAGAAAATCACACAAAAAGAAAATCACTACAGCCCACCCAGTGCTGTACAAATGAAAGTGTGAAAACGACCCACCACCTGAGGTCCCAGGGCCACTGGCACGTCCTCCGTTCACTGAAATAAAACACAGAGCAATACATTAAAAGAATAAAAGGATACTGAGCGTCAGGCTCGCTACATATCATAAAAACTAAAATGTCAATCTTTAATAGCTTTAATAAAATAAATCACACATGTGCACACACACACACACACACACACACACACACACACACACACACACAAACACACAACAAACTGGAAGGCCTCCACAAGTCAAACTACAACTCGTGCTGGTGGCAATTGTCCAGGCCTCAATCACAAGTCGGTCTGGCTCCCCACAGGCTGAGACCGGCAACTGAGGTGGTTTAAAGTTCCCAGCACGACACTCGGGCAGAGGATCGCTCCAGCCCGATCACAGATGCGTGGGTAGAATAAAATAGAATAAAACCAGGTGAGCCAGAAAAAGGTAAGCCCACTTAATAAAAACAGCTCCACAAAAATAAAAGATGACACCAAACAAGACAGGACAAGACAAGACAGCAGCTCCACCGAGGAGGAGCCCTCAAACAGCTACTAGGCAGGCGTCTTGATTCTCCAATTAAGGTTGGGCGATTTGCCACGGAGAGGTGAAGGCAGCAATCAAACCCTAAAACAACAGATAAATGTAACCTTAGCCTCCGGTAATTGTGAATGCTAACAAAAATAGTTTTAACAGCTTACCCCAGGACCAGAGGCGCTATACTGCACTATACTGTAGAGATAACTCGAGCACCTCTCTCCGCAATGCAGGATTACATCAGAAACGGCCGCGCTACAACAGGGGCCGCAAAACTATATTAGTACAAATTCCAGTACTCGGAGGGAAACGCAGGTTAAGCGAGAGCCTACCTGTAGCTGTCACGCGATCTGCTCAATTGCTGATCAATCCGGTGTGCCAGCATTTACTGCTGCTTTTTGACAAATGCACGGGAGGAATAAACAAGGAGAACACCGGCTTAACTTTATACGGACTGACGCCACCCTGCAGTCAATATGCAGGTGGGTTCCCAATTAACCTAGTTGCGTAGCCGAGAGAGCAAGTGCAGGAGAGAGCGAGAGCGGTAGAGCGAGCGAGGGAGAGAGAAAAAAAGAAAGGCGAGTAGCCCATCCGGCTACATCTACCCCCCCTTTTTGCATTGGCGCCCTGTCAATGACTCAAGAAACCTAACACCATTGCCTGAATATGGCAAGCTGAGCATTAGCGACTGGTCCAGATTCAACAGGACGTGGCAAGTGATGAACATTCAAGTGCTGACCAGCTGTCGAACGTGCTGTTCTCCGCAATTGTGGCCCACTCACCTCAGAATGTCTGACAGAGCCTGAGGGAGAATCTGGGGGAGCAGAGGTCGGGGGTGCTACAAGCACGCTGGGAATAGACCTGGGCTCCACCGATGGAACTCTAGAGGCATCGGGAATAGACGCCACAGGTGCCACAGGTTGTGAGGGTACCTCAGGGACAAGGACCCAAAACTCATCGTCACTCAGAGAGGTCCGCTCTGAGTCAGCAGGCACAGGTGGGGGTGGAGCCTGTGGACCAGGTGCATGAGGCCCCAGGCTGACCTGTGCCTTCAACATGTCGCGATGGACATGTTGAACCTTCTCCTAGTCTCCCACAGGGGCAATGGTATAAACAGCCCCGTTCCCTTGGGGTGCCCTCAGCACCTGATAGACCACAGAGCTCCACAGGTCCTGGACCTTGTGCCGGCCCCGGGTGCTGTGATCTCGAAGATACACCAGTTAACCGACCTTTAAAGGCACAGGGTGGACTCTCTGGTCATGCCGCTCCTTGCGACGGTCAGCAGCCAGCGACAACCATGCCCGAGCTCCCTCAAAAGCCACCATTAACCTGGCTTGATGCTTGGCCACCCAGTCCTGTACCTCTCCAGGCACTGGGTCCTGAACCCGGCCTAGAAGGAAATCAATAGGCAGCCTAGGATCCCTGCCAAACAGCAGGAAAAACGGCAACTCTACAGTGCCCTGATGGGGTGTGCTATTACAGCAAAAGAGCACGTGTGGTAAGCACGCAGCCCAGTCGCGTTTCCGAGATGATGGCAGGGTCCGTAGGAGGTTGTGGAGGGTTTGGTTAAACCGTTCGCACTGCCCATTACCTGCTGGATGGTAAGGGGTTGTACGGGACTTGGCTACCCGATACAACTCGCATAGCTGTTGCATCACCAAACTCTCAAAGTTTTTGCCCTGGACAGAGTGGAGGCGGCTAGGAATGCCAAACTTAAAAAAACACTCTGTTAACAAGGCCTGGGATACAGTAGAGGCCCGCTGGTCCTGGGTAGGGACTGCAACCGTGTATTTGCTAAAAATGTCAGTCATTTCATTTGGCCTAGATGCCAGCAGGTGACCCACATAACTATGAGACTCCAACTCTTAGTCTTTTGTGACCTGACAGCGTTCACAATGCTGAACCCATTGCTTGATGTCAGAGGACATCCCGGGCCAATGCCTGATTCAGTGGTACGCTCAATACCTTGGTGCCCATGGTCCTGGTGCAGCTGCCTCAAAGTCTCAGGCTTCAGAGCCTCTGGAAGAACAAGTTGGAGGGCTTCCTCACCTCCACCTGGATGCAAAATACGGCGATAGAGGATGCCATCCTTCTCCACCAGACGATCCCACTGACGCAGCAGAACCATGACTGGTTTGGGGACCTGACTCCTTTCCCCCGGAGAGGGCAGGGACTGCCTCCTCCAGTATACCAAGAAACCTTTCAGGAGGGGGTCAGCCTCCTGCAAAGCACGGATATCCCCCGGAGAATGAGACGGAAAGGCCCCAATCTCCAACTGAGTAATGGCGGGCAACACTGCTGGACATGGAGCCTGCTGAAGCGAAGTCGGGACGGGAGTCCCAGGCAACACGCCCTCGGCCAGGCTGGAGCTCGTCTCATAGTGTTGGGAGAGAGCATCAGCATTCCTATTACTGCGGCCTGACCGATACTTAATCTCAAAATCGAATGCCGCCAGCTGGGATGCCCACCTCTGCTCGGTGGCACCCAGCTTAGCTGAGGACAGGTAACTGAGTGGATTGTTGTCAGTGTAAACTTCTGCCCCAGCAGGTGCTCCCGGAACTTTTCGGCCATGGCCCACTTGAGCGCAAGAAACTTCAGCTTCATGGAGCTGTAATTGTCCATGTTGCACTCATGGGGCCGAAGACCTCGACTAGCATAAGCCACTGGCCTAACAACACCTTCTGCGTCTTGGGAGAGAACTGCACCCAAACCACTGTGGCTGGCATCAATCTCCAAGATAAATGGGCATTTGAAGTCAGCATACGCCAGCACAGGGGCAGACACAAGCTTTGCTTTCAGGGCCTCAAAGCTCTCCTCACACTGAGGTGTCCAGATAGCACTCAAACTCTGTCCCGAGCCCTTCTTTGCCTTGGTGCCAGCCAATTTAGCCACCACTTGATGCAGGGGAGCTGCCAATGTGGCAAACCCCTCCACAAAGCGCCGGTAATAGCTGGCGAAACCCTAAAAGGATTGCAACTCTGACACAGAACAAGAACACTGCCACTTGGCTACTGCATTGACCTTGGCTAGATCGGTGGAGACACCCTCACAAGAGATTACATGGCCCAAGTGGTTAACCGTCTGCCGGAAAAAGGCACACTATTCTAGCTTAGCCTTGAGCCCCTCTTGCTGCAGCCTTACAAGCACCATCTCTAGCCGTTGCAGGTGCTGAGAGACCAACGAGGAGAACACAATGATGTTGTCTAGGTACAGCAGTAGCGACTGGCACTGCTGATCCCCGAACATCCTCTGCATTAGGCGCTGGAAGGTACCAGAAGCATTGTGCAGCCCGAACAGCATACGATTCCACTCGAACAGGCCAAACGGCATGCAAAAAGCGGTCTTGGGCTTATCCTGCTGGCCAGATCGATGGTAGAAAACCAGCGTGCGCCAGCAAGGGCATCCAGACTTTCCTCGATGCGAGGTGAGGGGAAGGCGTCCTTTCTCGTTTTGCTATTCAGCAAGCGGTAGTCAACGTCTGTGTGGTTTACACAGACGGAGGCTTCCATCCTTCTTGCGGACCAGCACAATGGGAGAGGCATAAGGACTGGTACTGGTACTCTCCCTAATTAGGTATGTCATGCGAAATCAGATTGGTGCAGCCAATCTGATTTGGTGCAGCCCAAGTCTCCCTCATGAAAAGTAACCATACCCCATGCTGCTGCGAGAGCAGACAGGTCGATCGCATCCACCATGTCTTGAGCAGGGCTGCTGGTTGTATGGGAGGAAACTGTGACGGGAAAAGAGTGTTCCTCGCTAACACCAGCAGGGAGGCTAACAACAGTAGCTTGGCTTATGAGTCCTAAATGGGTCTGTGGGTGGAGAACAGCTTCAGCTGTCCTCACATTGGTGACTGGGATGTAGGCAACGCCCTTATCCACCTGGACCAAACATGGAGAGGCCAGCAACCCAACTGGCAGCCTGGACTCAGAAGGCTCAAAAAGCACAGACTGACCTGACAACTGCTGTGAACAGGTGGTGGCCACCAGCTGCATGACACCACCAGGTATCTGCACGGCCCGCGGGCCCTGTACCTTGACGGTACCGACAGGGTCCTCTGGGGCTTGGGCTGCAGACTGGTGACACTGATGTAAGGCCTCCAAAACTGGTCTTGGTGCCTGTGACACTGAAGGTGAATTAAACAAAGAGCCACCAAAACACCCAAACAGCTCTTGATAACAGCGGCGGATTACATTCATTCCTAAGATACCAGGGACGGAGGGCGTGGCACCAGGAGGGTCCTTCACTATAAGGATCCCACAAGAAGGCATTTCCTTGCCACACAGGAGTACACCGAGCTCCAAATAACCAATGTAGGGAATGGCCAGCCCATTGGCGGCCCGAAGTTGCAACCAATGGCATGACTGGAGGCGTTCTGGTCCCCAGGGTGCAAAATGTGCCAAAAAGAAGCTCTCCGTGATGGTGGAAACCATGGAACCAGTATCCACCAAACAAGGGACAGTCACCCCACTAATCAACACATCTATCTTTGGACAAGTTGAAATTAGCCTGCCAATCCTATCTTTCTGTGAGCCAGTGGACTCCCCACCTGAACTGTGGCTCTGCAGCTCAGAGGGCTTTAGTTTTCCGACTGGTTAGCGGGAAGGTGATTGCCAACTGCCGTACGAGGGGGGCCTGAATCAGAACCTGCTCTGATGCGGCATGAAGCTCGCTCCCCAGTGCACTCCCTAGCAAAGTGTCCTGGCTGCTGACACCGGCGACAGATCACTGAGCCACCCCGTGAAGGCCGAACACTTCTTCGGGGGTTCTGTAAAGAAACCACTGTCTCAGTGAGCTGATTTAACTACTCTTGCTGGCACTTTAGGAGTTCCTTTAGCTCACGCCACTCGGACTCGGGTGTACCAACAGGAACAGACCTAGGGCTAGTGTGCACCCCACACTGGAAACCATATGCTGATGGGTGGGAATAGCCAGGGTCGTGAACACCACCTGAAAACCCTTCTCTTTCCCATCTAATTGCTTCCCCGCGCACCTCTAACAAGGTAGCAGTGGGAACACGACGAACATATTGTTTAAGCTCTCAGCGGAGAGCACTGTCAACAACATGTTCCACAAACTGGTCTCGGAGCAACACCTCTGCATTACGCATGCCGTCAGGTGCACTTTGTTTTACTTGATCCATCAGAGCCATTAGCACTAAGGAAAACTCCTGCAAAGTCTCTCCCTCCTGCTGTCTCCTCGAAAAGAAAGCCTGCTGCAGAGTGACATAGGACTGCGCATTACCATACAGTTCCTTTAAAATGGTCAACACCTGAGCAGGATCCCCTCGCTCTGAATTAGGGCGTAATCTGATCTCCTCCCTTGCTTCTCTCTCTAAATGGTCAAAAATAAAGAATGCTTGATCAGCAACAGACAGATACTGGGCACGCATGCACGCTTGAACCTCTTCAACCCATTCAGCTATATTGATGCCCGTTCTGCCATTGAACATGGGACATTTACGGTCCCTTGGCACCACCACTAAGCCCTCTGAAACGGCAGCCTGGCTACCAACATTTGGTATGCAACCAGCTGGTGCGAAGGAGGCTGACACGGCACCATCAGACTCCAGCACAGCGCCCCTGTACCGATGCAGTTGCTCATTATCTGCTTTTAACTGCGCTACCAAGTCTCTAAGTTGCTGCAATTCTTCCTCCATAATAATAAATTTAGACCAGGAAAGGGAAAATTAAAACAGCAAGGTACTAAAATCCTATTACTCTTCCTCCTAAACCTGGATACTGCTGTCTTGTCTATAATCACACACTAAAAAAATAGAGCCTTCAAAGCAGGTGAACTATGCTCTCTGCAAAAATAAAACAATTTACGAGACCAAACGTCTACCTCAAATGTGCATCCTGTTGACCAAGGCCAAGTATGTGACCGGCGGGGTTATAAAAAAACTAATAAAAACGACAACGCCACCTAGGGGAATTTCACCCCTAGGAAATATATATTTAAGAATAATTAGTAAAAGCGAATAAAAGAGGCTGCACAGATTCAAGGATGCATATTGATTACAGGGTGGCGTCAGTCCGTATAAAGTTAAGCCGGTGTTCTCCTGGTTTATGCCTCCCGTGCATTTGTCAAAAAGCAGCAGTAAATGCTGGCACACCGCTACGGATTGATCAGCAATTGAGCAGATTGCATGACAGCTACAGCGCGGCTGTTTCTGTTTTACTCCAGCGTTGCGGAGAGAGGTGCTCGAGTTATCTCCAACAGTGCAGTATAGCGCCTCTGGTCCTGGGGGTTTGATTGCTGCCTTCACCTCTCCGTGGCAAATTGCCCAGCCTTAATTGGAGAATCGAGACGCCTGCCTAGTCGCTGTTTGAGGGCTCCTCCTCGGTGGAGCTGCTGTCTTGTCTTGTCCTGTCTTGATGTCATCTTTTATTTTTGTGGAACTGTTTTTATTAAGTGGGCTTACCTTTTTCTGGCTCGCCTGGTATTATTCTATTTTATTCTACCCACGCCTCTGTGATCGGGCTGGAGCGATCCTCTGCCCGAGTGTCGTGCTGGGAACTTTAAACCACCTGAGTTGCCGGTCTCAGCCTGTGGGGAGCCAGACCGACTTGTGATTGAGGCCTGGACAATTGCCACCAGCACGAGTTGTAGTTTGACTTGTGGAGGCCTTCCAGTTTGGTGTGTGTGTGTGTGTGTCTGTGAAAGCTATTAAAGATTGACGTTTTAGTTTTTATGATATGTAGCGTGCCTGATGCTCAGTGTCCTTTTATTCTTTTAATGTAGTGCTCTGTGTTTTATTTCAGTGAACGGAGGACGTGCCAGTGGCCCTGGGACCTCAGGTGGTGGGTCGTTTTCACACTTTCATTTGTACAGCACTGGGTGGGCTGTAGTGATTTTCTTTTTGTGATTTTCTTTTGGGTCCACGGCTGCTGGTAAGTCCAAGTTCCATGATTGTTTTATTTTAACTTTAGGACACTGTCAACAATAACGCTACATTTTGTTTTCTTAATATTTTACTCTGTATTTCTTTTACTATAAATAAAACTGTTAATATTTGAGCCTATTTCACTATTGTGAAATCAAAGTCCTGCAAGCGAAGTGGCCAGCGGGCGAGTTGGCCCGTTGGGTTTTGACGAGACATGAGCCACCTGAGACTGTTGTGGTTGGCGAAGATAGCAACATGAACACCTTCAACATATGGGCGGAAGTGTTCCAGGGCCCATATCACAGCAAGGCACTCCTTCTGTGAAGTGCAGTAGGGGAGTTCAGCTTGGTGAAGGGAGCGACTAGCAAAAGCCACAACATACTCACGATCCTTGTCATCCTTTTGCATCAACGCTGCACCAAGATTAATGTCACATTACACACACACCATGGTTATGGCAACACATACTTTTTTATTATAACTGTGGTTTCGGCTTAACGCACGGGACACAGACACTCCCAACGCAGTAGTCGCTCTGCCACTTCCTCAACTGTCATTGAAACATAAGAAAAGTCACAGTCAGTCACTCATCCCAAACACCTATTCTGCCCCTCTGTTGTTGCTTTGTTGAGTTTCTTTGGCTGGGGCATTTCTCGGGTTTCCCACCAGTGGGCAGTATTGCCCCTTGAGTTTGTGGCTTCTTCTTTGGTTGTTTGGTGTGCGCTACACTGCCCCCTTTGGTGATGTGTTGTAAGCAGCAGAAAAAGTTCACTCAGGCAGTGTGAGAAAATGCGTGGAGCAGAAAACAACCTGCACAACTTTAAGCCCAGTTTACATCGTTGGGGAGTTTGTTGAACCATAATCTGTAAGTAATCAATGTGTAGCTTTATTTTCTGTAAGATTTGTTACTTTCATGTTACTTAAAAGCTTATTTGAATGTATAAGGAAAGATGTTTATGGTGAATGTAAAGCATAAGAAAAACTATGTTGCTAACTTCTGTTTCTGGTTGCAAATATGTCGATACTGACGCTTGCATATTATTTTACTGTATGTTCACAGTCTTACAAATTAAAAGAGGAAAAAACGGTCTTCAGTTAAAGACAAAAAGACAAAGCGATGTGTCCTGTCGTTCCTGGAACCATCTCCTCTTATGTTAAGCTCGCTGCATAGGGTGAATAGCCATACATTCACCTGAGGGCAGCAGACACCTGTTCAGCCCCGCCTCCGCGCCACCCCAGGAGTACACCACCCCTCCTCTGCAGCGGGCCAGAGACCACACCCGCGCCACACACATGCATCGGCATGAATGGAAAAGGGGTGGTTGAGGTCTGGAAATCACAGGACCGGAGCTGATGTGACATGGTCTTTCAAAGTGTCCATGGCTCTTTGACAGCTCTTGTCCCAGTGGAAAGCATTGTCCTTTCTGGTGATGGTGTGAAGAGGTTCAGCATGGCGGGCATAATTCTGAATGAAGTGCCAAGGAACTGAAGGACGTGTTTCACCGAGGTTGTGGTATCAAACTCCTTAACCGCCTTTATTTTGTCTGTATCGGGTTAAACACCTGATGATGTGGGTACCCGAGGAAGGTGAATTCATCGAGGCAGAATTGGCACTTTTTGAGCTTCAATGACAAGCCAGCAGCCTAGAGTCTGCCCAGCACCTCCTCAAGAGCCACTAAGTGCTATTCAAAGGTAGGTGAGGCGATAACAATGTAATCCAGGTAGACTGCGCATGTTTTGTAAATGAGGCCAGCAAGCACAGAGTTCATGAGTCTCTGAAAAGTTGCAGGTGCATTGCAGAGCCCAAAGGGCAGCACCTGAAACTGGAAGAGACCACAGTGAGAAATTAAGGCAGTTTTAGGTTTGGAGTCCTCTGCTACAGCAACCTGCCAATAGCCTTGCGCTAAGTCCAATGTTGAGACAAACTTTCCCCTTGCCAGAAAGTCTAAGGACTCATCTTCACAAGGCAGGGGAAAAGAATCTTTTTGGGTAACTTGGTTGAGCCCTCGAAAGTCCACACAAAACCTTGGTTCCGCAGCCACTCTATTGACAATGACTACAGGAGCTGCCCATGGGCTTGTGGAAGGTTCAATGATGTTGATGTTGTCCTTCAACATTTGTTGCACTTGTTCTTCAATCACACGTTTCTTAGCAGGTGACATGCGATAGGGTGGGAGATTGACAGGTGTTGCATTGCCAGTCTCTATGGCGTGTTCATTGAGAGCAGTTCGGCCAAGATGACCATCAAACAAGGAGCTAAACTTGCTGAGCAGACTGAGTAAAGCATCCTTGTGGTTCTCCGAGAGACTTGCTTCAGACAGTTTGGCTGTTAAGTCTGAGCAAATTAAGTCCAAAGACATCAGTGTTTCAGGTGAATGTGAGTAATCATTTTGAAGGTCCTCTTCATCGTCTGTGAGTGGGCAAGGGATGTCCTCAATGTAGACCGTTCTAGTGGGAATGTGAATAGACACAGAAGCTCTTGCCATAAAATCCATTCCCAGAATGAAAGGAGAAGACAAATCTGGTACTACTGCAAAACGCTGGTAAAAGTTCTTGTTCATGAATCCAGTATTGAGTCAAGTAACACCCTCAGGCATGCAGGGAGCATTATTGGCGAGGTTAACTGCAGGACCATTCCACTCACTTGTGTTTTTAGGGTCAGAGTCATTTACTTGAATGAGATCTGCTCGTACAGCTGAGAGGGAAGCATCCATGTTGAGGGTAGCATCCACGGATGAAGCATTGAAGTTCACTTTCGTTCTTAGCGGGGTATTCCAGTGGACTTGTGAAAAACTGTCAAGACTGTGTCCACCCTGTAGTAAGTGGGGCATGTGAGGCTCCATTAGTAACTGGGGGAAGGTTGGCCTCTGCGAAATGTCCTCCTCCCCCTGTAGTTTCCCAACTGTTTGTATTGCGGCTGGGCTGCGGTGCTGCTTAATTCCAACTTTTCGTGGCCTGGGTCAGAGGGGCCAGGCGCTGGCAAGGGCTGGACTGGGCCAAGTCCAGTGGCGTTTGTAGCTCGTTGTGCCAAATGAAGTTGGTTGTTACAGTTCGGGCAGGTGCGCCTAGTGAACCCTGGCTGAGAGCATTTGAAGCAGTAACATTCAGGCTTATAGTTTTCTTTGCTACATGAAGGAGGCTGTGGTCTATGTGGTCCAAGCACGGAGTGAAGCTCATGAGCACGCAGAAGCAGGTCCATTACAGAAGTGACCTTAGCGCCATACAGGGCAACTCTGTATTTTTCAAGAGCATGTTTACGAATTAGGTCGATTCTGTCTTTTGCAGGTGGAGGGCTTTTCAGTTTGTCAAACTCACTCAACATGTGGGCAACAAAGGTTGGAAGTGGTTCGTCCTGAGCGTGAACACGATCCAAAAGTCCTCTCAGGATGCGTTTTTGGTTGACAGAGGGCAGGAAAACTGTCTTGAACAGTTGACGAAATTGAGCCCATGATGTGATGTGGGAGCTCAATGCCTTGAACCATTTCCTGGGCTCTTTTGCGAGAAAGTGTGGCAGTTCATTTAGCAATTGTCCATCGGTTAGGTTCAATGAGGCTTTGTATGTGCCAACTGCATTTAACCAGTCCTCAGGTTGCACTTTGTTGTCCCCAGCATACATAGGAGGCTCCAGTTTGGCGAGATGTAAAGCTGCTGCAATCACTCTGGCAGTGCTGCTGAGCTCGAGTGAGTGAGATGGGAGGAAAGGATTTGTAGGTCGAAATGGGTTGCTGGGCAGGAACGGATTGGTATTGTTAGCGGGCTCAGTTTTGTGCCTCATAGGAACATGAGGTGTCGATGTGGCCATTGGGAAAACAGGAGACTGTGGGACTGCAGGAGGGGCAGAGTTCCCCATTTTGAGTTGGTCCCACTGCTTTCGTAAACTTTGCTGTATGTTCAGTGAGTCACGTAAACAGTCACTAAGCCTATTCACCTCAGTTTTTAACTCCACCACTTGTTGGCTAAGGCTAGGAGTTACATTTTCAACTATCTAGCACATTGGTAATGAGGTAAGTTCCATGTCTGAGTCAGAGTCATCTGGGTAGTGTGCCATTGTGATTTAAAAAAAAAAAATTAAGCCACTCCAGTGCACAGCGAAGTCTTTTATATAGTAGTACAAGAGTCAGTCATGTCAGACTACAATGACAAAACTGCAAAAATGCCTGTCAAGACTAAATTTGGAAAAACCACATCTGAAAATGTCACCCAACAACTAAAATAAGACTGGAGTGATCAAAACCATGTTATTACAAAGGCATGTCTGCAACACTAGTGCTCAATGCAAGATTAGTTTTAAATCATTTCATTATACTGAGCAGAACACCAAAACTAACAGTTGTAGTCAGCTAAGTTATCACTTACATGTGATACAGTCAGTCTAGTCTCAGCAGAGGGAAAGGGGAATGAAAAGCCAGCATAAGGGTTCAGTTCCAGGCTCCCCACAGAAGAATTAATCCGTAGAAGACGAAACCAACATCAGCATGTCCAAATAACAGATCCACAGAGTCCATTCGCGTCGCGGAGTTAGCTTCTCTCTCTTTTTCTTTTTCCAAGCGGAGCAGCATCACGCTGCGGTATCCAGAAATTAGTCGGGTCCCACCTGAGTTGAGGCTGCAGCCGTGGCCAGAGAAAATGTCTGAGTGTCTGCAAAAGTGAGGGGATTTCTGAAACAGTTCATGTGTTAGAAGAGAAGAATCCTCGGCGGCAATGTTCCCTCTAAGCTGCGCGTGTGCGCAATTGCACACTGCTGGCACGATCTCTGCACACGGAAAATCTGTGTTGCGCACAAAAAGGAAAAAAAAATCTTACCTGAATTGAAATTAAAATTAAAACTCTAACAATTCTGTTTTGCAGTGTTAGTCAGTAAGTGACTGGCTGCTCCCGTATGGGATTAGAATGATGCCACTTTATCCCATAGTCCAGCCAATGATGCGATTCACATTCGTATATATGTAGCAAATTAACGTCGTTGACAGGCTATGACAGTGTCCTTATGTGCCGACACCAGTGTTTTAGCTAACAAAGCAGGGTGTGTGGAGTGTGGAGTGAAGCCACATTAATGACAACGTGTACAACCACTGAAGATGTGAGCAGGACAGACGGAACAGTTGACAGAAAAAGTGTGGACTTTATACCAGTTTTGAAATTGTGTTGATAGGCCATGTAAAACCAGAGGTATGGTAATATATATGTATGTATGTGTATATCTATATCTATATCTATATATCTATCTATCTATATATATATATATATATAGGCCTATATATAGGCCTATGACTCAATGCCCCACAGCTGGATACTGGAATGCCTAGAATTGTACAAGATCAACAGGACCCTAAGAGCCTTCATCAGGAACTCAATGGGGATGTGGTGTACAACACTAGAGGCCAACTCCAAGCCCATAGCACAAGTCACCATCAAGTGCGGGATCTACCAAGGAGATGCTCTGTCCCCACTGCTGTTCTGCATAGGCCTGAACCCCCTCAGTGAGATCGTTAACAAGACTGGCTACGGATACCGACTACGAAACGGAGCAGTTGTCAGCCACCTCCTGTACATGGATGACATCAAGCTGTATGCCAAGAGTGAACGAGACATCGATTCACTGATCCACACTACCAGGCTATACAGCAATGACATTGGGATGTCGTTCGGACTGGAGAAGTGTAGTCGGATGGTAACAAAGAGAGGGAAGGTAGTCAGAACTGAGGGGATTGAACTACCAGAAGGCAACATTGCAGACATAGAGGACAGTTACAAGTACCTGGGGATCCCACAGGCGAATGGGAACCATGAAGAGGCCGCTAGGAAAGCTGCAACCACCAAGTACCTGCAGAGGGTCAGGCAAGTCCTGAGGAGTCAGCTGAACGGTAAGAACAAGATCCGGGCAATCAACACCTACGCCCTGCCCGTGATCAGGTACCCTGCTGGGGTAATAGGCTGGCCAAAGGAGGAGATAGAAGCCACTGACATAAAGACAAGAAAGCTCCTGACCATGCATGGAGGGTTTCACCCCAAGTCCAGCATCCTGAGGCTGTACGCTAAGCGGAAGGAAGGAGGCCGGGGACTGGTGAGTGTCAGCACCACAGTCCAGGATGACAAGAAACATCCACGAATACATCACGAAGATGGCCCCAACTGACAGCATGCTCCGTGAATACTTCAGGCAGCAGAAACCCAAGAAAGAGGAGGAAGGCGAGGAACCATCATGGAAGGACAGGCCCCTGCACGGTATGTACCACCGGCAGATAGCGGAGGTGGCTGATATCCAGAAATCCTACCAGTGGCTGGACAAAGCTGGACTGAAAGACAGCACAGAGGCACTAATCATGACAGCACAGGAACAAGCACTGAGCACAAGATCCATAGAGGCTGGGGTCTATCACACCAGGCAAGACCCCAGGTGCAGGCTGTGTAAAGATGCCCCTGAGACGATCCAGCACATAACAGCAGGGTGCAAGATGCTAGCAGGCAAGGCATACATGGAGCGCCATAACCAAGTGGCCGGCATAGTATACAGAAACATCTGTGCTGAGTATGGCCTGGAAGTTCCGAAGTCAAAATGGGAGACGCCCCCAAGGGTGGTGGAGAATGACCGAGCTAAGATCCTGTGGGACTTCCAGATACAGACGGACAAAATGGTGGTGGCTAACCAACTGGACATAGTGGTGGTGGACAAACAGAAGAAGACAGCCGTAGTGATTGATGTAGCGGTTCCGAATGACAGCAACATCAGAAAGAAGGAACACGAGAAGCTGGAGAAATACCAAGGGCTCAGAGAAGAGCACGAGAGGATGTGGAGGGTGAAGGTAACGGTGGTCCCCGTGGTAATCGGAGCACTAGGTGCGGTGACTCCCAAGCTAGGCGAGTGGCTCCAGCAGATCCCAGGAACAACATCGGAGATCTCTGTCCAGAAGAGCGCAGTCCTGGGAACAGCTAAGATACTGCGCAGGACCCTCAAGCTCCCAGGCCTCAGGTAGATGACCCGAGCTTGAAAGATAAAGCCGCCCGCAGGGGCGAGATGGGTGTTATATATATATATATATATATATATATATATATATATATATACATATATATACATATATGTATGCAATGTTTGTATTTTTTCCTGAATACTATCGTTGTTTATATTTACTGTGGGAAGAAACGGTAAAGACTGCGCTTTATAAGAAAAACGCTCGAAAGCACTCCAGCCTTTCCTATTGGTGGAAAAATTTACCATGTGGACCAATCAAAAAAAATGATATGGCAACATTGTTTAGGAATCGGGGAAGTTTTAGGAGTGACTGCGGTGTTTTGAGATGTGAGAGATTTGCGACGTTTAGCGCAAATCTTGTGTAGTTAGTGTGTAGTGTAGTCAAAAGTTTTGTTGTGTGTGTGAGAACAATGAGGCGACTACTGAATGTTACAGGTGTTACAGGAGTGATACATCTCCTGTTGTCAGGCCTGCAGGTATCAGGCTGTTGTTCTCCTCATTGTGGACAGAAATTATTTTTTGGAGTGGCACAAATAATTTGTGTGGCATCAAATTTGATGCAGAACACCTTATTGTTCTGTAAATATGTTTAAATGTTTATTTAAAAAAACGCCTTGGCTGCATTTTTAGGTAAACAGCTGCAAAAAACTTTGTTTGCAAAACTCAGTAACTTTTTTGAAGAAGTAACTAAATAATTAATTGCCCAACATTCTTGATTGTATACTGTATTTTGCAGACAGTGAGTTAAAGGACTCTCTCCCAGACCACAGACTCATACTCATAATACAACTCAGAGCTTTGTAAAAAAGAAAAAAGAAAAAAAAGAAGAAAGTTGTGTTTTAAAAATAAATAAAGTTATTTTTACTTCCAAAAGTGTTAACATACTACACAGGTCATGAACAAGATTTTTTTTTTAATTTTCATCGTAATTTGGGCTAAAGCACTTAATTAAAAGTAGTCTAACATAAATGTAAATGTTGTAATTTGATTATTTTAATAAACCATGTAACTTGGATGGATTCGATGCTGGCGTGACCACAGTGCACACGTCTGCTGTTGCTCACAGTGGTCCAAGGGACCGCTCAGGGAGTTTGTGTGTTTGCTCAGACACATGAAAAATTAGAGGGAACATTGCTTGGCGGGATACAAAAATCGTCTGAAGTCCAAGGGGAAAAACGTTTGGGCGCCAGTTGTAACGTGCGGTGGAGATGAAGCCAGCCGCGGAGGTGTGCAGGTGGATAGCGAATGAGCAACAGCTTCTGACTTTCCACAAGTACTCATTTATTTAAAATATCAAAAATAAAAGTGCTACCTCTACCACACATTACTTGAGAGCACACTAGTCCGCGTACAAACGGGAGCATCCATTGCAGGGAGAGTGCGAAGAAGAACAAAAAGGGGGATGACACACCAGTCATGAGACAGGAGGTGCCGCCATGTGGTGATACACTGCATTACAACAGCAACTGTTACACGCTGTCCACCCTTACGATAATCACACGGTTGCTGTAACAGTAAATTCAACAGCTGCAGCTCTCCCGCTGCCAGCCATACACATCACCTCCACCAGTACCAACAGCAACAACAACAACACAAGCAGAGCACAGGTTTTAAGCCGGCAAGGCGTGATTGTAGGTGCCGTGCAGGTGAGTCCATCTCACCTGCAGTGCCATCGCAGACCATGCCTTGCCACAATAATAAAGCATTTTCTATTTAATTATAAAATTTGTCCTAATTGTGTCCTGGGTTTTAACTATTTAATAATAAAAAAGGAAACATCACAAAAATCACTTGAGGTATCGCTATCATATCAGTATCAGCAATACTGGCCGGTATTTACTTGGTATCGGATCAATACCAAGATATGCAGTATCGCACACCAGTAGTGCTTAATGACTGATGCTGGAGCAAAAATTTCATCATTGAACATTTAAACCATTGCCAACAGACAATCTACAGCTGAACTGAGTTGGACTCAGAAAGGAGAAGTGGTGTTTTTGAGACCAAACAGGCATTATCACAAGCAGTGGCATACGTCACCAGACTGATTTTCGTGGATTTTTATGGATGTTTCTGAAGAAGCCAGAATTGTAAGTGCCGTACTTTTTCAGAAAAAGGAGGAGAAAGAAGAAGATTGGAAATATGGAAAATGGACAAGCAATGGCAAAAAACTCAAGAGAAAAATCCCATTAAAAGCCATCAAAAACCATTAAAAATCAACATGGCTGACGGAATAACATCAAGGAAACATCAACAACGACTGCAAAAGGAAGCAGTTAGGGACATCAGATCCACAAACTGAGCCACTGGAACATCCAGACCTCGAGAAAACTTGCTATGGTGAGTCAGAGCCATGATGGAAAGACACATAAAAAACATTGGTACAAGTAAACATCACACAACCTTAGCTCAGGTGGCAGAAATGTTGGCTCTCACCAAAAGCACTACAACTTTCAGGAGGAAAAGGACAAAAAAAACCCCATCTGTACAGACTCAGAAATTCATGTCATGTGGATCACAATAGAAATTGAAGTGTCTACAACAAATACTCTACTAAAACAAAAAAAAGAACAATTGGAAGAACTCATATAAGCTGTCCAAGGAAGTGAGGTGATGAAATATAAGGACATCAAAGGAACCAAACATGGTTGGCAAAAGGAAATGAAGCAGCAGACCTGGCAACAAGAGAGGAAAGGAGGGCATCAAAGGCAAATGAATACTCTAACAGAGGAGTCACTACCATCATTTGACAGAAGATGAAATCAAAACAATGCAAAAAGAGGCAGGTGCCTGAGATCAATGAATGGATGCAAAAAGAAACAGCACAGAATAGTGGACTGTGGAGAAGACATGATGGGAGATCAAGTTGCCCCAACAAAATTTTGTCAACTATTGTTAAAACAACCACGTGGTCCTTCACATGAGAGCAGAAAACAGACCCAGAAGAACATGGAAGGGCTGTAAGTGACACCCACACATGGATGAGATGATGGAAAACTATGTGATGGGAATGCAACACCTGTAATGAACACAACCCAAAGCAGCTGTATCAGTGCTCAAAAGGGAAGTTTCCTACACTGGAGGCTCCTTTTAAGGACATCAAAATGGATTCTACAAACATGAGGAGCTAACCAAAGGACAACAAAAGAATATGGAAAACATCCTGTGATGGTGGAAAGATTCACCAAATAGGAAGAAGCAACACCCTGCAGGGGAAAGATGCAAACCCAGACATAAAATGGCTGAGAAATGAACTGACTTCAAGATATGGAGTACCAAGAACCATCAGATCAGACCATGGATTCCACTTTAACAATAGCAAACATCTGGCAGAAGTGGAGAAAACTTTTGACATCACTCATCGCTGGAACATTTCACCATTCGGCATCGCAGGCCATTTTAGGAAGAGCTAATTACATTTTAAAGAGGAAAACCAAAACAATATTTGTGTACAACAAATGGTATTGTAGATTTGTCATGTCCAAAATGGAGTTTTGTAATAACCAACACTGGTCCAGGTGACTGAGGTTTTTCCCCTAAAATAGTCAATCACTAAAAAGTAGAATACAACCAGCAGGGGCATATACTAAGATATGGTGCCGAAAAAAAAAAAGAAAGAAAGAAAATGTAAGCCACTGAGTTTAACTTTGATAAATTGAAATGATAATGTACCATTACACCCAGAGGATCTATATGAAACTTGACCAACTTGACCACACCACGAGTTTTCATGCCAAAGGAGGATAATTGCACATGAACGGAGGAATCTCAGGAAAGGTAAGCCCTGATGGGGGTAACACCACCATAAATGTCACTTATGGTTAAATTCCTCAAAATTTTTGACACCAAGGGCAGATTTGTTTTGATTGGTGGAGGAGAGAAACTGTTAAATTTTCTGCTCAGTACAGTACTCAGGTACTTGCACAGTTGTCTACTTGGGACTGCTAGTAAAAAAATAGGTCATAGGTAAAATACAGCAGTCCAAAATTTGAAATAGACAGTCCTCATATGACAATTTTAATATTACACAAAATTCTCCAACATCTGTAGATGCAAAAGTAATATCAAGAGGAATATCCAGATAAATATAATTTTTAATTACGATTATTACAATTTGCACAGATTGGTTAACCTGGTGGAAAGACGATTGGTGTGATCAAGGTGTGGTATGGCTTGCTGTATATATATTCCAAATGATACAGTTCCGGATGGGTCAGTTACCAGGGCATGGAAGGACTATAGTCAAATGAGGTGAAGGAATTTTCTGGGACTGAAAATCCTCTGGGTGAGTGGTTGAATGAAACTGTTGAAAGATTTTTATTATGTTTATGTTTAGAAGTACATTTCATTTAAGGTTTTCTAGATGTGTTTGCTCTTTTTTACTAGAGAAGTTATGTTGTGCAAGCTTTGTGTGCTTTCCAGAGCTCTCTGACTTTCACACCCACATCCTGGGAGCATGGGAGAGGTCACACCTTGTCTTATTGTTTATTGCCATTTATGCTTAGAAATATTTACTCATATATGCTTAGAAGTATATAATCATTTGTAGATTGAAAGAATGTCTCATCCTAGGAGGTCTGTAACAACTCTGTGTAGCATGAAGAGGGGAGTGCGTTCACTCCCCCTCAGAGTGTTCTGGCATAGATCACACGTCTCCTAGGAGAGGCCGTATCTTCTCTTGCTGATATATGGTATAGCAAACACACGTATATCTGTTTGAGTCTAAGAGCCTTTTGTTTAGATGGACCGCTAGACTCCTGGCACCAGCTTTGGGGAGTCTTCACGGGATCATATCTCGACTCCACACACACACACACAAGGCATACGTTATATGTTAATGAAACTATGCATATTCATGTAACCACAATAAAAGAGCAGTGTTACGGGAGAACGGACGAGAGCAACTGAGGTCAAGCGAAGGAACGGCGCCTGTCCAGTTCTCTCCCGTGCACGTTAATTTGTAAAACCTGTCTGAGTGTCATTATTCCAATCTGAGTTGCATTACAGGAAAACTCCTGACATTTCTTGGTCCTCCGAGCCGGATTAACATAACACTTTTGTGTGATCCTACGGGAAAACCTCATCGAGTCCTGACGTCGTGAGAAGCCCGCGCTGAAGTCTGTCGACAGCTCCTTAGGTACAGGATAAAAGACCAGAGACGTGAATTCGGGTTCTGGCCAGCGTTCTTAGAAGTGGTCCACGATGGTGGGGGTCGATGAGGCGGACCTGAGAGACCGGCAGTGAATCAGCAACCAGGTGAATATTGACACTCTGAGACACGTTGCGTAAAACCGTGTAAGCTCGCCTGAAGAAGGCTGGTAGCATTTTAAAATAAAGATAGAGCTTGTCTGGGACTGGTAGCTCCCCCGTAGTGGGTAAAAAAAAAATTAAAATAAAGATAGAGCTCGTCTGGGACTGGTAGCTCCCCCGTAGTGGGTAAAAAAAAAAAAATTAAAATAAAGATAGAGCTCGTCTGGGACTGGTAGCTCCCCCGTAGTGGGTAAAGTCAGTGCGCGCATAAAGGTATTTATTGTTTTATTTTTGTGTTGATGGAATAAGTTGATTTTACAGCACAATAAGGAGGCTGAACTATTCCATTAATTTGTTTACTGTTGGTCACCCAAGTACTGGTGAAGAGAGAAAAAAGGTCGTGTTTTATCACGTAAAGATGACACCGCTTTCAAGAATAGCTTGAAAGTCGAAGGCCGTGTCAACTACCTCTCTCGATTCTCGTACCAGAGAAGGTGCCGCAGTTGTGTAGTTGTAAAGGATTAAAATGGGTAACGAAGCTTCAAAACTCACTGCTGACGAGCAGTGGTTAGAGAAAAAATGTCCAGGCGCCGGACAAATTAGTGCATATAGATGGAGAAATCAAGAAAAAAAAAAAACTAAATGTCCCACATGGGAGGGAAAATGTAGCCCCTCTGCATTGACTAAATTAAAAGAAACCCTCCAAGTAGAAAAATACTGAAAAGAATCCTAAAAAGAAAACAAAACGTACACAAGAGGTGTAATGTTTTAAAGCATGGAAAGAGGAATGAAGTGGAATAAACAAAAGATTAAATTAAATTAGAGCCTATCTAATGTATTCAAATTGATAATAGAAGGATAACAACCTGTAAACTGGTATTAACAATGAAACATAGTTGGCAGGACGACCGTGCCTAGAATGAATAGAATGCATGAAACCAGATAATTCACACGAAAATATATCAAATAAAAAGAGAGATGCATAAGGTATATTACGGCTGTGTCATTGTTCAGCCAAGGAAAATGTCTCCAGCTTGGGAAGGTGTGAAGCTGCAGGTTCACACAGACCCGTGATGGATACATAATAAGATATAAAATAATAAACTATTGTATATTTGTAATATACTATTGATGTTATATAGAAATAAGAGAAAATAATTAAGAGATAAGAATATTAATAATAAATTAGTAATGACATGATGTTAATAAGAAGAAGCATGTTATTCAGTTATGATGTGAGGTGGATGATTGATAAAAGTAGTCTGATTCAAGCTTAAGGTTTGCTCAAACTCAGTACAATGATATATGAGATGAAGAAAATAAAGAAAATACCAAATCTAATCAGGTGTATAGAGACACTTGACCTGCTTGTAAACCTGTCATCCTAGATGAGATTTTGTTAAGATGAAGAGCAAACCTATACTAACAACTAATGAGCCAAACCCTGTATACAACAGCTAAAGCTACAAGACTGAGAAGTTGAATTAAATATGTGGACACTACCAAGCTAATGAGCAAGTTACACACTCTTTATTTTGCATTAATTTTTTTGTTTTTCAGAGCAGAAGCTGCATGATATTAAAAGCTCACACATGCAGCAGTCTGTGAGCTCAGTTTTTTTCCTCACACTTCTGTTTTGTTTCTGACAGCAGTTCTTTTTCTTTTTGTGTCCCAACTTGTGTGTAAAGCGTTCATGCCATCAGCAACTTGTTTTTGTTTGTTTGTTTTGTTGGTTTGAAAAACAAACTTGTAATCATACTTATGGATCACCATGGCACATGTCATCAGCCATATGTTTTATTTATGCAGATGAGAAAAAGTGAGTGTGAATGTGCCTGACGTCGCAGTGTGTGTGCGCTGTGTAAACGTAATTGTCTCCAATTGTGAGAGCGGTGATTCTGCAGATCACCAGCTAGTGTAAAAAAAAAAAAAGAGTAAGAAGGAGACAAAATTTACATTATAGATGAAAATAATCATAGGAAAAAGGTTTTGTGTTTATTAGCCAAGAACAACTACAATCTCATTTTCTGCTTTTAAGACAGGAGAGTTCAAAAAAAAAAAACAGAGGGAGTTCTGTGTGTTGGTTAAGCAGTGATAATAATAATGGAAATGTCTTAGTTTTGTCACTTTCAGATGAAAAGCAGACCTGGATCAGTTTTCCCCATGCAGCAGTCGGAATAAAGTTATAGTTTAATATCATTGGAAATGTTCAGGCCAATTTCTGGCTAACTTATTTACAGCTCCATGTGTCCCTCATCCTCACAAGTGAGCTCTCACTCCTCCCTGAAGACAAGGAATGCAGCCCCAAGAGCAATAACATGGCAGATAAAGAGACAGCAGCAAAGTCCTGAGCAAAGAGTCCCAGCAAGCAGCAGCAGTGTGGACAAACAGCAGTGGAGAAGAAGAGCAAACCATCATCCTGACTGGATGAATGACACTGTGTTTCCAACAAGCTGCAAAGTCACTGTGCTTGTGAAAAGAACGTTTGAGGAGAACTGAGGAGACTGTTGGAGTTTGACATTTGCCACCTTTGGAGAAAATGGCAAGAAGAGACAGTGGGACACAGGACAAAGCTGAAGAAGAACTGCCGGCTGTTGGACTGTTGAAGTGGGAGAGGACAACAGAGTGAGAGTAAGTAAGGACACAGAGGAAAGCTGGTGTTTAATGTGGGAAATCAAAATTTGGGTTAGCAAACCTGGGGAAAAGAAAACTGACTGCTTAAGTGGGAAAATTGTGAAGGAATCTGAAACACTGCAAAAAGAAACATATACAAAATCACACACACAAGCAGAACATGCATTAACCCTACTAACACAAACACAAGAGAGCTCATGAAGATTAGACACCATCTTGAGCATGTGAGTCCGTTTATCATCTTGTACAAGTCACCTCGTGTGATGCAAAGATCAGTGGACTCATAGCACATTAGTTGAAAATGATGATCAAATAATAGCAGAGAAGTGTGTAGGAAAGGCAGCTTTAAGAACATGCCCTGCTGGAGATGCAACTCCAGAGACATTGATTAAAAACCTGCCTAATAACACAAACACACATGCAATGAAAATCAGCTTGTTATCTCTCATCAGTGTTAAAATAGTGTAAATTTAACAGACACCTGTTATCAAATGCTGAATTTATTCGATGCTGACAGTTAACTCTCTAGGTTGCAGGACAACAGTTTAACTTTTGTGGGAAAAAAGATTGTGGTTTGACCAACCAGTGATCAGACAATAAATTTAGTTGTTAATATAGTAAATTGGGAGATGCTTTCTGCCTGATTGATGCAGCACAAGTAATTTACTGTATGAGGGAAATTCTATTTTTGTGATAATATTTTGAACATGCATTTCTGTTGTCCTGTCAACTTAGTGGGTTAATGGCTGATATGAAAATTAGTTGATAGTTCTTAGATTAATGAAAGGTGATTGAATTCTAGCACGAGTGAATGGAATGTGTTGGAGTTTGTTAGAGTGGAGACTCTAAAACACTGAGTCTCCTGTTGTGATGTGCAAGTGACTCCTGCATCCAGATACACAACTCTGAATATATAAGAACAAACTTCTTTTGTGAAGTGCATGACAACATGTCACATGTTTTATGATGACAGGGAAAAAGGAAAACTAAATAAATGTGTGGCCTAAATGAGTAAAAAGTACAGTCCTGGGGATTAAAATTCATAGCTAATAAGACATGAGGCTTATGTTGTGTGTTGTGCGGCTGACGGCTGGTTTGGAATTAATCTAGCTGATGATTTTTCTTTTGTTGTGAAGTTGAGCCTGCCAATTAGTATGATGGTATGATAAACCATGCGAATGGTATGATTTACCCTCCTGAGATGAGGAGCGTGTGTCATGACTTAACGAGGCCTTTTTATTTTGATACTTTCACAGTGCACTGAAAATTTTGTTTGATGATCTCTGTTTGAGGAGATCTGCACGATTAGAACAGAAGCGCTATACGACGCGTCGTCAAGAAAATTGTTGCAAGTGAGTTTCTCCAAAAGATTACAATGGGCTCTGGAGAAAGCCACTTATATGGGACAATTAGGAGGTAGGTCCCTACCCAAAAAAGGATTAAGCGAGATGATCCAATATAAAGTTCTTCTTTTCTTTTTGAAATGACGTCATTTTGCTGAGAAGTGGAAATGAAAATGCGACAATAATTTCCACTGTCAGCAAAGAAAGAATGAATGCATGAATGAATGAGTGAGAGAAAATAAAATTGACTGACTGGTAAAAGCGGACAGAAGCTGACAGACTGACTGACATCACTGTGCGAAGTTAACCCCCACCTGACAAAGGTGCAGATGAATGAATCTGTGTTTCTTTTTACAGGAGCAGAAAGATGACAGCAACATCCTAGGTTGCGTGATGATTTAACCTTTTAAATGCCACTTTTTGTGTCTGTGCATCTATCAGGGGTGTTATTCACTACCTTGTGTTGTTCACGGAGGTAACTGTGAGAAAGTGTGTATACACCTGCGCAGCGTTAACTTTTCTACAGCATTACAGTTGATCATGTGATTTATACCAGGATGGCTAGTTGATGTTTTCTATTACAGGATTTCTGGGTCCATGTGTGAAGAAAACTGTGTTTACAGGTTATGAGTTGATGATGCTGTTACACTGTGTTGTTGGGGAAATGTGAAGGTTACTTTGACGATGTGAATAACATGTGAAACATTCCCTGTGTTGAAACTAGTGCCACTTCTTTCCACAGCTATGGATGGCTAACTTTATGGTCTTTTTACAGCACCTCTGGAACTTGTCAATTTGTGCCTGACCACCAGGATTGTCCGTGTGTGTTGCTAATGTTTGTTTTTCTAAGAGTGCATGTAGAGGATTCAGCAGAGACGGACAAGTAACATGAGAAAGCAAATAAGAGATGCAATGTTTATGGAATAGTTTAATATGGGGCTCATTAGCTGGCCACTACTGAGCTCCTAGTGTTAAATACATGGAGTGACTTTGCTTAAGGGAAGTCACCGATTACATTAATGTTAACTGAGTACATGGGATGATCCATGTTTGGGGTGAATTATGGTAATAATTGTAGTTTACTGATTTGAGAAAACCTCCACATGATACTTGTCCTGTTGATGCTTTATTACTCTTATAATACAATTGTTTATAAGTGTGAAGTTTGATTTCACTTCCAGATCTTGTTTTCCAGGCCATGATGGTGTGTATGATGGCTCCAGGCGGAGCCAGATGTGAAGCAAACTTAATATGCAAAACACACTAACATCTTTTATTGCAGGGTTATAGGTCCGGGGTGGTGCTGCTCCAGAGGGGGAGATGCCCTGATGTTGCCTGGGACATGATCTAGCTAACCTTTTTCTTTTAGACAGGAATCTGGTTTTGATGAGTTGACTCATGGGAGTGTCCATGCGTCAAGAGGAGGGGTCCAGAATTACATGAAACTATGTTTTCTATGTTTTCTAAACTATGTTTTTATGATTTTTGTGTGATTTGTGTGATTAACAGTTCATTTACGGGTATTAAACCTATGCAAAGTGGTGCATCCATGTTCAGATGAGGCTTTGATGGTCCATAAATGAAGTTCACTAAACTAAGGAGTGTGGTTTGATGATGATTGACATGCTTTCCAGATATAAGTTTTTCCTCCTAGCAAGGAAATACAGGTGCAGCAGTTAAAGTATTGCTGAAAGGAATCTCCTGAGAAATCTTCAGAGGCCCAGTGAGAAGCAAGAACCCATTCCAGGCAGAGCTGACAGTCCAGGCAGTGGTTGAGGTCAAAGGTCCAGCTGTTTGGGGCCCATCATGAGATCAGATTTCGGAGCCACAGCAAGGACCACGAAGCTGCGTTGAAATGAGAGCTGTGCCAAGGGGGCCTTCCAGAGGCCAACAGAGGAGATTGTGGACGACAGACGGGCACCTGAAGGATGAGGGGAGCGTGCCAAGCTCCATCGACAGCGCAGGCGGAGTTCAAGGATGGCATCATGATTCTGTGAAAAGCACAGGAACCAGAAGCTATGGTGGTGATGACAGCAGTTTCCTATGAACATCACCTAATGCTGTGTCACTATACTGTGCATACGATGACACTCTGAAGACTGCTGGGATCATAACAGCAGTAAGATAACTGGATCCAGCACCCTTTCCACAGAGGGTTTTTCCTGCAGAGGATGGACAAAGGAGGACTCTGTATACTCTAACAACACATGCTGCACATACATTCCAGATAATGTACACTCATCCAACATGACTGATGCTCTGAACATACTTAGGCAACTCAGGGATGCACAACAACAAGACTATGTTACAAACACAGAAGACTGGCTCACGTGGTTGTTAAGCGGCTCTTGGAAATCCCTGCTGTTTAAAGGACTTGTTTTAGTTGGTGTTCTACTATTGTTATTGTGTCTTTTTACTTCATGCGTCATACCTTGTTTGAAGAACATGGTGTCAAAAATGGTAACTGCTTCAATTAATGCTTACATCACCCTACCACAGAATGAAGAAGATGATAATGAGATAGACATTTGGATATAACATACTCGCAAAACCCACTAATTAATGATGTCCTGGCTAAAAATGTTTTACAAGTGGCCATAGACTGATACAGTGTTAGTGAGTTGTTATGTATATATATAGGAGAAAAGATCAAACAACAGGAGGGAATGTTGAAAGATTTTTATTATGTTTATGTTTAGAAGTACATTTCATTTAAGGTTTTCTAGATGTGTTTGCTCTTTTTTACTAGAGAAGTTATGTTGTGCAAGCTTTGTGTGCTTTCCAGAGCTCTCTGACTTTCACACCCACATCCTGGGAGCATGGGAGAGGTCACACCTTGTCTTATTGTTTATTGCCATTAATGCTTAGAAATATTTACTCATATATGCTTAGAAGTATATAATCATTTGTAGATTGAAAGAATGTCTCATCCTAGGAGGTCTGTAACAACTCTGTGTAGCATGAAGAGGGGAGTGCGTTCACTCCCCCTCAGAGTGTTCTGGCATAGATCACACGTCTCCTAGGAGAGGCCGTATCTTCTCTTGCTGATATATGGTATAGCAAACACACGTATATCTGTTTGAGTCTAAGAGCCTTTTGTTTAGATGGACCGCTAGACTCCTGGCACCAGCTTTGGGGAGTCTTCACGGGATCATATCTCGACTCCACACACACACACACAAGGCATACGTTATATGTTAATGAAACTATGCATATTCATGTAACCACAATAAAAGAGCAGTGTTACGGGAGAACGGACGAGAGCAACTGAGGTCAAGCGAAGGAACGGCGCCTGTCCAGTTCTCTCCCGTGCACGTTAATTTGTAAAACCTGTCTGAGTGTCATTATTCCAATCTGAGTTGCATTACAGGAAAACTCCTGACAGAAACATTCAGAATATACTGTATAAAGCTATTATTTGTAAAACTAACTGTAAAACTTGTAATTTCAACAAGCACATTAAATCTTATTAAACAACAGATATTTCTCCTGAATTCTTTCTGAAAATTTTGAACACGACACCACTCACTCCCTCATCTCACCCAGGATACTTGCAATCCTAAAGGCATAGGAAATAAAAAGTGGCAGTTGACAAAAACAGTAACAGTACAGTGTTACATGAATAAGTTTAATAATTTATAGTTAAAAAACAAATACTTTGTTGTTTTTTTCTTTGACCTGCAAAGGGGTGATTTTTCCCTGCAGGCCCATCTTCTCAAGAAAAAAAAAAACGCATAGAAAAATTGAGTACGAGTGGACATAGTGTGCATGTCTGTGTGTGTTTGTGTTTGTGTTCATGTTTGTAAACACTGTTAGCTAGAGGTGGGTTATGCGCTTCTGTGTGCATGTGTGTGTTAGTGTGTGCGTGTGCCCATATCTGTAAACATTAGGCATGTAAGTTTTACCTTAGCTTTGTTTATCTGCTGGCTGTTCTTTCTTGCTTTTCTAAAGTTTCTGGCAATTTTCCACAGTTGAAGAACAAGTATTTTTAAGAAAACTTCAGCTAGTTCAGCTTTATCCAGCTGGCTAGTTTGCTTTTCCAATATTTCTGCTATGTTAGGGTATTTCTGCTAAGTTTTTATGTTTCTGCTGATTTATTACATTTCTGCTTACTAATTAGAAAGTAATTTATTAGAAAGAAGCTGTCATACTCTTATCTACCTTCTTTATCTATCTATCTCCTTTCTAATAAAGACAACGAACAAAGAGCTATTTAGATCACATTGTAGCAGCCTAAAGGGAGTGGTTACTAGGGCTACAGACTGTTTTCTAGATTGCAAAGGATCATGGAACTGTTATTGTTCAAATAGAAGTGTTATTGCGGTCATGCCATCTTCTGTCTTTAATTGCTGTTCAAGGGCAATGTCTTTTTATGGGTGATAACTATGATGGTAACTAAGCTGATGAAGGGAGTTGTACACGTTGGTTTATAAAACTTCTGATAAATGTAGATAGCTTACATACTGTTATCTACCTATCTACATGTATTGGAAGTCTTATAATACAATGTGTACAACTCCCTTCATAAATCAGCTTAGTTATTGTCATAGTTACACATTGTACTTAGAGGTTATCAAGGACAGTACAAAACATGACTATGATAACAATAACAGTCCAATGAGCCTTTGCGATCTGCAAAACTGTCCATAGTCCAAGTAACCACTCCCCTTAGGCTGCTACAATATACTGCACTTGAGAATTTGAAGCAGTTAACATTTTGTCATATAAACTTCTTTTTCCAAATTAGATTTAATTAATTTCTCACATAAAAATTCTAAAGACAATACCCCATAATGCTAAAGTGAAAAAGGTTCCCTTGGAATTCAAGATAAGAAACAAAAATATAACTTGTATATACACTAAATATTCAAAGCCCTTGCTCAGTACTTTGTTGAAGTTGGCAACAATAAAATACACCCCACCCTGCAACCTCGTTTTTTTTAGTATGATGTTACAAGCTTGGCACAACTGGTTTTGGGGGGGTGTCTGTCAGACTTCTTTGAAGAAGCTCTCAAACTTATGAGTTTGGATGGGTAGCATTGTGCCCAACCATTTTCAGACCTCTCTATAGATGTTCCTTTGGGTTTAGTCTGGGCTCTGGCTAGGCCACTCAAGGGCATTCACATACTGGTCCTGAAGCCATTACTTTGCGGTCTTGGCTGTGTGCTTAGGGTTGTTGTCCCATTGGAAGATGAGCCTTCACCCCATTCCCAGGTCCAGAGCACACTGGGGAAACTTATCATGAAAGATGTGTCTGGATATGGCTCCATTCATCTTTCTCTCAGTCAATTAGTCTTTTCTGTGATGTCATCTAACATGAGGCATTAATTTTTTTAATTTTTACTCATGAAAATAAAAGTACCTCAAGACTCAAACAAGTCTCAGCTATCTTCACAACAGAAACATGACAGAAAGCAAAAAGAGATACAGAACATACAAATATTTATTGTCTGAGGCAACCATAGCCAACCTGAAGTAGGCAGAACAAAGACATGCAAGTAGGACCAGAATCTAAGTTTGTAACAGGGGTTTAAGAGATGTTCCAAAATGCATGTGAAATAGACAAAATATTCAGGGTGTCTGGTGGTGTGGTTTCATATAGGTGAACTCGGATGAAATTAAGAAATTAGTGGATGGTCTCCTCCACAATGAAAACTCAGAGTAGTTCCTCGGGTTAAGGAGGTGATTAGGTTAAGTGGTAGTTGTCTGCCATCCAGGAGAATCCCAAATCAATGGGCATTTCCATGAAATCTTGAAATCCCTGTAAAACAGGAATGGTACCACATTAAATTAAAAAAATAGCAATACTTAATACCAATACTGGCTTTGATTAAAATAAAATAAAATCTCGCAAAATACTGCCACAACACTATTTTTGGTATAGCAATTCTTGCCCAGTATATCCATCATGACATTACCTTCACATTGATTCCTGGCCATCGCCCTTTGTTCATCACTGAGTCCCAACATACCCCTATCAGATCATGGTTACTTTTACACTTTCGTCAAGTTCTTTCATCACCAAGAATTTCCCCTAATCTTCTTTCTGGCCATTCTTTCTGCATCGGTGCACCAACATCTGCTTCCCGCCAAGGAAACCCTGACCATTTAACCAAGCGCATTGGCCACTGGTCATCACAAGCCTACCAGTCATTCATTCGACACAATCTCCAAGACCTTCATAATGCTCAATCTTCGCTTATTCTAGGGCAGTCGTTTTCAAACTGTGGTACACGTACCACTGGTGGTACTTGGGCTCTCTCTCGTGGTATGCAGGAAATCTCCAATTTTTTTTTAGATTAAATAACATACCATTGTGGAGGTATGCAAAGACGACACAAGTGTTCCCAAGGCTCTTCTGAGAGCCAGAGTCAACCAGAAAACGTCTCCTCAAGTGTAAGAGCAGCCTTTCCTTATCGCCAGTGGTTGCGGCCGCTACAGAGCGCTGGTAAGCTCATTTCCCTGGGCCTTAAAACTGCTAACGCGGCATGGTGCTGTTACGCTAATGGTAAAAGCACAGGCCTTTTCCGCGGTGCTGCCATGCCACGATCCCAGCCACCATCAATGAGTCGGAGGCTCCTGGGAGAATTGGTGGGGGCATGGGAGATGCCCAGGCAATAGTTGGGAACTATTGCCTGGATGCCGAAGCTGCTAGTAGCCAGGAGAATATGATCCACTTTTTCTGTGAGTGAGCAGTAATCCTTCATGGCCAGCAGTGGGGAGGCAAGGCCCGCTTCTTATCGAAGAATGAGTAGCGTCACAGCAGCAGCTCCTTGAAAACGGTGTATTTCCCTTGGGTGGGGGGTACCGGAGGAGGGTCATCACACGGCGGGTGGACAGCGGATACAGTGAGGCCACCACATGATGGTATTGTGTGTCGTCGGCTGAAACGCAGGGGAACTGAGTTCCGATGTGTACGAACCATAAAGGAGGGTCATGAAACCAAAAATCCAGCAGCTTAACCAACACAGCAAAAATTAAAACGTACAGCTCTGCTATCACTTCCGACATAAATGAAGACAGAAAACTAAACAGCAGTGACGTTTGTAGAGTTACTGAATTTGGGATAGCTGGTATGTAATGATGTGCTATGTGGTTGCTAGCTACACAGCTATGGTTAGCATAACATAAACACAGTGAAGCTGGAGGATGAACGCTAACTTTTTTCCATTTGATAAAGTTAATGTGAGGGTTCCCGATGGTTAGTGTTGGGATTCAGAGATTCTTTTATTGCTACGATATAATCTGCCTTATGATGAATGCATTAATAACATGGTTTACAGTATTATTTTATCAGTAATATTCCTTACAGGGTTCATATTGCATTGAATATGTTTGTCATCACATTCATTCTATTCACAGGTTGAGTTCATTTTATACACATTGCATATCTGTGCTTGTTTAGAGTTGATGTTCCATCCAAGAGGGTTTTAAGCTTCACTGGTGAGAGTGTCCAGGCGATACATGTTGAGGGAAGATGAGAACATAGCAGGTTAATAGCATGCATGCTTACAATACACATGTTAATCTAGTAGCAGGCCTGAGCGAAGGCCCCAGTGTCTTCTGCTTCTTTTTGAGACCTGCTGCAATTCTGTCTACTTAGTGATTGATGACAAGGGTCCATTATTAGCTCTCAGAGACCCTGAAGCTTGAAGTTTATTACCTTAAAAGGCAAGTGTTATAGAAAAGAGAAGTTACATGTCTGTTTATAGTTATTAGAGATGTACAAGATGTACCCTTCTCTGTAAACAATGACTGTACACAATGTATTTTTGACCTGTATTTGACGTGTACGTGGGGGCGTGATCCTCCATGCTATAAAACCAGAACCCAGTGTATTTTTGTCAGAGCAAAACAGGGCATATGCTGATGGTTGTTCTCCTGTGTTAATAAACTCATCGTTTGATTGCACTTGTCTGGTGCCTCCGTCGTTTGTTGTCTGGTCTGCAGTTGATCGATCTCGCTTCATTAGGGACAAATGTAATTGCATGGCAGGATGCTGTAAACGGACCAAACTTCAGTCAGAAAAACAACTGCAATACGACGTTAGTCATCATTATACTGCTGCATGGGCTGGACTGTTGTTACATCGTAAGGTTTTAAAAACCGAGCTTTAAAATGAATAGTGGTTATAAAAACTGAGAGAGAACTACTGTGATCACTGACTTTTTTATGGGCTTGTTCACATTAAACAGAGCAAGATACAAAGCATTAACACATGTTAAAAAAACAACACCCTTAATAAACGCAGAGTAGTTTGGACCTGGAAGCAGGGTTCATCAGGGCATCACTTGAAGACCACCTGCTGTGAATTTTTTTTAATGCAGTACAGTTGTTATTATTGTCACTTGTCACATCCTGTTTATGACAGTTAAAATAAATAACATTCATATAAGAAATAAAATTGTCTTGTGTAAACTGTATATGGTGTTAAATAGGCCTTTGCTACTGTTCTTTAATGTCGATCATAAGGGTGGTACTTCAAGAGCCATATATTTTATGAGGTGGTACTCATTGTGAAAAGTTTGAGAACCACTGTTCAAGGGATGCCTTCTTTGGGGATCTGCCCAGATCGTAGGATCCATGTGACATTTGTTTGTATCCACCCAAAGCGATGTGGTGAAACAAGGTAGAAAACTGCCAATACTTTTCCATTTTGCAAATGCTGTGAATCCAGATGGAATAAATATAAGAGAGACAGATTGGTTCTCTCATGTAAGTCATAGTTTGTTTTATACAAGAACATGTACAGTTCTTTCACAAACAATTAACTTATTGCAGTTATCACCCATAAAAAGACATTGCTCTTGAACAGCAATCAAAGACAGAACACAGCATGACCGCAATAACACTTTGACCTAAGCAATAACAATTCCATGAATCTTTGCAATGTAGAAAACAGTCCATAGTCCAAGTAACCACTCCTTTTAGGCTGCTACTTTCACGGTCCTGGGTCGGAGACCCAGTGTTTTGAGTTTTGTACTTTTACTTTTGATTTTATCATGGTTTATGACTGTTTGTCTTTTGGTTTCTGTCCTAGTATTACTAGCTCCCTAGTTCTGTAGTGCTTCCTGAGTTCTAATTCTTAGGTTTTGTTATTTGGTTCCCGGTGTTAACTCTGTGCCTTTCTGTCTCACATTTCAGGTCTCTATGTTCTGCCTTCCCAGTCTCTGTTAAGTTTACGTGTCTAGAGTTCAGTCAGTGTGTTTCCTGTTTTACTTTGAAGGTCTGTGTTTCATGTCAGTGTTTCTAGTTTTGCTTCCCTTTGGTCTCGCCATGTCTGATTTCTCACCGCTGTGCTCTCCTCCTGTGTCTCATTCCCCTCATTATTCCTCAGTGAATTTAAGCCCTGCGTTTCTCTGCGCCAGTGTTGCGTCCTCCCCTCATGCTGTGTGTTTCCTTGAGTGCCTCTTGGTGAAGTTTAGTTTATATTTTTCAGTTTACTTTAGTTCTGTATCATTTCTGTGTGTCAGCAATAAAGCTGCTTTTTGAGTGTGTTGTGAGTTCTGCATTTTAGGTCCTCTTCCTGCCTGCACACAGCTGAATCATGACAGCTGTAATCTGAATAGTTCATTGTCTTTATTAGAAAGAAGATAGCTGACAAACTGTTTTCTACCTATCTACATTTAAAACAACATGTACATCTCCCTTCATAAATTAGCTTATCATAGTTATCAGCCATAAAAACACACTCTACTTGGAAACGATCAAGGACAGTGCACAACATCACAATGATAACAGTAACAGTCCAATTAGCCTTTGCGATCTGCAAAGCTGTCCATAGTTGAAGTAACCACTCCCCTTGGGCTGCTACAAAGTTTTCAGAGCTCTTAACTTTTTGTCATGTTACATTTCAAGGACCTACTTTAGTTAACCTACTTGTAGCTAATGCTGAATTTGGTGTGATCCTTTGCAGGTGAAAAGTTGGAGAGAGAACAGGCAAATCCAGGCCTAAAGATTTGATTATATCTGTGTTCCGTGTTGAGTGGAAATCCAGGTGATCTTGATTTTTTTACTCTAATACAGAACTAAAATGAAATGAAAAGCTACAAAACCTATTTTCAGGTTCACAGGTTTTCGATTGTGAACATTTTAGGTACAATCTTCTGAACTTCACACCTTCCTATTTAATGGTATTTCTTTATTTTCATGACTGTTTATATTGCATATTCTCACTGAGTGCATCAAAACTATGAAAAACACATATGGAATTATGGATTAAACAAAAAGTGTGAAATAAATCATGTTTTAATTAAATTCAATTCAGTTTTATTTATATAGTGCCAAATCACAACTACAGTCGCCTCAAGGCGCTTTATATTGTACGGTATATCCTATAATAAAAGATACAGAGAAAAACCCAACAATCATATGACCCTCTATGAGCAAGCACTTTGGTGACAGTGGGAAGGAAAAACTCCCTTTTAACAGGAAGAAACCTCCGGCAGAACCAGGCTCAGGGAGGGGTGGGCATCTGCTGCGACCGGTTGGGGTGAGAGAAGGAAGACAGGATAAAGACATGCTGTGGAAGAGAGAAAGAGGTTAATAACAGGTATGATTCAATGCAGAAAGGTCTATTAGCACATAGTGAGTGAGAAAGGTGACTGGAAAGGAAAAACTCAATGCATCATGGGAATCCCCCGGCAGCCTACACCTATTGCAGCATAACTAAGGGAGGATTCAGGGTCACCTGGTCCAGCCCTAACTATATGCTTTAACAAAAAGGAAAGTTTTAAGTCTAATCTTAAATGTAGAGATAGTGTCTGTCTCCCGAATCCAAACTGGAAGCTGGTTCCACAGAAGAGGGGCCTGAAAACTGAAGGTTCTCCCTCCCATTCTACTTTTAAATACTCTAGGAACAACAAGTAGGCCTGCAGCGTGAGAGTGAAGTGCTCTAATAGGGTGATATGGTACTACAAGGTCATTAAGATAAGATGGGGCCTGATTATTTAAGACCTTGTATGTGAGGAGCAGGATTTTGAATTCAATTCTGGATTTAACAGGAAGCCAATGAAGGGAAGCCAAAACAGGAGAAATATGCCAGTACTCTTGCTGCAGCATTTTGGATTAACTGAAGGCTTTTCAGAGAGTTTTTTAGGACATCCAGATAATAATAAATTACAGTAGTCCAGCCTGGAAGTAATAAATGCATGAACTAGTTTTTCAGCGTCACTCTGAGACAGAATATTTCTAATTTTAGAGATGTTGTGCAAAGATGCGCAAAGATGTTGGAAGAAAGCAGTCTTACATATTTGTTCAATATATGCGTTGAAGCACATGTCTTGGTCAAAAATAACTCCAAGGTTCCTCACAGTGTTACTGGAGGCCAAGGTAATGCCATCCAGAGCTAGAATCTGGTTAGATACCATTTTTCTAAGATTTTCAGGGCCAAGTAAAATAACCTCAGTTTTATCTGAATTAAGAAGCAGAAAGTTAGAGGCCATCCAGGTCTTTATGTCTTTAAGACATTCCTGCAGTTTAACTAAATGGTGTGTGTTATCTGGCTTCATGGATAGATAGAGCTGGGTGTCATCTGCATTCCAGAGAAAATGTATACTATGTCTTCTAATGATACTGCCTAGGGGAAGCATGTGTAATGTAAACAGAATTGGTCCTAGCACTGAACCTTGAGGAACACCATAATTGACCTTAGTGTGTGAAGAGCACTCTCCATTTACATGTAAAAATTGGAGTCTATTAGATAGATATGATACAAACCACTGCAGTGCAGTACCTGTAATACCTACAGCATGTTCTAATTGCTCTAATAGAATATTATGGTCAACAGTATCGAACGCCGCACTGAGGTCTAGCAGGACAAGCACAGAGATGAGTTCACTGTCAGAGGCCATGAGAAGATAATTTGTAACCTTCACTAAAGCTGTTTCTGTGCTGTGATGAGCTCTGAAACCTGACTGAAACTCTTCAAATAAGCCATTCCTCTGCAGATGATCTGTTAGCTGTTTGACAACTACTCTTTCAAGGATTTTTGATATGAAAGGAAGGTTGGAGATTGGCCTATAATTAGCTAAGACAGCTGGGTCTAGAGATGGCTTTTTAAGTAAAGGTTTAACTACAGCCAGCTTGAAGGCCTGTGGTACACAGCCGATTATTAGAAATAGGTTGATCATACTTAAGATTGAAGCATTAATTAGTGGCAGGACTTCTTTGAGCAGTTTTGTTGGAATGGGGTCTAAAAGACACGTTGATGGTTTGGAGGAAGTAATTATTGAAGTTAACTCAGAAAGATCAATTGGAGATAAGAGTCTAACTGAATATCAATGGTATTAAAATTCGCTGTAGATAATATTACATCTGTGGGATGATTATTGGTAATTTGTTCTCTAATGATTAAAATTTTATTTGTGAAGAAGTTCATGAAGTCATTACTAGTTAACATTAAGTTGGCTCAATAGAGCTCTGACTTTTTGTCAGCAGTGCTGAAGAGAAACCTAGGGTTGTTCTTATTTTCTTCAATCAGTGACGAATAGTAAGATGTTCTGGCTTTGCGGAGGGCTTTCTTATAAAGCAACAAACTATTTCTCCAGGCTAAATGATGATCCTCTAAATTTGTGACACACCATTTCCTCTCCAGCTTACGAGTTATCTGCTTTAGGCTACGTGTTTGAGAATTATACCACGGAGTCATGTACTTCTGATTTGAGGCCTTAGTTTTCACAGGAGCTACAGTATCCAGAGTCGTACGTAGTGAGGAGGTAAAATTATTAACAAGATAATTGACCTCTGTTGGAGTAGCGTTCAGATAGCTGCTCTGCTCTATGTTGGTACAGGGCATTGAAGATGATAACAGTGGGTGGATTATATTCTTAAACTTAGTTGCAGTGCTTTCAGAAAGACATCTACTGTGATAAAGTCTGCTCTCCACTGCTGTGTAATCAATTATTGTAAATGTAAATGTTATCAAGAAATGATCAGACAGGAGAGGGTTTTCAGGAAACACTGTTAAATGTTCAGTTTCTATGCCATATGTTAAAACAAGATCTAGAGTGTGATTAAAGTGGTGGGTGGGTTCTTTTACAGTTTGAGAGAAGCCAGTTGAGTCTAATAACAGATTAAATGCAGTGTTGAGGCTGTCAGTTTTAGCATCTACATGGATGTTAAAATCACCCACAATAATTATTTTATCTGAGCTGAGCACTAAATCAGATAAAAAGTATTTATTTGTCTTTATTTATTCAGTATTCATTTTTCTTCGATGCCCTCTTTTCCTCTCTAGTTGCCAGGTCTGCTGCTTCCTTTTGTCAAGCATGTTTGGTTCCTTTGATGTCCTTGTATTTCATCACTGCTACTTCCCTGGGCAGCTTGTATCAGTTCTTCCAATTGTTCTTTGTTTACTGGAGCATTAGTTGTAGAAAGCTCCATTTCCATTGTGATCCACATGAATTGCTGAGTTTTGTATAGAGGTTTTACTCTTTCTTCCTCCTGAAAGTTGTAGTGCTTTTAGTGAGAGCCAAAATTTCTGCCACCTGAGCTAAGGCAGGTTGTGTGATGTTTTCTTGTACCAATGGTTTCATGTGCCTTTCCATCATGGTTCTGACTCACCATAGCAAGTTTTTCTCGAGATCTGGATGTTCCAGTGGCTCAGTTTGTAGATCTGATGTCTGTAACTGCTTCCTTTTGCAGTTATATTGTTGATGTTTCCTTGATGTCTCCAAAAGTTGATTCTGTTCATCTGGACATAGGGTTTTCAGTGGGAGAAATGTTTCGTCACTCATCCAAGTGACTTCTTCAGTCTCAGCAGACTGCAGGTTTCCCCAATCTTATAAATGGTAGATTTGCATAATGACTGAAACCAGCCCACTGAAGGAACAATGGGCTGTGAGGTAATTATGATTAAGGAACTGATGTAATTTTTGGTCTTCACCTTTTAACTTGTAGTCTGTAGACTTTTACTCATCTTCCTTTTCCTCTTAACATTTAGTAGTACATATTTATGGTTGTCATCATGTGCTCTTGTTTTCTGTCCATTTCCTTCTTTTTGGGGCCTCCTGATTTCCACCTTTCCTTCTTCCATTCTGAGTGTGCATGCTCATATTCACTCATATTCTTCTTTAGCTTGTTTCTCTATTTGGAATATTGTTGCACTCCTGGGTAGTGCCCGCCCCCCCTGCAAGACAAAATGATCCCACTGATCCCATCTCTTTTTTAATTTCTTCTCTATTGTAGATCTTGCTTTCTTATCTTCTATACCAGGGGTCGGCAACCTTTCTGATGATGAGTGCCATCTAAAATTTCCTCAGAAGTCAATGTGCCATATGATTGCATTAGCAATAAATTTAAAAACGCTCTATATGAACAGTTACACACTTTATGGAACAACCTTATAGAATTATATTTGTTCGCAGATGTTGGCAGCTATCAGCGAAAAGTTATCAGCTATTTTGAAACAAAGAAAGACACTTTTTATCCATAACAAGAACTCCATAACAGCAAATGAACTATACAACAGAAAATGCAAATGCTTTTTATGGTCTCCTCACAACAATGATAAGAAAAATAAACTGGGCCAATATGCCATATTTGTTAATACAGGGATACACATGTTAATGTAATCTCTCGTCTCCCACTCAGAGACACAGGTCTCCGAGTGTCCAGCATTCAGATGGCTACCTGAGGACACACTTTGTGTGAGAGAAAATCTGCTCATATGTATGTAGAGCCAAATATTGTCAATAATGCCTCTGCAATGTTCTGAAGACAGTTAAACTTGTCAGGTAGTGATGTACAGCAGGTGAAAATGCAAGCTCCATGAACACGCACAGCTATGGATTCCAGCTGCGTTTGTAGTTCTGCAAACTTTGACCCCGACAAAGTCGAGCTTTTCAGTTCAATCAGCTGCATTTTGATGTCCTCTGTGTCCAGCCAGTTAATGCGAGGCAAATCCAGCTGCTCATTAAAGCTTTCTGGTTTGATCAGAAATGAAAACATTGGTCTATACACCTGAAAGTCCAGAAAACGCATTGTGAATTCTGTCTCGAGTCTATGGATGTATCCGTGTGTTGGGTCTGCGCTTAGCAGGCCCGCTGGTTCAGAGACTTATCACCCATTAACAAAGCAAGACAAACAGTTCAACCGGTTTTTATTTGCTAGCAAGGGGAGCCTGGTCGGCCGCACCTCTGCCCTCGACCTCAGACGACTCCAAAGAAGCAGCCTTTTATTGACACACAGTTTCATAAACACCCATTGTAAACCCCCCCTGTTAGGTTTTGTATTGTTGATTGTCATTTATGCTTAGAGATATCTACCCATATATGCTTAGAGTTTTATGACCAGTTGTAGATTATTAAGGATCAAACCTCTACCAGTCTGCAAACTTTGTGTGCATTCCAGAGTGCTCTGGCATGCACACACAACTTAAGGTCAGGAGAGAGGTTATATCAGCTCTTACTGATTTATGGTATAGGAGGACACCTACTCTGTATCTGATGAAGTATAAGAGCCTTTTGTTTAGATGGACCGCTAGACTCCTGGCACCAGCTCTGGGGAGTCTTCACAGGTTCACATTCTGACACACACACACACACACACACACACACACACACACACACAACGCACAGGCAAGGTACTCTTTGTGTGTATGTATACGTCATATGTTGATGAACCTATGCATATTCATGTAACCTCAATAAAAGAGCAGTGTTACGGGAGAGCGGACGAGAGCAACTGGGGTCAAGCGAAGGAACGGCGCTTGTCCGGTTCTCTCCCGTGCACGGAAACATAAAGAACGTTGCCTACTCGTGTCTTGCTTGCTGTGTAATTAAATTGTCTTCAACGTTCCAGCGAATAGGTTTAAGCTACAAACCTATCACCCCCTGTGGTGCGTCATAAAACTAAGGCACTAAGTGTGTGTGTGTGTGTATGCATGTACAAGCATGTGTGTGTGTGTGTGTGTGTGTGTGTATTTGTGTGATTTCCTGCTGATCACAAAGGGTCCCCGCACCCTTTATATGGCTTAACCCCTTTTTAACAGTCTTACCATACACAAGCACAAATGAGGCCATAAATGGCAAGAAGTAAATATCCTCACTAAATAATGACAGAGAACCTTCACATAGGATGTGCCTGTAGTTAAACACTATAGCTAATTACCTCCCCCAGCATCCTAGATGTGTAGGGAAGGAACAGAAGAATATCTAAACTAGACATGGCACAATACCACTTTTTTATGTCCGATACGATACCGATATCATAAATTTGGATATCTGCCGATACCAATATAAATCCAATATAGCGTATTTTATAATTTATTTTCTACATTTTGTATAAGTTCATACTCAAGTTTAAAAAAAAACAAACAAAATTAAAGCTATTCTGTTATACCTGTATGCAAAAAATACACTGCACCCAAAATATTTCATAGTTCAGTAATACTGTTCAATCTAATAAACTTAAACCTACACCATCCTCCCAATTCTGGTATTTTAAAGAGTAATTTGCGGAAATATTAAGCAACCTAACTGATAGGGTTGCCAACTTCAAGCAAAAAAAAAAAAAAAAAGGTAACAACCCCCACCCTCCACCTCATAATGCTTAATTGACGTAATCAACTTTAATTTAATGCATGTGTAAAAAAAAAAAAAAAGAAAGAAAAGAAAGAATGCACAGAAATCAATAATTTTTCCACAATAATTAAATAGATTCAACATCTTTCTTCAACAGAATTGCAGACTACACACATGGTATCTTCCCAAAGGAAAAAGTACTATAGCTTACTAGGTTATAAATTTGACTTAAAAGGTCCTATATATAATAATGGATTTCTATGCATTTTACATTAGATGAAAACTTGTGTAAGATTCAGATATTTATTTATTAAAAGCTAAACATGATAATACGAAAGGAAAGTATGTCTTTGTGCCCCCCTTTCCCTGTTAATGCCCTATCTGGCCCCCTGGCAAAACTTAGACCCGCCCCTGCACAGTTACCAGCCGTCAGCTGCGTAGAAACGGATCCTGGTGTATGAAGTATTATTAAATAAATTCTAACAACAGCTTATCAAGCTTAAACGTGCTACTGTTGTTTATCCGCTGGTTTCCTCTTTCTGGCGCAAAGTGAGCGATTAACAAACAAGAGAGACGGAGTCGCGAAAGAAAAGCTGATCAGCTGATCATTGATTAGTTTCATGATTGAAGTAGCAGCAGGAGAGGGAGGGAGAGAGAAGAGGCAGTCGCTCCATATATCGGTTGTTAAGCTTAACATGGCAACGCTTTACAAACAGTCAGAGATGAACTTAAACACTTCCTTTACTTCTCTGGGATACAATTGTCGGAGACGAAATGCCGGTTTGGAAGCACGTAGCGAGGCTCCAAATGCTCAACCAGACCAGAGGTCTCACATGCCACAGCCGCATACTCCTCCGACGTGCTAAGGTTATGAGCTGGGTTACGCCATGTCGCAAGTTTTGTGAGGTGCTTTTGTGATATTTAATGGATCGGATTCCTTTTTTTATTTTTCTCCGATATCCGATCCAGTAATTTAGGTCAGTATCGGACCGATACCAATACGTAATATCGGATCGGTCCATCTCTAACCTAAACATGCAGTTTAAGGCAAGGTTTACAAATTACAACAATTACGACCTAACACCGTGTATTTCCGTGGTCCTGATGTTGCGCTGAGCGGACAGCTCCTGAAGCATTTCAAGTGTCAGAATGTGGAAATTTCAACATCGCCTGAAAAAACTGTCAGCTAGCAACATCCCTCTCACCAGTAGGCTAAGTTATTTTTAACCAATTACAAGTTGAATCTGGTAGTTGGCAGTAGTTAGCTAAGATACCTTCATTAAAAAACGGCACAGCTAATGTGTCTATGTGTCAGCTGTGGCACGAGTGCCCAGGGTTGACGACCCCTGGACTATGCTGTTCATCTACTTGTAAAGGCATGGATGGCAACAGATTAACAAAGGTGAAACTGGCTCTTGCTACATCGTCCAGAGTAAAATACACAAAAATAACCAATAGAAGGCAAACTGCAGAACAGAAAATACCCAATTCCATCATAGTGCATGAAGAACAAACTTTATGACACATAAGTGCTGATGTCTAAACACAATTCATCGCTTCCCATGTTTATAAAAGAAGCGACTGTCTTTCATATTCTCTGCCACTGACCTAATTATTCTGTATTTGATGCTTAGCTACAAATTTTACTTCACTAGGACACATACATCACACATCCTACCATTTGTCTGTGATTTTTTGCTCAAATAGCTGTTTTCAAATAGCAGTTTTGTTCATGCTCAACCATAGACTGACCATTTTAGCAATTGCCAGTCATGCTGCTATCCAGAGTAACAATTAAATAAAAAATATCCCTATGCTAACAAACCCAATTCTACAATATCATACTTAAAAAAAAAAATATTCTTCTCAGCTTACAAGGTTAACATAGACAAGACTGAGCAAATAAATATAAATGGTACAATTCCAGAAAATATTAAAGGACAGAGTGAATTCAAATGGTCTAAAGAGGGTATTAAATACTTGGGAATTTTCATTCCCATACCCTTGGACCACTTGTTTGACAAAAATTATAATAAAATTATTCAGCATATCAGCAATGATTTAGAGCAGTGGTCTATTCTCCCCCCGTCTCTGTTAGGTCAAGTTGAATATATCTGTATGAATGTTCTGCACAGGCTACTCTATTTATTTCAGATGATACCAGTTGAAATCCCGAAGACAATTTTTGATAAGCTGGACGAAAGAATTTCGAGCATTAGGTAGGCTAAACAGCGGCCTAGAATTAGACTCAAAACCCTGCAGTTGCCCAGAATAAAGGGAGAAATGATATAGATACTTGCTGGCTCAAAATAGAAAAGCGAAATATCCCAAAAGACTGGAAACTGTCAGGGCTCTGTGTGCAGGCGGATGAGGAGGAGGATCCAAATGCGAGACTCGGTCACTGAATTGAAACTCAAACCTTAACTTTATTGCCGGTGAAAACAAAACATGAACTGAACAAAGAAAACTGACCACAGAGAACTGAAACAAACAGGCATAATCTAATGGTACAACACAACACCGAGCACGGGAAAACACAGGGCTTATATACACAGGGTGGTAATCAGGGAATGGGCCACAGGAGGGAGACGCAGCTGGGAGGGATTGGACTAACGAGACAGGGGGAGCAAAGCTTCACACACTAATATAAGACAGACTTTCCCAATAAAGCAGGAAACAAGAAACCACTAAACAAAGACGCACACAGAGAGGCAGACAGAATAACACATGCAACTCAAACAATACATAAAACAGAAACCAAACAAAACACAAGGAGCAAGAGTCCAGATATACAAAACAAAACTAGACCGGGTCAAACCATGAGTCCACGAAAAGTTCAGGGGGCCGACCATGCGGACGGCAATGGCAGCGACGGGGAAACAGTTCTGGGGCCGACCGTGCACACGGCAACAGCGGCGGCGCAGAAAAAACAAATCAGGAGGCCGGCCACGCGGAAGGCAGTGGCGGCGACAGAGCAGGTCCGGGGGTCGGCCGCGAAGCCAGCGGCAGCAGCGAATTCTTTCAGGAGGCCGCCCCGATGGCCATGATGCCAACTTAGAGGCCTGGAAAGCGGCCGACGAAGGCGAGGTGGAACAGGCCGAGCTGGATCTGACGGCAGGACCAGACGAGGCAGGACCAGACGAGGCCGGACCAGGCGTGGATGAAGACGCGGCTGCAGACCCTGACGGCAGCGGGGTGGCTGCGGAACCTGACGGTGGTGATGCTGCAGGCGACAATGTGGATGCTCAACCCATTCTCACTCCCGATGCTGCAGGCGGTGATGCTGCAGGTGACGGTGTAGAAGTCGCAGGGGATGATTCAGCAGGTGATGGCTTAACAGACTTCCCCGGACCATCAGCAGACATGAGGATGTGCTGGCTGGGTCCTCCAGGACCCCCAGCAGACGGGGCGTGGTGCTGGACGGGCTCCTCGGGCCCTCCAGCCAATGAAGCAGGAAGCTGGCTGGGTTCCCCTGAACCCCCAGCTGACGAGACTTGAGGCTGGACGGACTCCTCGGGCCCTCCAGCTGACGAGACTTGTAACAGCAGTCTGGCGAGGCGGGAGCGGCTAGCAGGACCAGCAGGCATGTGGTGTGGAGGTTAGCTGAAGATACCCGAAGCCAGTCGGTTAAATCCAATAACAGACCTTTATTTGCCGTCAGCAACATTACACCATACAAGCCAGGTCTTCACGGCTCTACTCTGTCCGTACATACATGTGCGGGGATCGGTAGTCGCCGGCGCCAGGCCGTTACAACAGTAAAGTTTCTTAGAGAGAAAAGAACATGAGCAGCACGGAATGGCTGCCGCTAACAACACACACCCACTAGGAGACTCCCACAACTACTACAATAGTAGGGCAACCCCCCCTAGTGGTGCTATAACCCAAAAGGGGTTGTTACATCACCCCCCCGGCAATTAGAAGGCTGTCCTCAGCCGCACCCAGGTAACCCTCCTCCCGCTACCCCCTTTCACTATACATAGCTACTTAAGGTAGTAAGCAGGCTGTGGAGGAATTGTTATACAGCATCGATACAGTCAATACAATCAACAAACAAAATTAGTGCCCGCCGGCAATTAGAAGGCTGACCTCAGCCGGACCCCAGGTGACCCTCCTCCCGCTACCCCTTTTCACTCTACAAAGCTACTTTAGGTAGTAAGCAGGCTATGGAGGAAGTGTTATACACCCTGGCCTTACAGCATTGATACAGACAATACAATCAATAAACAAAATTAGTCTTTGAAGCAATTAGAAGGCTGTCCTCAGCCGGACCCCAGGTGACCCTCCTCCCGCTACCCCTTTTCACTCTACAAAGCTACTTTAGGTAGTAAGCAGGCTATGGAGGAAGTGTTATACACCCTTCCAGCCTCGGTACAGTCAATAAACAAAATGAGTGATTGAAGCAAACAATACAGAACATACAGTGTTACTGGCTAGTCATCCTCTGGAGATGGTCCTAGACAAGGGAAAAACAGACAAAAATACAACACATCCCGTCGCTTAAATCAGTATGATAGAAAACCAAACCAAAAGCCTTTCACGGGCCGCAGTGATGAGGGTTCAGCGGAACAGAACAAGTAATCATCCCTTATAAACAGAATAATTACAGCATGTACATGTATGAAACCAACCTTCAGTCAACATTGAGTCTGTCCGTATGATAACGGTTAGTCCACCTGGTACCCGTCCAACCAGCGGTCGTTAAGGGGCACCGGCGGGGTTTGTTGGGAAGATGGCCGCTCTCCCGGCTCTCCCCCAGCTCCATGATCCAAACACTCCAGTAGGCTCCTTTGTGGCTCCAGCGAACCCTGTAAGCAAACTCGTGGCTTCGCGACCTCTCCTTCCAAGTTTCCCACTTCAAGGTTGAGGTCAAGAGGCGTAGAGTGAGGGATGATGTACTTCGTCAGGCCAGGCGCCTCAGCATCCGGGTCACAGCCATCTTCCTCACTCCCCGTGTCTGCGCGGGACGCCATTTTAAGTGTGGAAACAACTCTCTCTCACAAAAGTTATAGCGAAGTGAAAGAGCGTTCACACACAGTACCTAAGCGTTAATATCAGTCAGACAGAGAGCGTCCATGCACACTCTGATGCTTCAATGTTTCACACAAGACAACACGTCCCTCTGAAAGAACACTGAGTCAAGGTCACTGTAGCGTTAGCCTTAGCTTTAGCGCCGCCGATGTCGTAACGGTCCAATAGCACTGCGTTGGTGGTCCGACGGACCGTACAGTTACTCACGGAGTACTCTCCTTCGGGCAGGCGAGCGTGTCAAGCGACGGGTCGGCGCTCTCCCGAGCCTGCAAATATCGTTGAAATCGCGGGGAGTCGGCTCCTTCACGGGGTCCTATCGGCCCGGCCAATACAGCCAGACGAAGAGAAAAAAAAACACGCCACCTCAGCCGAAGTGTCGATCGTTGAAAAACACGGGAAAAATATCCGAGCCCACCGTCTGTCGGTCCGGATGACGACGAAGATACAGAGAACAATGTTCGGGCGCCACTTTGTAACAGCAGTCTGGCGAGGCGGGAGCGGCTAGCAGGACCAGCAGGCATGTGGTGTGGAGGTTAGCTGAAGATACCCGAAGCCAGTCGGTTAAATCCAATAACAGACCTTTATTTGCCGTCAGCAACATTACACCATACAAGCCAGGTCTTCACGGCTCTACTCTGTCCGTACATACATGTGCGGGGATCGGTAGTCGCCGGCGCCAGGCCGTTACAACAGTAAAGTTTCTTAGCGAGAAAAGAACATGAGCAGCACGGAATGGCTGCCGCTAACAACACACACCCACTAGGAGACTCCCACAACTACTACAATAGTAGGGCAACCCCCCCTAGTGGTGCTATAACCCAAAAGGGGTTGTTACAGACTTGAGGCTGGACGGGCTCCTCGGGCCCTCCAGCTGACGAGACTTGAGGCTGGACGGGCTCCTCGGGCCCTCCAGCTGACGAGACTTGAGGCTGGACGGGCTCCTCGGGCCCTCCAGCTGACGAGGCAGGAGGCTGGACGGGCTCCTCGGGCCCTCCAGCTGGAGCAGATGCAGGGCCAGAGGCAATTGGGACCCCTGGCTGAGGGCGAAGATGAGTGGCTGACTGAGCAGATGACAAAGTTAATGATTCCTCTACTAACTGAGCTACTGACTGGGCTATGGGCTATGGGCTATGCAATAAGTCTGGTTGTGGTAATGACTGAGCTACGGGTAGCGGGGCTGAATGTGGTGGAGGTGTTAACTGAGCTGAAGGTGGCGGCCGGGCGGCTAACTGAGCTGAAGGTGGCTGCCGGGCCGCGGACACTGGAAGCTGAGCTGAGGGTGACTGCTGAGCAGGTAACTGAGCTGAAGGTGGCCGGGCAGCTGACTGAATAAACATAGCCCCAGAATAAACAGTTCCAGATGAAACAGTCTTAACTCCTGGGTCCGAAGGAACATCAGGAGCACAGTCCAAGGGGAACCAAGGGGAAAATAGGGCTTTGGAGCGTGATGTCACAGGGGTGGGCGTGGAAAGGATTTTGGCCTGATGCAGCATTTTCAGGGTCAAAACAAAGCGCAAGCGAAAAGGAGCGTAGGCACACACAACAGCCATGGTTCGTACTTGCTGTGTGGTCCGCTGCAATGTTCAATCGCACGACCGGCAAGAGAATAAGCTTGAAAATGGTTTATCTTTTCATTCTTTCCCCACCTGGAAGCAACATGAGGCAGCTCGTGTATCGGATGTTACCAAACAAAGGCGTCTAGCCTGGATAGCAGCTGTGAGACAAGCTGATATCCAGTTCTCTTCCATCTCCAAATATCTGTTGGTGTGCTCCAGACATTTTCATTCCGGTAAGTTCTAAATACGTTCATATCACTCTTTATAGCTTATTAGTTTTATTTGCGATGCGCTCTGAGGTCATAGCAAATTAGAACAAACATCCTACTGAGTGATTTTGCAGAACTACCTTCTATTTCTAGAGTTGCTAATTATTTGGCATTATTGCAGGCAAACCAGCCTTTGAAATGGATGAAATATCATGACTGGGTTCCAGCGCTACACAAGGGACCTGCTTCAAACTTACCACCATGCCAATTAGATTACTTCTTCCATGTGAGGGTGAAGAGGTGACCCTTCAGGATAAGATGGTGAAAGTTCGCTGCGTTTGGTGAACAGTGTGGTAGTAAAACCAAAAAAAAATGAAACTTGCTCCTGTTAAATATTCTTAAGTCTTGTGCTGTTTAAATAGCAATAATTTTTCAAAAGATACAGTAATTAAAGTAGTGTTAGTAGTGGGTGATATCATGTAAACACGGTCATGATTTTGTGTAAACATTTTGTCATTTGTAAACTATAAATGACATGGATTCTACATTATAGAACATCACATCAGTTACAAAGTGGTTTTAATCAAAAAAAAAAAAAAAAAAAAAAAAAGGCAAAAATTGGTTTGTCTCTTTATTCAACTTTTGAACAGTGGTACTCAGTCAGTATACATATTCAGTAAATGCAAATTATTTACATGGCAGTGCACTACAGGTATAAATCTAGACCCCTAGATAAAACATTATGTGTCGTTCCCATGACCCACAGCTTTACTGTGTTCCAGCAAAGTATCCAATAGCAGTGACAACTCCTCCACAATAGCAGGTGGGATTTTTTTTTTTTGAGGACGGCTCCTTTTACCTTTCAATACAGATGGTCTGTTTAGGTTTTGATCAAGAGCCTTTTTTTGGGCAGCTGAAGAGGAGAGGTCTAGTTTATGGCCAACCTCTGGCTGTATCTTGGTCATATTACCCAGCAAAACCCAGTATGCAGGTTCATCTGTAACAGGCCTTGTGCCACGGATCCGCACTTTTGCTTCTACATTAAACAGAAGAGCAGCGACATGGATGCAGGTCTCCGCGACTCCGGCCATACAGGTGCAGTGGGCAGCTTCAACCTTCCCTGTGATGCTCACAGTGACCCATGGCTGCAGTGCTGGTTCATTCACTCTTTGAGAGTGCAAGACCTGAAACACACACAGACAAAGTTAATTTAAAGACAAGAACTAATGCGCCAAGGCTGACACAAATGTGTTTTATCTACTTTATCATAAATGTAACAAAGTGTTTAGAAAGTTAGCACATACATGTAATTTTTCATTTTTTTATGCATCCATCTATAGAACGCTGCATGTTATATCCTAAATCTGCCTGTTCTCTTTCTCAGAAACCTGCCTGCAGAAAATGAACCTAAAGTATGTAATGCAAGGATGTAATCACTTTCAAGATGGAGAAAGCATAAAGTGAATCACTTAATATGATAAGGAGATTCTGCAGGTCATTAATCAATGTATAAAATTAAAATAAAATGTATTTTTAGGGACACAGGATACAAATATGGAAGCAAGATGTATAATTAGAATTATTTATAAGAAATATGAATAAATCATTGAAATTTCTTTAACCATAAAGAATAACTAAATCCTTCAGGACAATGTCTCATCAATGCACTGAACTCACTATGTTATCCCTCTAACAGCCTCCACATGTTCTCACTGTAATTTCTCCCTCATGAATGAATTTATGCTGCACTAATTTGAATGTTCGGGGGAAAATCAAACGCATTTCACTTGCAGTACTCAAGCTGACTTACCTTTGTTTGAATGACGACTTGTACGCGCTGACTCCACAGACAAGGTACGAAAATATGTCAGGCTACGTCAATAGCGGTAGGTCTTCAGGGTTTCTACTCCACGGCCGTATTTCATACGGGTCCACATTTCCAATGCACGCAATTTTCTGCAAGTACCACCGCTTCGCCTCTGGACACAATCGGTCTCTATACAGTCCATTCTCTTTTGAGCTGCCTTTAAGCATCTTTCTTGTAGTCGTCGTTCCAACACAGTGTGTTTGTTTTGATTCGTAGACCCCGAGAATGGCGCCACGCTCCCACAATGCATTGCGGCGTGACGTCAACTCCAAAGCCCTATAATCGTTCTCAAAACGAATACTTTTACTTTCCCGAATAGGAAAAACACGAGCTCTAGTGTTCATGAAGCTGGCGTTCGCGGCCTTGGGGGAAAACAGTCCGTTTATCCCTTGACAAAAAAGGCGAACGAAGGGAGACTTTGTCACTCACCCTAGGCGGTTGTTTGAAAAGAATCCCAGGCTCCTGCTGGAGCTGTGAGTGCTGGCGGCGCGTTCGCTGCTTCCCTGTTGAAGAGGGAGCAGCGCTGGCTGAATGCAACGAGGGAAGACTCAGCTGCGGCTGCTCCTGCTGTGATGTGGAAACGCTGGGTGAGTTGGGTGGCATGATAATAATCCCTAACATCTTGTAAAATGCTTGTGCAGGTGTAAGCTGGTTGCTCGCGGTCTCATAGTAATCCTGCGGGACCGGCTGGAGTGTTTTCTGTGAGACCGGGGCGTCCGGGGGGAAGAAGCAGGTGCGTGGGCCGAAGGGTAGGCTGCTAGCGAGGAACGGCAGCACGGAGACCCTCCAAGCGCTAGCCGGGTCCCGTCAAAAGGTGAGCTGCGCTTCCTCAGTGAGTCTGCTGGATCCATACTGGTCGCGTCGTTCTGTCAGGGCTCTGTGTGCAGGCGGATGAGGAGGAGGATCCAAATGCGAGACTCAGACACTGAATTGAAACTCAAACCTTAGCTTTATTGCCGGTGAAAACAAAACATGAACTGAACTGAACTGAACTGAACTGAACTGAACTGAACTGAACTGAGAAAACTGACCACAGAGAACTGAAACACACAGGCATAATCTGATGGTACAACACAACACCGAGCACAGGAAAACACAGGGCTTATATACACAGGGTGGTAATCAGGGAATGGGCCACAGGAGGGAGACACAGCTGGGAGGGATTGGACTAACGAGACAGGGGGGAGCAAAGCTTCACACACTAACATAAGACAGACTTTCACAATAAAGCAGGAAACAAGAAACCACTAAACAAAGACGCAGACAGAATAACACATGCAACTCAAACAATACATAAAACAACAAATCCTTAAACACGGATAAACAGAAACATGAAACTAATAATAATCTATCATCATCATAATCATCACCACCACCACAAGTACTCCAATCCATAATGCAAAAACACACCAAAATAACTGAAACACAGATTCCCAACAAAGCACCAGAGAAACATAAAGAATAATCCATCATTCAAAAATGAACCAAAACATAACAACTCAAAATACTGGGTCAAACTGACCCAGTATTGTGACAGAAACACTACCTTTCTTAGCAGGACCCATAAAAGAAATGGCAACCCTGACAAAAAATACATAAAATGTTTGAACAAAATTCAGTCAGCACTGGGACTACCAAAGTATCTTTCTTTACTATCAAGCATACAATCTATGAAAACCTTTTCCCCTAACAACTCGGATACTGGGTTTAAAACGTGGGCACATAATGTACTGAAATATGTACAACAACTATTGGAACAATGGAACTTTAAGACATTTGAACATCTGAAGAATAAATTTATTCTCCTCAGGACAGATTTTTATAGACCGCTACAACTAATATCCTTCTTGATGATACTCAAAAGCTGGGGAAACATTGCCAACCCCACACCAAATGAAGAATTTCTAAAAAGTAAACAAATCAGAAACAGAGACAAGAAGACTATTAGTAAAATCTATAACGCAGGCTCATCAATGATTAAGCATAATTCCCTGAGGATGAGGGAAAGGTGGAGGCAGAAATAAATAAAAAAAATACCTGATGACACCTGGTGGGAAATATGTACTGAAGCACAGCAAACCACTAGTTCAAACACATGGAGAGTTTAAATGGAACAATACCACCAGATTCTACAGAACACCAGAAATAACTGCTAAGATGGGTCCAACACATCTGAGCTTATGCTGGAGGAACTGTGGGACACACTCTGCCAACCATACTCATATATTCTGGCTCTCAAAGACATTTTCCAAGGTAAATATTCCACTAAGTCCTACAGTAGCACTGTTGGGAAGGATTGCAGAACATATTGACAGCAAAGCCACAACTTACTTTCTAAGATATATTACTCACTGCAGCCCTAAAATGCATAACTATCAGATGATTAAAACCAGAAGCTCCCACATACAATATATGGATCCAGAAAGTGTATGATGTCTGTCTGATGGAACAAATTACATACTCAGACTACAGAAACCTGTCTTTGAGAAACGGTGGGGACCCATGTTACCTTTACTATTACAATGAAGAACACCACCTAATTTTAAGAGCTCTCTCTCCATGCACACATACACACACATATTTATGGACGGCACAGGAACAAGGAGACCAAAAGACTGCCTCACATAAGGCCTAAGACTGCTCATGTATATGTTTGTACATACGGGTACAGTTGAATAGAGGAAGTGTAGGATGTATCACTGCTGATTGAAGAAAATAAAAATTGAGTTAAAAAAAGAGTAATAATTAAGAAGATGCAACACTGCTGTAATCTTGGTGTTCATGCCTGTTTGGACAGCAGGAGGTGTAGTTTCCCTGAATTTGTTTTCCTGAATTTCTCTGTATTTTTTGTAACTAAGAAGTCAGGAGGCAGCATGAAATATGAAGTAAATTCACAGCTTGTTTTTTTTCTAATTATATTAATTATCCTTTTATATATTACATATTCAGAGTAACATTTATTATAGTTTAGTAAATTAGTTATTATTCACTGTATGACATAATTATGATTAATAAAACATCAAAAAGATTATTCCCCCCACCCCAAAACAAACAAAACAAAACGAAAAAACTGGATATCCACAGAAGACAACAGTGATGGATGAACGCAGAATCAATTCCATGGTGAACCCCTTAAAAACAGCCAAACAAGTGAACAACACTCTCCAAGAGGTCGGCATATCTATATCCTAAAACAGAGGTCCGGCTGGCGCTGTTGTCTTTCTTCCAGCTCTTTATTTTGGGCTTCCATTCATCTACACTTGTCCTCCAGTTGAAGTTTCTCCTCTTCAATTTGTTTCATTTTTTTCTGGAGATGGTAGTTTTCCTTCCTACTCTCCTCTAATGCCCTTTGAAAGGATATGACGCCATTTGGGGAAATTGGCCGGCCACGACAGGAAGGAAGGTGGCGTAATCTTTTTGAATTGGTTGTTTTTTTCTTGGAAACATGTTGGAGTTTCTATACGATGACTTTGAAAAGCTTTCCAAATGTTTCTGTGGTGAACGTTTTGTAGGCTGCAAACACAGATGCTGCTGAAACGAACTAAAACTTGCTGTTTCTCACCCCTATTTAAGGAAAAACATCAAAGGACTTAAGATTCTTAAGATCTCCCTATGACATCATCACTCCCTAAGCCAATGAGATTGTCACAAGACGTGTGCTCCAGCTTTAGCTATAGACTCTGTCAAAAATGATCAACACAGATGTAACATGAAGAGCCTTTCAAGAACAGAGAAATTGTGGTGCGGTGATCGTGATCCCTTCAGGTCCCCTGACTGATCACTGCTAGAGAGGTACAAAGAAAAACTGAAATATTAGCGCCTATATTAAGAATGAAATGTTTCTTAGGATTAGCTGTTAACAATTACAAAATGAATTACATTAAATTAAATTAATTAAACATTAAATTCTTTGATCTATTGAATTTTTTATTGTGGTAGAAATCCTACCCTAAAGTTTTTCTACTGTTGTCATGTGCTTTGCTTTAACACTCTAACAGGTGATGCTACCATAGAACTGTTGCAGTAAAGTATGATAGTGGTGCAATAATAGCAGCCACTTATTATGGGCTGAATTTCCCGGCTGATTTAGTTTTATGTCATCTTTTTTGTTTTAGTGTGAATCTGTAATTAAAATGCTTATAGCCTTCTAGTCTTCTTGAATACTTGAATCTGGGTTGCTAGTTTAATTCACGTGTGGCTTTGAAGAATTGAACATACTGGTTCACCAAAAGCATCCAGATCCCAGAGCAGCCGGTTGGTCTTAGATAGTTTAAAGGTTGCACAGAGAGTGGGCCCCCTGTCTGTATACAGTGTATTGATGCCACGTGTTACTTATAGTGGAGACTGAGTATAACTTTGAACTGAAACGTTTAACCTTTATGCTCCACCAGGGACCCCAACCTGCCCGTCCCTCAGGACACCAAGTTCATTCATACCACGCCCAACCGCTTCGAGGAGGTCATCTGGACCAAGTTCAACTCGAAGGACAAGCAGTACCTTCACATCGGTTTGAAACCTCGTGTCAGAGACAACTACAGAGCTAACAAAGTGGCCTTTTGGCTGGAATTAGTCCCTCATCTTCACAGCCTGCACGACGTGCTCTTTCCCACCACTACGCGCTCCCCTGCAGGCCGTGACCCTGGCACCATGAGGCCAAGAAACAACGTTCCTCGAACCAATCGTCACCCTTACCCTACCTTCCCGTCAGATCCTGAGCCTGAGAGCTCAGAGCGCCCGCCCCAGGACCTCTTTCCCGGAGACACCCGCGACTACTCCACCGAACTGAGCGTGACAGTTGCGGTTGGAGTGTCGCTCCTCTTCCTCAACATCCTGGCTTTCACCGCCCTTTACTACAAGCGTGACAAGCGGCACGAGATGCGCCGGCACCGGCTGTCCCCTCAGCGGGGCGGCCCCGCCAACGACCTGGCTCACAGCCAGGAGGAGGAGATCATGTCCCTGCAGATGAAGCACTCGGAGCACGACGCTCACCACGACATGGAGCCCCTGCGACCCCACGACATCCTGCGGCCCGCCTGCCCTCCCGACTACACCCTGGCGCTGTGCCGCGCCCCCAACGACGTGCCGCTGATGACGCCAAACACCATCACCATGATCCCCAGCACCATCACCAGCATGCAGCCTCTTCACGCCTTCAACACATTCCCCTCCACCGGCCACAACAACACCCTGCCCCACCCCCACTCCACCACCAGGGTATAGTAGGGACAGGCCTGACACAGCGCCACCTAGGGACCAGGAACACTGGCTCTGCTACCGCTCTGGAAGGGAGGCCTCTGGACGTGGGCCTTCGTTCTGTCCTCTTATTCTCTTCTTTCTCCAAAAGCAACTACACCTGCTGCGTCATGTGCTGTAAAACTTGGCAGCTCCCTCCACTGGTGGCATGTGGAGGTGCAACTGAAGTGTACAGCAGCAGATGAGCAGTTTGGGGTGGGGGTGGGGTGGGTGACTCAGATCTTTCAAAGATACTTGTTGGGTCTAAACTCAGACCCCGCTGTATCCAGGACTTATTCCCATGAAAGAAAAACAAGGCAACAGCGTTCGATCGATTACTTGCGCAAGGGAGGCCTCATTTTTGTCCAGCACGAAAATGACCCCAAATCCGGCTTCCTCTCGCTGCCTTTTATTGAGAGACAGTTCACACAAAACACAGCAAAGCAACGCCCACATGGTTCTAAGGCATTGTATGTATATGTGTGAACTTCTGTATGTAAGTAAGAATGTGTATGTGTGTGAGACCTCCTGCTGACCAAAGGGTCGTAAAAGCAGGAAGCTTACATCAAAAGAAACAGATCTTTCAGATAGGATGTATCTACAATAAAACCTCCCCCAACACAAAGTGGTTAGAGGTGCTCAGGATCAAAGGAATGGCTTTGATAATACTGCTTGAACTAAGACTGTACAAATTTAAGAAACACAATGGCAACATTCAACAATTAGACCTAACATTTCCCCCCTTTTTGTCATTGTATATACTTAAATTTCAACTTATGCACCCTTTGTTTGGACAGTGTCAGTGTAGATTTCATTCATACACAACTCCTCTTCATTCACCTTCTATCGATGCAAAAGTTCACAGTTAATACATGTAAGCAGTTAACCTGCTTCTCATTGATCTCATACACAGTAAACTATATCCTATACGTAAGCAAATCTGTGTCAACAGTCCAAAAACAGGAATTAATATTTTCAAAAGAAGATGCCACCAAGGACCAGACATTCACCAAGTTATCCAGCCTTGTGGTGCATCTACTCCTGTCGTGCGATTCATTATGTATTCCTGCAAGTAAACAACTGAATGTCACAGTTAAGCAAGAAGAATCAACATACTCAAAAATCATATGTCACTACAATCCAACTGTATACAGACATAGACGTTCAAACACATCAGTTGACTTTATTGTTTGTCCATGTGGCTCTCAGCTAACTTCAAAGCTGTAGCCTGGTCAACACCCTTCTTTATGACTCCTATCAACCCCCCAAATCTTCTCACTGTAGGCATCCTGTGGGGGTTAGAGTCAACTGGTAAATTATCTGCATTTACAACTTCTCCTGTCCTGTTGTCACCACAGGAAAAGCTTTGTAAAGGAAATTGGATCAAGGTGTTTTGATCTTCTTGGCTCACAACCTCAACCAGCTTAGAGAAGTGTTCATGATGTAAATGTAGACAAAAGGCTTCTCTATTTACATCCTTCTTGCAGAGGACAAAAAGAATAGGTGACGTTCCACAAATTTCATGGTAAATCTCCAACTTGGACTAATCCATTGCCCTTCATACACATAGGCAACTGGCCTGTTTCCAGTTCGTTTAGCTGTTCAATGTCCTGCAGCGAGTCAGATACTTGGAGTCAGACTAGCAGGTCTGTCGTACCAGAGCAGTTCACCGTCCCAGCTACTGGTGAACCAACCGTCCATTTAGGTTCAGAAGTTGAAAAGTTGGCAGTGTTCCACGTTTACTCCTGGATGTGTTGCTAAGGCAACCAAACAAACTGTCTCGCTCTCAGTGATGCTATATGGCCACAGTCCAGAAGAATGTGTAGCCAGTGGCATCACAAGTATAACCATTGGTCTCGTTCTTCATGTGAGCAGTTGTGTTCACAAACTGCCACCAGTAGTTAGTTGAAAACCCCATGCGGGTACTGGGTGTGATTTGCTCTGTCCCAGTGCGCTCCTGTCATCCCACTCTGGGTCCACAGGCACAAGAAGGCGCACAGCACATTCCCAGCCATTCTGATGAGTACCTGTGGCTCAGTTGGTTTCTTCACCGGATTGAGACGAAGGGCCCTGGAGGCTTTCCCCCCCCTTTGTACCCAGTCTTCTTGCCACTTACCCCGAGCTGGCCTGGATGTGTGTCACCTTCTTGCAGTGCGCTTGATGTATCCAAGTGTTTCTTCCAGCAACTTCTCCGCTGTGGTCGTCGTCAGCAGCATCCGATAGGGACCTTCCCACCCTGGACTGGACCAGCACTTCCTCTCCATGGCCTTGTCAACATCCAATCTCCAGACTTCAGACTCCGCTCCTGCAGAGAAACAGAATCATCTGGCAGATCATTTGTTATCAAGACTTCTTTATTTTTAAACATTTTAAGCATCTAATCTGCTAATATGCTCTCTCTTCTGCTCTCCTATCATCACTACAGAAGACTAGAACTCTAAATACTCTAACATATATAATCTCAACGAGTCAGACCATTCTCTGTTGGAGTAATCCTCATGTACATCTTAACTAATTCTATACAGTCTAACCATGTCCTGCGTGTCTTCCTAAGTCTTAACTTTACTGTTCCATTGGTTCTCTCTATCAACCCTGCACTTTGTGGGTGATATAAACAACTAGAAAGCGAAAATTTCAGAAGAAATTTTAAGTGTGCCTATGCCGCTGCTAATCAGTGTAGTTTGCCATTCATACGGCTGCTTAGGACAAAACTCAGAAGAGCAGCCATTCTCCACCATGAACTATGGTAAAAACAAACACCGCTCACGCTTCACAGATGACAGCTTACAGTTTGGGGTAAAGATGAAGTTACTTCGTACAGCGCTGATTTGCAGATGCTGTGCACACAGGTTCATGAGCAGAAGTCCCATTGTACCACGGCAGATCCGACAATGTTTGCATGAACACGCTTTGAAGCATTACGTTATGGACCACTTTTCACACATGGTTGGTGTACCCAAACAGCCGGCTGTAGCTTTTCAACTCACAGCCCGACACACACCAAAAAAACAGCCGAGAGAGCACAGACAACGCCCGAGAGGCGTGATTGCAGGTGCCGCTCAGGTGGGTCCACCTCCCCTGCAGCGGCACTGCAGACCACGCACTGCCACACACATCAAACACGTAAAATAAATATTTATGCACTTTCGCATTCACTTTTTGTTTTTTGTTATTTTTACACAGTGTTCTGAATGATTAACAATGGTCTACAGCCAATCTTGTGTATTATTATACAAACTTTGGTTGTAAGATTCAGATAACTATTTAATAAAAGCTAAGTATTTTATATGAGAGTAAGAAATCAAAGTATAACTTTGTGTCCACCTTTCCCTGTTAATGCCCTACCTGGCCCCCTGGCAAAAGCTTTGCTAGATCCGCCCCTGCACAGTTACCAGCTGTCAGCTACACAAAAAAAGGAGCTTGGTGTTTATTTGTCTCTCAGAAACAGTTCATAACTTCCCTTCAACTCATTCATGTCACCTAAAAGGTAAACCTGTTTCTCCATCACCAGTTCAGCTCTGATGATTCAGTAAGGACATCTCTTGGTTTGGACCAGCCGCTTCTACAGCTGTGGCTCCAGCAAACATCAGCTGATACTAGAAATTAAAATCAAATGAATTCTAACAACAGCTGATCAAGCTTAAATGTGCTGCTGTTGTTTAGCGCAATAAACAAGAGCGAAAAGCCGATCGTTGATCAGTTTCACGATTGAAGTTGCAACAGGCGAGAGAATCACACGGGAGGCTTCGTAACGACAGAATAAATCGTAATATTTTCTCTGAATGTGGGACAATTCCCTTTGTACGGCAACTCTATGAACTAACCCTTGTGAATAAAATAAAGTTCAACGTCAGTAACTGTCAAGAGATTTATTCTAAATGACACTTCTTCAGCTGAGAGTCTAAGAGTGAAGAGACACACACTGTAGATCTTTACTTGCAAGGGCGGTCACAGAACGCTCACAACAGAGTGGGGGCCCTGTGATCAGCGCTCTGTTCTTGCACTTGTCTTTATTTATATGCAAAAATAATACAACAGTGAATACGTCTATTCATAGGCAGAGGAAAGTTAGTGCGTAGGGAGTGAAGATAAGAGTGGTTTAGGTGTATGCGTGTGTGTTGTGAGATTCAGAAGGACGCAGCCCTTTTTTAGAGAGCGCAGATAAAAGTGTCCAGCTCTCCTCTTCCTGCTTGTTCAGCTATTATCGCTGTGAGAAAGAATTTATAAAACAGTCTTGTAGTGGACAACAGTCTAAGTCATCAAAAGGTCAACATACAGTATTCTATCATATGCAAACTTATATCATTAAAAGCTTATACTGACTACTAAGTACAATTTTCCATTGACAGTAACTTAGCGCGCACACAGGTCAGCACAACGAAAATAAACTACACCTAAACTCGGTTTATATCTGACCCAAATTGAGTGCAATTCATAACTTCTTACCTGAAATTCAGTTCACCTCACGCTCCTGCCTTAGGTTTCCCTGATCCACGATCTACCACCGGTCGATCGGCGGTCGCCTCGCCGCCTCGTATGTCTCGTTCCCCGCATGTTCTTTCTGACACACACCGGTGGATAGCTGCTCTTGGTTGTAGCTCCGCGTTAGCCAAGACCAAACAACTCAGTTATTTTTTCCACATCGACCAACATCATCGGCCCATATAAACGAAAAATAAGTCCACCTAAGACACAGACTGTTGGCGAGCGATCGGTGATGGTCAGCAGTCTCACTGAAGGCAAGCCCGGGTGCTCGAAGGGTCGCTAGCGGCGCTAGCTAGTTAGCCGGCTAGCAGCAACATCGTCAGAACACTGTTGCTAATATGGGATGTTTTGACAAAACGAGCAGATATGTGAAGTTTACACACCTACATTCTCGCCTGAAAATATCTTAAAAGTTTATTTTGTGACCTAGAAACACTAATAAAAGACATTTAAAACGAAGACGTGTCTGCTATTGTTTAACTCGGCAGAGGTGTGCTATGAAAAGCATTGCGGTTACCGTAACTATTCAGTGGTTCGCGCAACCTTAAAACTTCCAATGGTTCCTGAAAGCAGCGAGGCTGTGCGCGCCATTGATATTGTCGTCATTACGGTATCCAAATAAGGGTAGACAGGATGTACCACTGCCGGCATACCACTAGAGAGAGCCAACACACCACAAATGAAGTCTGTTTCTATGGCGCCAAAAGAAGAATCTTTCTAAATTTGCACTAAAATATTAATATTTAAAAAACTATAAAGGTCATGAACACCAAAAGTCGTACCATACTAGTCCAGCTCCAGCCGCACAAAATGATCTAACATATGTAACCCTATTTTCAAAACTGTTCAGCAGAGGAGCGCGGGAAAATTTTCACTAAAACATTAATATTTAAAAAACTATAATAGTCATAAACACCAAAAGTCATAGCACACCATTCCAGATCCAGCCGCACAAAATGAGGTAACATATATGAAGCTTGTCTCAAAACTGCGGGGCGAGTTTCGCTGCAAAATTTCAGGCGGAAACTGGAGAATAATAATAACTAGAAAATTTGCATTTCCTGCGAAAATGCTGTGTGGATGCCTTAATGCTGAAGCTGTCTGCTGAAAAGCTGAAAAAGATGAAAAGTTGTATGGTGGTGAAAAAAAAAAGGTTGCCCTGAGCAGGATTCGAACCTGGCCCTCCTGGACTCTAGGCAACTACTCATCTCACTGACCCAAACTCATTCTTACAAAAAAAGAGGTGGAGAGACTGACAATTCTGCTGAAATGAGCAGAAGCTGCTGAGAATTGTGCTGATGAGAGGTGAAAAGGCTGAAAATTTGCTTAAAAGAGGTGAATCACCAGAATTTCTGCTGAAAAGAGATAAAGCAGAAAATTCTACTAAAAAGAGGTCAATCAGCAGAATTTCTGCTGAAAAGAGGTTTCTGCTGAAAACACCTGAAAAATATGGGATTTGTGCTGAAAAGGGGTGAAAAAACTCACAATTCTGCTGAAAAGGGGTGAAGAATGAGCAGTATTTCTGCAGAAAAGACGGAAAGAAGCAGAACATTGTGCTGAAAAGAGGTGAATGAGCGGAATTTCTGCTGAAAAGAGGGTTTTTTCTGAAAACAGCAGAAAAAACTGAAAATTTTGCTGAAAGGGGCTGAAGATGCTCAAATTTGTGTTGAAAACAGTTTAAAAAAAGTTTCACTGTGAACAGAAAAAATTGTTACCACAAGCAGGATTTGAACCCGGGCCTCCCATTCTGAGAACTGCTGCTCATCTCACTGAGATAAAACACAGCTCAGCCCGGCAAGCAGAAATAAGTGACCACATTGATAATGTGTTCCATTCATTTCAATGGGCAAAAATATTGCATAAAAAATTCAATATCTCAAAAAGTATAGAAGTTATGAGCACCAAAAGTCATAGCACACATTAGCAGAAAGAGCAGAATTTTTTAGAGTTTGAACTGTGAAAATCGGCTGAAAACTGAGGGAGTAGTTAAACGGCAAAGAACGGAGCAACTAGAAGAATAAAGATAAAGAACTAGAAAAATTTGCATTTCCTGCGAAAATGCTGTGTGGATGCCTTAACGCTGAAGCTGTCTGCTGAAAAGCTGAAAACGATGAAAAGTTGCAAAAGGTTGTATGGTGGTGGAAAAAAAAATATGCCGCCCTGAGCAGGATTCAAATCTGGCCCTCCTGGTCTCAAGACGGCTATTCGTTTCCCTGAGCCAAAGTCATTCTTGCAAAGAAGAGGTGGCGAGACGGACAATTCTGCTGAAATGAGCAGAAGCTGCTGAGAATTGTGCTGAGAAGAGGAGAAAAGGCTGAAAATTTTGCAGAAAAGAGGTGAATCAGCAGAATTTCTGCAGAAAAGAGGCAAAGAAGCAGAAACTTGCCCTGAAAAGAGATGAATCAGCAGAATTTTTTGCTCAAAAGTGTTTTTTCTGAAAACAGCTGGGATTTGTGCTAATAAGAGGTGAAAAGGCTGAAAATTTTGCAGAAGAGGTGAATAAGCAGAATTTGGCCTTAAAAGAGGTGAAAATTCTGCTGAAAAGAGTTCAATCAGCAGAATTTCTGCTGAAAAGAGGTTTTTGCTGAAAACAGCAGAAAAAGCTGGGATTTGTGCTGAAAAGTGGTGAAAAAACTGAAAATTTTGCTGACAAGGGGTGAAAAAGCTGAAATTGAGTTAAAAAAGTTTAACTGTTAACTGAAAGAAACGTTGCCATAAGCGGGATATGAACCGGGGCCTCCCAGTCTGAGAACAGATGCTCATCTCACTGAGCTAATCTCATTCGCTCAAAAAGGAGGAGGGGAGACCGACAATTCTGCTAAAATGAGCAGAAGCTGCTGAGAATTGTGCTGAGAAGAGGTGAAAAGGCTGGAAATTTTGCAGAAATGAGGTGACTCAGAAGAATTTGTGCAGAAAAGAGGGAAAGAAGCAGAACGTTGCGCTGAAAAGAGGTGAATGAGCAGAATTTCTGCTGAAAAGAGGCAGAAGGTTCTGTATGTAGAAAAAGAAACACTGTTGAACCATGTGTGAAATAAATAAAGAAATGAAATGAAAGAACAACCTGGTTCTGCTCAAATTCACCAATCAGAGGTACTGCCTCTGTCTGCTTCATCAGGCTGTGTACTTGTTTCTGCCATGGAGCGTTAACAAGAATCTGAGGTCCATATTAGAAAAGCTGCTAAAATCATAAAAGCTGTCTTGTGACAACTGGCGAACTGAGACAAACGAGCATGCTGTGTGTGCAACAGCGCGACAAACTTTACCTGTCCTTTTATTAACTGCACAAGTAGTGCTGGTCATAGCTGCTGGCTCACTGGGTAAGGCTGTCATGGGTCTGTAGCTCTGTCACCGTTTTAGGGAACATATTTAGTTTTAAAGTAAGTTACAGGGCTTTTCCTGCCTTTCTGGAGGGCTTATATTTCACTTAAAACGATCTAATATGCATGTCCACATAATGATAGATTATTATAATGATAATATTAAAAAAAAAACACATGCTGTATTTTAAAGAACATACATTAAGAAACAGATTATATTAGATTTATATTTTAAATAAGACAAAATGCTGATTTTACAGCAGCAAAATTATTGTATCTCTACAGTTTAAAAATGTAATAAGCTTTCTGCCTGCACAGAGTGGATAGTGTAACAAATGGAATCATCATAAATACATTATTTCATATTTATTACCTTTTATCCCTCATTGCTTTATTATTGTAGCTCTAGTAATAAATAATAAGGGAAGGATTCTGGATCAGCACCATGATGGAAACTTGTGCCCACAGTATATACAGTATTATGAAGAAGGTCTAAAATGTCACTGTGTGTGCATGTGTGTGTTTTATGCATATGGATTTTTGAATTATTACTCATAATATAACATTGTCCAGACATGGCTGGTAAGGACACGAGGGGGAAACAGTAGGAGCTGTGTGAGGCTACTAAAGGCAGTGGATCCCTCAGCAGCTGGATTACAAAGAGCACAGGTAACATTAACACATGTACCAGTTGTTGGAGAGGTATTCCAGTATAAAAATAATAATAAGCACAACTGAAATGTTTTGCTTCTATAACATTTTTCTGTCATCATTTTATTATAGATTAAGTGTAAGAGTTGTTAAGTGTGGATAATTAAATAATAGTTTATTGCAATAGCAAGTTGTGCCTTGTTCTCAGATGGACAGCAAGTGGAGAGTGATAGATGAGATGAGGGGATGGAAGGAGGAAGAGAGGCAAAGAGTGATTCACAGGCAGAGCCTTGTTTGTTTCTCAGTTTTTTGTTGCCTTATGGTTCCAAGCGCTGTCACCAATCTTTGCATTTTGTTATTATCTCATAACACTTGTTTAATCAGCTGCCATCTCTCCTATGGACTTTTTAATGTCTACAGTCTCAGACCAACACAGCCCTGCCCTCCAGTACTATCAGCAGCAGGAGCAGCAGCAATACAGGCTACGTTTGCTTTGCCTCACAACAGTGATATAGTATGATGCGATCCCATATTAGATTCTTGATGAATGTGTGTTGTTGTTGTTATTCAGCCTGGTTCAATGTGCCCCTTTTTAGCTTTGAGCACTTGCCCCTTTAAACGTCTCTGCACGGCCCTGTTAACCAATCAGAGGTACTGCCTCTGTCTGCTTCATCAGGCTGTGTACTTGTTTCTGCCATGGAGCGTTAACAAGAATCTGAGGTCCATATTAGAAAAGCTGCTAAAATCATAAAAGTTTGCAGAATTGTAATAAATTAGCAATATAAATTACAGGTCTGTGATAGTGTATAAATTTGTAGTGAAAAAAAAAAACATGGACCAAGGTGGGATTGAACCCACGACCTTTGAGCTGCAGAGCCGTGTCATTACTGATTGCGCCACCTGGAAAGGGGGCGGCGGTCTGAAAGACAGATACTTGGGCAGTCAGAAAATAGATCGCGGTGAGAGGCGAAAAACGCCGTTTTTTGGAGTTACAAAACGTCGTGTAACTCAAAAACTAGGAGGGCTAGCAGCATAATTCTTGTACTGGGTGAATCAGCGGACTTTGGTGTATTTTGACTGCGATTTTCATAGCTCGTTCTACCTCCGTCGCGGAGATATGACGAGAGAAGAAACGGCTTCATTTCCAGAGTTTGAAGACTGAGAGAAGGACAGATTTCCACCCCTCAAACAAACGTAATTCATTGCTCAACGGTAAGATAATTGTAAAAACTGCTTCCACTGTGAGTGTCAGCAGTGTCTGAAGATATATTGGCACAAGCCTCATGTCCTAACTTTGCTTTGTTAAAGAGATATGGCAATTTGAAAATGCCTCCCGTTACAGAATTTCAGCTCTGAATTTCAAAACCTCCCCATAGACTTTGAATGGGGACTTGTCAGACCTTGTGTCACTCCGAGGCAAATTGCGAAAAAACGGTAAACCTCACGATAAAGATAGTGACATTTTCTGAAAGCCAGCAAAAATACCTACGTTTTGATGTATAATTTGTGGGGGTTGAGTGGAAATTGTGTGAGTAGCAAGAAGTTGTTCAGACATGAAGAGAAAATTCAGAACGGACCAGCACTCACTCTGACGTAATTGCATAGCAACCATAGCAACGCATGTATTTTCTGAAAAATCACAATTTTGCAACTGAAAACTTAAAGAGAGATAAGATTAAAACGGTAGAAGATCTGAAAAAGCTGAATCAGACAGGAATAGCCCAATAATCTGAGAACATTTTAAAGTTTGAATGGAGTTTCTAGGTGAAAGCATGAGGACGTAGTTAAGTTTCAAAGACAAGCAAGTTTTAGCAGAATTGTGGAAGTTTCCCATTCATTTCAATGGGACAAATTAAAGGAAAAAAGTGTAATATTTTAAAAAGTATAACAGTAATAAACACCAAAAGTCATAGCTGGCATTAGCAGAAAGAGCAGAACAGTATAGAGTTTGAACGGAGAAAATCGGCTGAAAACTGAGGCAGTAGTTAAACGGCAAAAAACGTACGGAAGCAACTAGAGGAATAACTAGAAAGGGAAAATTTCAGAAGAAATTTTATGTGTGCCTATGCCGCTGGTAATCAGTGTAGTTTGCCATTCATACAGCTACAGAGAGCAAAACTCAGCAGAGCAGCCATTCTCCACCATGATCTATGGTAAAAACAAACACCGCTCGCGCCTCACAGATGACAGCTTACAGTTTTGGGTAAAGATGAAGTGACTTCGTACAGCGCCGATTTGCAGACGCTGTGCACACAGGTTCATGAGCAGAAGTCCCATTGTACCACGGCAGATCCGACAATGTTTGCATGAACACGCTTTGAAGCATTACGTTATGGACCACTTTTCACACATGGTTGGTGTACCCAAACAGCCGGCTGTAGCTTTTCAACTCACAGCCCGACACACACCCAAAAAACAGCCGAGAGAGCACAGACTACGCCCGAGAGGCGTGATTGCAGGTGCCGCTCAGGTGGGTCCACCTCCCCTGCAGCGGCACTGCAGACCACGCCCCGCCACACACATCAAACACGTAAAATAAATATTTATGCACTTTTGCATTCACTTTTTGTTTTTTGTTATTTTTACAGTGTTCTGAATGATGAACAATGGTCTACAGCCAATCTTGTGTATTATTATACAAACTTTGGTTGTAAGATTCAGATAACTATTTAATAAAAGCTAAATATTTTATATGAGAGTAAGAAAGAAAAGTATATCTTTGTGTCCACCTTTCTCTGTTAATGCCCTACCTGGCCCCCCTGGCAAAAGCTTTGCTAGATCCGCCCCTGCACAGTTACCAGCTGTCAGCTACACAAAAAAAGGAGCTTGGTGTATATTTGTCTCTCAGAAACAGTTCATAACTTCCCTTCAACTCATTCATGTCACCTAAGGGTAAACCTGTTTCTCCATCACCTGTTCAGCTCTGATGATTCAGTAAGGACATCTGGTTTGGAACAGCCGTTTTTACAGCTGTGGCTGCAGCAAACATCAGCTGATACTAGAAATTAAAAGCAAATGAATTCTAACAACAGCTGATCAAGCTTAAACATGCTGCTGTTGTTTAGCGCGATAAACAAACAAGAGAGAAAAGCCGATCATTGATCAGTTTCATGACTGAAGTTTCAACAGGCGAGAGAATGACAGGGGAGGCTGTCATAAAGTTCAACATCGGTAACATCGGTAACTTAGCGCGCACACAGCTGTATAGAAACTCCCTCGTGCTAGCTAGCACGCAGTACAAGTTATTGTAAGTGATTGAAAAAGTCAGCACAACGAAAATAAACTACACCTAAACTCGGTTTATATCTGACCCAAATAGAGTGCAGGTCATAACTTCTTACCTGAAATTCAGTTCACCTCACGCTCCTGCCTTCGCTTTCCCTGATCCACGATTGACCTCCGCGTTAGCAAACACCGGTCGATCGGCGGTAGCCTCACCGCCTTTTATGTCTCGTTCGCGGCATGTCCTTTCTGTCACACACCGGTGGATAGCTGCCCTCTGTTGTAGCTCCACCACCAAACAACTCAGTTATTTTTTCCACATCGACATCAGCTGATACTAGAAATTAGAAGCAAATGAATTCTAACAACAGCTGATCAAGCTTAAACGTGCAGCTGTTGTTTAGGCGATAAACAAACAAGAGCGAAAAGCCGATCATTGATCAGTTTCATGATTGAAGTTGCAACAGGCAGAGAATGACAGGGGAGGCTTCGTAACGACAGAATAAATCGTAATATTTTCTCTGAATGTGGCACGATTCCGTTTGTACGGCAACTCTACGAACGAACCCTTATGAATAAAATAAAGTCCAACGTCAGTAACTTAGCGCGCACACAGCTGTATACAAACTCCCGTCGTGCTAGCTAGCACGCAGTACGATTGTAAAAAGTCAGCACAATGAAAACAAACTACACCTAAACTCGGTTTATATCTGACCCAAATAGAGTGCAGGTCATAACTTCTTACCTGAAATTCAGTTCACCTCACGCTCCTGCCTTTGGTTTCCAGCATCATCGGCCCATATAAATGAAAAATAAGTCCAGCTAAAACACATACTGTCGGCGAGCGACCGGGTGCTGACACGAGTTTCACCCGCCTCAATATAAGCCAAGCCTAGGTGCTTTTTCACGAAGGGTCGCTAGCAGCGCTAGCTAACTATGCTAGCGGCGCTAGCTAGCTAGCCGGCTATCAGCAACACATAAGAGAACTGCTGCTAAATAAACTACACCTAAACTCGGTTTATATCTGACCCAAATAGAGTGCAGGTCATAACTTCTTACCTGAAATTCAGTTCACCTCACGCTCCTGCCTTCGCTTTCCCTGATCCACGATTGACCTCCGCGTTAGCAAACACCGGTCGATCTGCGGTCGCGGCATGTCCTTTCTGTCATACACCGGTGGATAGCTGCCCACTGTTGTAGCTCCGCATTATAGCACCACCAAACAACTCAGTTATTTTTTCCACATCCAGCTGTAACTCCGATTCTGTGCGAGCATTTGCGAGAGACCGGGGAGGTGAAAGGAGAGAGAGAGTCCCCTCGCTGTGCATTTGCAGCCAAGTGCGGCAGCTAGCTAGGTAGCCGGCTAGCTGTCAGGCAGGACCGAGGTCGTCAGAGCACTGTCGCTAATATGATAAAACAAGCAGATATTTGAAGTTTACACACCTACATTCTCGCCTGAAAATATCTTAAAAGTTGATTTTGTGACCTAGAAACACTAATAAAAGACATATAAAACGAAGTGGTGGCCGCCATTGTTTCACTGGCAGAGGTGTGCTATGAATTGTGGGATATGGAGTTTTCCGACAAGAATAAAAGTTTTAGCCCGTACTACTCCCGGTATACCACTAGAGAGAGCCAACACACCACAAATGACGTCTGTTTCTATGGGGCCAAAAGTCATTTCTTTCTCAGGAGCCTAGAAATTGGCCCAAATTTGCACTAAAATCTAAATATTTCAAAAACTATAAAAGTTATAAACACCAAAAGTCATACCATAGTAGTCCAGCTTCAGCCGCACAAAATGATGTAACATATGTAACCCTATTGTCAAAAGTGTTTGGCAGAGGAGCGCGGGAAAATTTTCACTAAAATATTAATATTTAAAAAACTATAAAATTCATAAACACCAAAAGTCATAGCACACCATTCCAGATCCAGCCGCACAAAATGAGGTAACATATATGAAGCTTGTCTCAAAACTGCGGGGCGAGATACGCTGCAAAATTTCAGGCGGAAAAAGGAAAATAATAATAATAATAATAAGAATAATAAATCCGACGAATAGTAATATGTGTGCCTCTTGGCATAGGCACACATAACTAGAAAAATTTGCATTTCCTGCGAAAATGCTGTGTGGATGCCTTAACGCTGAAGCTGTCTGCTGAAAAGCTGAAAATGATGAAAAGTTGCAAAAAGTTGTATGGTGGTGAAAAAAAAATTGTCACCCTGAGCAGGATGCGAACCTGGCCCTCCTGGTCTCAAGGCAGAAACTCTTCTCACTGAGCCAAACTCATTCTCACAAAGAAGAGGTGGACAGACTGACCATTCTGCTGAAATTAGCAGAAGCTGCTGAGAATTGTGCTGATAAGAGGTGAAAAGGCTGAAAATTTTGCAGAAAAGAGGTGAATCAGCAGAATTTCTGCTGAAAAGAGGTAAAGAAGCAGAAAGTTGCGCTGAAAAGAGATGAATCAGCAGAATTTCTGCTCAAAAGAGTTTTTCCTGAAAACTGCTGAGATTTGTGCTAATGAGAGGTGAAAAAGCTGAAAATTTTGCAGAAGAAGTGAATACGCAGAATTTGGGCTGAAAAGAGGTGAAAATTCTGCTGAAAAGAGTTCAATCAGCAGAATTTCTGCTGAAAAGAGTTCTGCAGAACTCTTTTCAGAATTCTGCTGAAAAGATGTTTTTGCTGAAAATAGCTGAAAAAGCTGGGATTTGTGCTGAAAAGTGGTGAAAAAACTGAAAATTTTGCTGAAAAGGGGTGAAAAAGCTGAAATTGAGTTAAAAAAGTTTAACTGTTAACTGAAAGAAATGTTGCCATAAGCGGGATTTGAACCCGGGCCTCCCAGTCTGAGAACGGATGCTCATCTCACTGAGCTAAAACACAGGTCAACCCGGCAAGGAAAATCAGTGAGGCCACTGATGATATGGCAGAAATGGGCAAAAAATATTGCAAAAAAAATTCAATATCTCAAAAAGTATAGCAGTTATGAGCACCAAAAGTCATAGCTGGAAAGAGCAGAAAGAGCAGAATTTTTTAAGATTTGAACGGTGAAAATCGGCTGAAAACTGAGGCAGTAGTTAAGCGCCGAAAAACGTACGGAAGCAACTTGCAGATGAAGAATAATAAAGATAAAGAATAAAGAGAAACAGGAACTCAATAGTGTGGAAGCCCTTGAGGGCATCCACACAATAAAGAGAAACAGGAAAACAATAGTGTGGAAGCCCTTTAGGGCATCCACACAATAAAGAACTAGAAAAATTTGTATTTCCTGCGAAAATGCTGTGTGGATGCCTTAACGCTGAAGCTGTCTGCTGAAAAGCTGAAAAAGATGAAAAGTTGCAAAAAGTTGCATGGTGGTGAAAAAAAACATGTTGTCCTGAGCAGGATTCGAACCTGGCCCTGTTGGTCTCAAGGCAGCTGCTCATCTCACTGAGCTAAACTCACTCTCTCAAAAAAGAGGAGGAGAGACCGACAATTCTGCTAAAATGAGCAGAAGCTGCTGAGAATTGTGCTGAGAAGAGGTGAAAAGGCTGAAAATTTTGCAGAAAAGAGGTAAATCAGCAGAATTTCTCCAGAAAAGAGGCAGAACAAAAGAGAAAACTGAAAACAGGTTTTGCCATGATCGGGATTTGAACCTGGCCCTTCTGGTCTCAAGGCAGCTGCTCATCTCACTGAACCAAAGTCATTCTCACAAAAACAGGAGATGGAGCAACTGACAATTTTGCTAAATGAGCAGAAGCTGCTGAGAACTGTGCTGAGAAGAAGTGAAAAGGCTGAAAATTTTGCAGAAAAGAGGTGAATCAGCAGAATTTCTGCAGAAAAGAGTTTTTTTTCTGAAAACAGCTGAGATTTGTGCTGATAAGAGGTGAAAAGGCTGAACATTTTGCAGAAAAGAGGTGAATCAGCAGAATTTCTGCAGAAAAGAGGTAAAGAAGCAATAAGTTGCGCTGAAAAGAGATGAATCAGCAGAATTTCTGCTCAAAGGCGGCTATTCATTTCCCTGAGCCAAAGTCATTCTTACAAAGAAGAGGTGGAGAGACGGACAATTCTGCTGAAATGAGCAGAAGCTGCTGACAATTGTGCTGATAAGAGGTGAAAAGGCTGAAAATTTTGCAGAAAAGAGGTGAATCAGCAGAATTTCTGCAGAAAAGAGGCAAAGAAGCAGAAACTTGCGCTGAAAAGAGATGAATCAGCAGAGTTTCTGCTGAAAAGAGTTTTGTTTTTCTGAAAACAGCCAAAAAAGCTGGAATTTGTGCTGAAAAGGGGTGAAAAAAATGAAAATTTTGCTGAAAAGGGGTGAAGAAGCTAAAGTATACCAAATCAAAGTATTTGTGCCAAAACATAGTGTTTCTGCCATATTGTGGTACTACTACATTACAACATGAATACGGATTAAAGATGAAAGAAACTGGCAACAAATTCCTCCACTACAAACCAGTCTGATACCACTTCTTTGCAGTGTTCACGTTTACTAAGGCACTACCCAAAAGGCGCCACAAGAGGGCACTCCAACACAACAGATGACCTATGTACACTGATGCACTTAGTAACAGTCAGCCTCCTTGAATTGGCAGAAATACTGTGATTTAGTAGTAATACTATAACATAACAGATATACTGCCAGGCTCAAAGCAGCTACTCATCTCACTGACCCAAACACATTCTCACAGAGAAGAGGTGGACAGACTGACAATTCTGCTGAAATTAGCAGAAGCTGCTGAGAATTGTGCTGATAAGAGGTGAAAGGGCTGAAAATTTTGCAGAAAAGAGGTGAATCAGCAGAGTTTCTGCTGAAAAGAGTTTTTTTTTCTGAAAACAGCCCAAATAAATGGAATTTGTGCTGAAAAGGGGTGAAAAAAATGAAAATTTTGCTGAAAAGGGGTGAAGAAGCTAAAGTATACCAAATCAAAGTATTTGTGCCAAAACATAGTGTTTCTGCCATATGGTGTTATTTGTGCCACAAAAGTTACTACATTACAACATGAATACGGATTAAAGATGAAAGAAACTGGCAACAAATTCCTCCACTACAAACCAGTCTGATACCACTTCTTTGCAGTGTTCACGTTTACTAAGGCACTACCCAAAAGGCGCCACAAGAGGGCACTCCAACACAAGAGATGAGGTGAATGAGCAGAATTTCTGCTGAAAAGAGGCAGAAGGTTCTGTATGTAGAAAAAGAAACACTGTTGAACCATGTGGTAAATAAATAAAGAAATGAAATGAAAGAACAACCTGGTTCTGCTCAAATTCACCAATCAGAGGTACTGCCTCAGTCTGCTTCATCAGGCTGTGTACTTGTTTCTGCCATGGAGCGTTAACAAGAATCTGAGGTCCATATTAGAAAAGCTGCTAAAATCATAAAACTTTGCAGAATTGTAATAAATTAGCAGTATAAATTACAGGTCTGTGATAGTGTATAAATTTGTAGTGAAAAAAAAAAACGTGGACCAAGGTGGGATTGAACCCACGACCTTTGAGCTGCAGAGCCGTGTCATTACTGATTGCGCCACCTGGAAAGGGGGCGGCGGTCTGAAAGACAGATACTTGGGCAGTCAGAAAATAGATCGCGGTGAGAGGCGAAAAACGCCGTTTTTTGGAGTTACAAAACGTCGTGTAACTCAAAAACTAGGAGGGCTAGCAGCATAATTCTTGTACTGGGTGAATCAGCGGACTTTGGTGTATTTTGACTGCGATTTTCATAGCTCGTTCTACCTCCGTCGCGGAGATATGACGAGAGAAGAAACGGCTTCATTTCCAGAGTTTGAAGACTGAGAGAAGGACAGATTTCCACCCCTCAAACAAACGTAATTCATTGCTGAACGGTAAGATAATTGTAAAAACTGCTTCCACTGTGAGTGTCAGCAGTGTCTGAAGATATATTGGCACAAGCCTCATGTCCTAACTTTGCTTTGTTAAAGAGATTTGGCGATTTGAAAATGCCTCCCGTTTCAGAATTTCAGCTCTGAATTTCAAAACCTCCCCATAGACTTTGAATGGGGAGTATTGAGACCTTGTGTCACTCCGAGGCAAATTGCGAAAAAACGGTAAATCTCACAATAAAGATAGTGACATTGTCTGAAAGCCAGCAAAAATACCTACGTTTTGATGTATAATTTGTGGGGGTTGAGTGGAAATTGAGCGAGTAGCAAGAAGTTGTTTAGACATGAAGAGAAAATTCAGAACGGACCAGCACTCACTCTGACTTAATTGCATAGCAACCATAGCAACGCATGTATTTTCTGAAAAATCACAATTTTGCAACTGAAAACTTAAAGAGAGATAAGATTAAAACGGTAGAAGATCTGAAAAAGCTGAATCAGACAGGAATAGCCCAATAATCTGAGAACATTTTAAAGTTTGAATGGAGTTTCTAGGTGAAAGCATGAGGACGTAGTTAAGTTTCAAAGACAAGCAAGTTTTAGCAGAATTGTGGAAGTTTCCCATTCATTTCAATGGGACAAATTAAAGGAAAAAAGTGTAATATTTTAAAAAGTATAATAGTAATAAACACCAAAAGTCATAGCCGGCATTAGCAGAAAGAGCAGAACAGTTTAGAGTTTGAACGGAGAAAATCGGCTGAAAACTGAGGGAGTAGATAAGTGCCAAAAAGTGTACGGAAGCAACTGGAATATAGTGGAATAAAGAATAAAGAGAAACAGGAACTCAATAGTGTGGAAGCCCTATTAGGGCATCCACACAATAAAGAGAAACAGGAACTCAATAGTGTGGAAGCTCTTTAGGGCATCCACACAATAATAAAGAATAAAGAGAAACAGGAACTCAATAGTGTGGAAGCCCTTTCAGGGCATCCACACAATAAAGAATAAAGAGAAACAGGAACTCAATAGTGTGGAAGCCCTTTAGGGCATCCACACAATAATAAAGAATAAAGAGAAACAGGAACTCAATAGTGTGGAAGCCCTTTTAGGGCATCCACACAATAATAAATCCGAGGAATAGTAATAAGTGTGCCTCTTGGCATAGGCACACTTAATGATGTTTTACTGTTATCCCTAAATGTTGTGCCATTAATCTAATCACTTCATTTACAAAGTGTGGACCATTATCGCTAAATAATACTCATAGTTATTACAGTTGGACAGCTCTATAAAGTCCATGTGAATAACTTGAAATAGGTGACTGGGTCTGGGGAATTTCCATCTCTTAGGTCTCCAAGAATTATGCTTGCAACATATCATACATGACCTGCAAAAGTTTTTTTTTTAAGGGTATTTAATCTTAAAGTATAAACTACTCATTATCTCCCTCCTGTTGCGACATGGCAAAGCCCATGGCGCAAAATAGCAGCAGTCTTATACAAATTCTAAGGCAGTATTGGTTTATCACACTGTGGTGGGGCGTGGTCTGCGGTGCCGTGCAGGGAGGGCGGACGCACCTGCACGGCATCCGTAATCACGCCCGCCGGGTTAAAACACGGGGACTCAGGTGTGTGTGGTGGGTTGTGGTGTGTTGTGGTGGGTTGTGAGGTAAATAAAATGGCTCAAAACACTGATCTGTGGTCCCGCCGTGCCTTATTCTCACCACACTGGTGCCGAATCCCAGGAGGCGGCACGGCGAGCCTACAACCGAGCCGGAGGAGAGAGGATATGGCCCAGATGTTTGCCGAGATGTCGGCCGCACAGCGGGAGCAGGCGGCGGAGGTGAGCCGTCAGCGGGAAGAGCTGTGGGCCGAGACCAAGCGCCACTTGGAGAGAATGGCGGAGCTGGCGACGCTGCTCCAGGCCTGGGCGACACCGCCGCCGCCACCCCGGCCAGGGTCACCTGATAGTGGGGAAGCGGTGGAGGAGCCGCGTGGGCATCTCGGGAGCCGGAAGTGGTGGACAAGGCGCGCGGGGGTCCGCGCCTGCCGGAGGAGGGGGAGCAGCCGGGTGAAGGGCTGTTCCTGCCGGGAGCGGTAGAGGATCCGCTCAAACCGGAGGTGGCGGACGAGGGGCACGAGGGTCTGCGGCGGCCGGAGGAAGAGGAGCCGCGCGAGGGGCTGCTCGAGCCGGGAGTTGTGGGGTTGGCAGCGGTGACAGAGGAGCAGCGCGAGGGGCTGCTGGAGTCGGGAGCAGCGGCGGCCGCGGTGATGGAGGAGCCGCTCCCGCCAGCGGTGGAGGAGCCAGGGGAGCCTGCTCGACCTGGGCCCACCGCCACTGGAGGCGGGGGCGGCCTCCGCAAATGTCTTTGCCCTGTTTCCAGGTTGGAAACTGGTGGGGGGAGTAGGTTCGGCCGGATGAGTCCCCGCCCTCAATCGGGCGATGGGGGTGTGTGGTGGGGCATGGTCTGCGGTGCCGTGCAGGGAGGGCGGACGCATCTGCACGGCATCCGTAATCACGCCCGCCGGGTTAAAACACGGGGACTCAGGTGTGTGTGGTGGGTTGTGGTGTGTTGTGGTGGGTTGTGGTGTGTTGTGAGGTAAATAAAATGGCTCAAAACACTGATCTGTGGTCCCGCCGTGCCTTATTCTCACCACACACACAGATGACAAACACCATCCTGCAAGCTCGCTCCTACTGTAAATCACAACTGTTTTCCTGCAGTAGGTGAGTGGCCCTGCATGTCTACCAGTGCATCCCGCATAATAGCCAACGTCTGCTGGCGTTGCACTGCTAAAACGTTAACACCATGTTCTCCTAAAGTTACTTCTTTTGCGATCTTATCTGCAAAAGCATTCTCTAATGCAACTGGATCTTTCCCTCACCAAGTGGCACATCTATTAAGTTATCCCTCGGCTTGCACTCCTTCTCTACGTGCTGTCTACACTCATGAGAAGTGCCTTCTTCTTTCGTTGGCAAAAAATTTGACGGATTCAGAATTGTGCATCACTTTATGGTAATATGTGGTTGTGAGAGTAACATTAACATTAAAGACAAGTGTCTTGAGGTTGTCTGCAGTTGTAGACATCTACCTCGTGTGGAACTAACAGTGTCAAAAAGGTGAAAAACTATATCCTGAAACATTGTACAGCTTAAGCTGCTGCACATACTGATCTCATGCATGGAGGTAAAGCACAAGCAACTAGAGCTAATCTTTTAGGATAGGAAGTTACTGGCTTCACTTGTGGAAAAAGTGCTGTTAGTTATTTCACAGTCACCTGGCATTTGTGCTGTTCACAGAACCACAAGTCCATCGCTGGACCTCCTCTGCGCTGTCACTTTTTGGAGCCTGGCACGCTCCCTCAGGTTCTCATGATCCAACGCTGCTGAAGATTTTAAAGGCAGAGCACGTCGTACACCTTAGTTGTCTTCCTCAACGTCAACGTCGAAACTCTTTTATCTCATTTAAGATTTTGCTGTGCAGAGTCTCCTCATGACGATCTCCTGGAAGCCCAGTAGCACAGCTCTCTGTGCTGAAGGCGATCTCCGATACTCCTGAAGACTCTCTCCTGGCCTCAGCTTCCATCTTGTGGATGATCCCCTCAGTCACTCCTTCTCGTCATGGCATCTCGCGACATCTGCAAATTAAAATGACACTCCTCTCGCCACATGGCTTCCGCCATGTGTCAACTCCCCAATGAGACATGTACAAGAATGTTGCACAGTCTCCCTAAAACATTCTCCAGGGTTTGTCCCTTGGAGCAGCTTCACTCCAACCTGTAACCCTGTGTAAAAACATCAGTCAGCAATTAAATGTTTAGCTTGTCTAACTCCCAGCTCCACCCATAGCCTGTATCCTGTAAGACAAAGTCTTTAAATCAAACTTCACATTTTCAACCAACTATAGATCATAAGAGTAATAAAGTATTCAGCATAAAAGACAAATATCATGTGCAGGTTTTCTCCAATCATTAAATCACTATTATTATCATAATTTGTCCCAAATCATGAACCATCCCAATTTATTCCACAATTTAATCGGCGACTTTCCTTAAGCAATGTCACTCCACTCATTTTATCACTATGAGCTCAAAAGTGGCCAGCTAATGAGCCCATATTCAACTATTCCATTAACACTGCATCTCTTATTTGTTTTCTAATGTCACTTGTCTGTTTTCTGCTGAATCCTCTACATGCACTCTTAGAAAAAACAAACATTAACAACACACATGGACAATCCTGGTGGTCAGGCGCAGGTCGACAGGTTCCAGAGGTGCTGTAAAAGGCCATAAAGTTAACACTCTGCTGTAAAAAGAAGTAACACTGGTTTCAAACACAGTGTCACACTGTATTCACTTCTCCCTTGTAACATTCATATTTTCTCCACAACACAGTGTAATTTAATCACCAACACACAGCCTGTAACCACAGTTTTCTTCACACAAAATCTCAGTAATCCTGTGATAGAAAAACATCATTAAGATGTGTCCTGCTATAAATCACATGATCAAATCACATGATTAACCATCTTCTGTAAAAATAAATGTAAATATTAGCGCTGCGCAGGTGTATACACTCTTTCTCACAGTAATCTCTGTGAGCAACACAAAGTAGTTAATAACACACCCATGGTAAATTCACAGACACAGAAAAATTTAAACTAAAAGGTTAAATTTGCAGAGTTCACATAGTCATGTGACCCAAGTTTCCTCCTGTGGTCTCCTTCTGCTCCTGCAATAGAGACACACACAGAGATACAGCCACACCTTTGTCAGGTGGGGGTTAACTTCACACAATGGTGTTAAGTCAGTCAGTCTTGTCAGCTTTTGTCAGTCAGTTTTCTCGACGACGAGTCGTATAGCGCTTCTGTTCTAATCGTGCATATCTGCTCAAACAGAGATCATCAACCGAAACTTTCAGTGCACTATGAAAGTAACAAAATAAAAACAAAGGAAAGCAAATAAAGGAAAGCAAAGGAAAGAAAGGCCTTGTTTAAGTCATGACACGTGTTCTTCATGCCAGGGGGATTAATCATACCAACCCAATTGGCAGGCTCAACTTAGTAACAAAAGACAAATCAACAGCTAGTTTAATCTCAAACATTCATCCAATCAACCACACACAACATACAGCATAACCCTGTTGTCTCATCACATAATAAGTTTCTTCTCATGTATCCAAATGTGTGCCATGGTAAAACTTCTTCACACACCAGAAACTCACAATCAGCTCACTCAGCTCACTCATTTAAGACCCCTCATCAGCATTCTCTTTTCTCCTCTATGATGCAGTCATCTGTCCTCCTATAATATTCAGTCCACTAGTCTATGTATCACTTTCATCTTACTAGTGACTTGGACAAGATGACAAACAGAATCTCATGCTTAAGATGCTGTCTGGTCTTCATGAGTATCATTTATTGTGTATGCATGTAGGGTTAGTATGGTTAATGCATTTTTCTGTATGTTTTTGTGTTCCTCTCATCACATTTTCATTAATCTCATCACTGCTTAAAACAACACACATCTCTCTGTCTTTTTTTTAACTATCCTTCTCTCCAAAACAGAAAGTAGCATTACAGCTGTTTCAGGCTGAGAAACACCAAACACTCTTCGTGCTATCATTCACCACACAACTATTTTATTTCTTTGTCCGCTGGGCAGGTGACCTGCAGAATCACGTCTGCCCCAGCTGGACACCTTTTCACACACACCGTGACGTCAGACACACTCACACTCACTTTTGCTTAGAGCACAATTTCACTTCATTCTTCAACGATCCACACACCACGTGCTGCCCAATAAAAACTTTGCAGTGTATTTCATCCTCTTTCAAGGCAGACTTAAACACCATATGTTTTTTTTCTGTTGTGTCAGGGATGGATATGTGGTTGCAACGTTTATGTTCACTTTCTTTCCTTTCTGCCTCCTCTCCTGCCTAGTCAGTTTTGGACTTGTCAAGAGATTTATTCTAAATGACACTTCTTCAGCTGAGAGTCTAAGAGTGAAGAGACACACACTGTAGATCTTTACTTGCAAGGGCGGTCACAGAACGCTCACAACAGAGTGGGGGCCCTGTGATCAGCGCCCTGTTCTTGCACTTGTCTTTATTTATATGCAAAAATAATACAACAGTGAATACGTCTATTCATAGGCGGAGGAAAGTTAGTGCGTAGGGAGTGAAGATAAGAGTGGTTTAGGTGTATGCGTGTGTGTTGTGAGATTCAGAAGGACGCGGCCTCTCTTCTTGTTAGGGAGCGTCAGATAAGAGTGTCCAGCTCTCCTCTTCCTGGCAGGAGTGAAATAATAACAGCTATTATCGCTGTGAGAAAGAATTCATAAAACAGTCTTGTAGTGGACAACAGTCTAAGTCATCAAAAGGTCAACATACAGTATTCTATCATATGCAAACTTATATCATTAAAAGCTTATACTGACTACTAAGTACAATTTTCCATTGACATTCCCTCCTGTTGTCAGTATAACTTTGAAGTGAGATATCAGTATGTAACATCTTGTTGTACATTTTCTGTCACATCATCATTAATCACACAAAGTCTTCATGTTCCAACAGGTCGGGGTCATCATCATCATTTGTCATGGCTATGTATGCAGCAACAGTGGAAACAATTATACGGTTAATCATGAGTTTTAGACATGGCAGGATACATGTTACAAAAACACAAAATAAAAGTAAAAATACAAAAAGGGATAAATAGAATAAATAAGAATAAGAATACAAAGGAATTGCAAGTATTTCAAGTATTGAAGTCTATTGCACCGTTGGTTTTTAACAAAAAGTATTGCACAGTGAAAAGGCAGTAGTAGTCTTTTTAACAGTCACTTGTATTATTTACATAGGCCTGATTTTGGGCCTGCTGGATCTGTCTCAAGGCGTTCAGGGCATCAGTCATGTTTGATGAGTGTACATTATCTGATGTGTGTGTGTGTCATTTCTCACTCAATCAACAAGTGCACGTCTGTTCAGGTGTGTGTTTCTCTTCATTCTGAGTCAGTGTGTGTAGATGTGTATGTTTGTGTATGTTGGCGTGTTTATCACTTTCCTGTTCTGGTGTTTTGGGTAAACCACGGCCTGAAGCGTGCCCTGGGGTCCTGCCCTCCTCCTTTTCAGTCCGGTTGCGACCATTGCTGCTGCTGCTGCTGCTGCTCAAAGTTCAGTCTGTCCTGGTTTTGGCCCCAATTGGGGCAGTCCTTTCTTCTTCTGTGTTTTGTCCATTCTGAGGTGCCTTTTGACCTCAGTTGCTCCTCCTGTCTCTGGCACGCCCTTTCTTCTGCTGCCCGATCATCCGTGTTGGTCCATCACTGTCCTGCACAGTGTTAAATGCAAAGTTATCAAGGTCAGCATTCTTTTGCTCGGCCTTACTTTTCATTCGGGCTTAATGGGCGTCTCGTCACAGCTCTGTCAGCTGAAGCTGTCTGGAAATCTCCCCCGTGTAGTGAAACGGGCCTTGGATTTAACGTTCTCCGTCTCTGCTGCATGAGATCGCTTTCCTGTAGCACTGTTGACATTTTTAGATTGTTGTTATGGGTCCAGCTGCTGCAGCATTTGGTCAGGGTCAGAGATGGTAGAGGGGAGAGCAGGAGTCCAGGTCAGCGTCGGCTTTCAGGGCCGGCAAAGCAGCCTGTAATCAAGCATAAAGAGAAAAAACAAAAAACAGACAACAAAAAACAGACAACAGGAAAATGATGTTGTTTTGGCTGTGTGATTCAGAGAGGGGAGAAACACCGGGCCAGGCCCTGTGTCAGCCTTCTCTCCCCCCCCCCCTTTTTTTTTTTCCACAATATAATCAACTCATAACCCACCAAGCTGACAGGACAACACAGGTACATGTTAAAATTCATAAGATCACGTTTAAAGGCACAAAAAAGGAATTTTCCTTCCTTCAGTAATCACTTGTATGATTCAATCAGCAGAAAACATCTCACAATTTGACTCTTAACCACTAAATTTGTTGTTTCATCACTGGTTGGTCATACCAGTGTCGTTCTTTTTGAAGTTGTTGTCCTGCAACCCAGAGAGTTTATTTGTTAGTAGTGCATAAACTTCAGCATTTGGTAACAAAACTATTAAGTTTTCCCTGTTTTAACACTAATGAGGGATATAGGCGCATGTATAGTGTGTGCTGTAGTGTAAGCTGTTCTTCATTGCATGTATGTGTATTAGTAGCTTGCATGCAAGGCCTCTGGGCCTGTCTCACCCAAAAGAGCATTTTCTCAACAGTTGCCTTTCTCTCGCGTGTGTTAAGAAAGGCAAATGTGCTTGTAGCAGTTGTGAGATTATTATGCTGTTATATATTACATTATACCTATAATCAAAATGAGTGAATCATGATACTGCTGTAGGCCACATCATACTTCTGAGTTGAAAGAATGTGAAAATCATTAGATTTATTAGATAGTGTTAAGGTTCAAAAATATTGAGAGAGGGATCTAAAAATAACACAGATCCAGCCTGGTGTACTTAGACGGCATTTTAATAAACACATGTGTGAGTCCAACAACCCAATCAGTATTGAACTGCTTTACCATATTCAGACAACGGTTTTATAGGGTTAAGATAGTACAGCCCCCTTTTCAGTTGCTAGGCAGATTTAAACAAAGCATACGTCACTCCAAAACCACAATGACTTTTAACATAGAACATCATCTTCGCCTCGACGGCAGATGCTTCCTGTCTCCATCCTGCCCAGGCTTATCTTCCTGGAACATCAGATCCACGCTCTGTAACAGACTACCACGTACGCCTCGACTTTGCAGTTATAAACTCTTACCTAAATGAGTCTATCTGTGTGTGTGTGCACGTGCGGGGGCGCGTGCTGTGTACTGTGTACGTGTCATGACCTCTCCTGCACCCCAGCTTCACCTCACACCTCTGTCATAGCCAGACAAAAAGGCCTGAGCTCATACAGCTAAACTATGAGTAACTTTTGACCTAAATGTCACACTCAAATGATACTCAAACCATGAAGGAAACTTACTTAAACTGACGATAAATGAACCTTAAAACTTACTTAAAAGAATATACGTGATAAATGACACAATATGTCATGTAAGCAGGTGTATTGCAATTCCTCTCAGAGCTCCTGTTCCCCCTCAGCTTGTATTGGCTGATCATTAACGCCCGCCAAGAGTTTCTGACCTTCACTTGACCAGGAGCCACAGCTCTTTAATATGCTCAAATGCAATCATGTATAAAAGATTAAAATCATTTTCATAACACAGGTTTTTCCTTCTCAGATCTGCTAATATGTTTGCTCGTCTCTATTACAATTTGATCATTGAAAATTACACTGATCAGCATACTATATGGAAATTACAGATTACATAATGGTTACAGATTACATAATGGCAAAAGCATTTTGTCAGACCCCTCATTCCCCCTTTTGACCTCTGGCTAACCAGAGGTCACCATACTTTCAGGTGCATCACTCCTCGTCCCATTCAGCTGCTTCCCTGTCCACCCCTGACGTCGTGGACTTTAGGATCACTGACCCTCTCTAGGCATCCTGTGACTTAGCAAACCAGACAACCCCATGTCATCTAGGTGGTCTTAATAATAAAATGCCAGCTCCCACTTGAGAACACTCATGCTTGAGGTTAATCACACCAAAGTATCAGTGAGCCTAAAGTTGATCAGGGGCAGGAGAGAATAAGAGTGCGAGCAGAGCTCAATCAGCACTCCTCCCTCACCCCAGAACCCACTCATACCCGGTGAGAGACCCCTTACACTTGTGAATCTCTAGTGGTCTGTCCCTTTTCTGGGTCCCTCTCTTGTTCTCTCTATTCGAACCTGATTCAACCTAATATTACTCAAAACATGAACCTAATTTCGTATTTGGTTTTTGACTTTTATTTTTATATCTCATTCAACCATACTCAGCATTTGTAAAACTCTTAAAAGCACTGCCTTTAAGAGGATCAAAGGAAGCACGTCTCTGCTTCTGCTTCCTGTTGGTTCCTTATCTGATTATCAGCATCCTATGCACAAAACTGTCGCTGCTGCAAGTGCCTCTCACCTAAAGTCACCTCTCACAAGAAAATGTATCAAGAAAATCATTATACCTGCTTATTCTACTAAAGGATAAAAAACAACCATTTTACTCACTAAGTGTAAGCACATTATCAATAGCTCCTAAATAAATTACATCATAGCTAAAAGCTGAACTCTAACTGTATTTTAGAACTCACATTTCCTGTGTTTACCCTGTTTTAATATATCATTTTATTTCATTTTGCTGCTCTTATTGTAATGATACATTCTAATTTATACTTTATCAGACTCAACCAAAATATATAAGCTCTCTCCCTTTGCTTCTGTTTTAAACAAAAACTTAGTCACTTCAACAAGCATTTGTTATTCTGTAACTACATTTTATATAAGAGGACTAATTTAGAGCTGCATGTGTTATCTCAATATTTTACATGTCACACAGTTTAGTTACAACCAAAACTCCTATTCAGTTCCTCATTCTGTCATTTGTTATTGGGTCAACTCAAATTCAGTTAAAAGCTAAAGGGATTTCAGGCCTTTGGCCTCAAAACACTTCTAACATCCTCATAAAGGCTCTCCTTTATCCTAGAAATAAATCTATTTACTATCTGTTTCTAAAGCCTACATTATAACAGCTTATCCTAAAAATCAAAAAGAAAAACTCTTCACAAAAGAAAATCTTCCCTGTTTTCCCCAAAGCATATCCTATATTCCCACAGTTTCCCTTTAAGTTTTATATACAGCAGCGTATGAACACCAGCATTTTATCTTCTAAACCGAATTCAGTTCATTTTAATCCTCTCTTTAGAATTAACAATCTCTGCCCCAGTTTTACCATATTTAAATTATCAAACAACCCCAATAGTTATAAAATCATACTAAAACCCATTTCAAATTAAACAAATTAAATCTTAAAATAGGTTTGTATTATCCTATACTGCTGATTTATTGTGAGTGAGTTACACTGTTTCATGACATTTCATACTGCCGAGTTATGAAAAGAATATTGTATTCAGACAGTAGGGGCCTTTCTCTCTTTTTTTCCTCTTTGTGATAGTAAAAAGAACAGAGCACATGCCACGGGAGCGTCACCCCCACCTTTGGTGGAAGCAGAAAAACAGGGAGCCAAGGTCATAACTCAGGCTCACTAAGAGTTAGAAAGAATATGAATGCTTAGTTTGTGGCTGTGGCGCATTTTCTATAGCTTCTTTTCTTTGTTTAGTAGCTTTCTGCCTTCACCTGAGGGTGTGCCCTAAGCATGTGACTTCAGGTCTCCATAATTGGAGTTTATTTATATGTTGCAGTATTAGCCTGCTTCAACACTTAAGCAAAACATCACTCTTTGTTTTATTATTATTATTATTATTATTGTTATAAATTCTCCTTTCTCAAAAACAGAAAATGAAATTGTAGTTGTTCTTTGCTGAGAAACACAAAACCTCCCTTTCCCCCCCCTTTTTTTTTTCAAAACAAGAAACTAAGTTTTAACTTTTCTGGCTTGTCACCTAAAACAAAACAGACAACCCAGCTCTCAGCTGGCTCTGAACAGAAGTTACAGTACTCATCACTCAAGCAACATTTCAAAAAACAAAAGAAACAAAAAACAAAACTCAGCACACTACACAGAGAACAACAGCAAGACACAACTGAAGATGTTGTTCTTGTTTGTTCTCCCTGAATTTTAGAATAAAGTTATTACATTTGCATTAGTAAATCATATGCCTAATCATTATGTGCCACTGTGATCCACAAGTATGATCACAAATTTATTCATTTTTCAACCCAACAAAACAAAAAACAAAACAAAACAAAAAACAAGTTACCGATGGCTTGAACGCTTTACACACGAGTCAGGATGCAAAAAGGCTGCTGCCAAAGACAAATCAGAAGCGTGAGGGAAAAAAAAAACTGAGCCCACAGACAGCTTCATGTTTGAGCTTTAATAGCTGTTTCCCTCCCCCTGATGTGTTCCTATGCAGCTCCTGCTCTAAAAAATGTGTAACCTGCTCATCAGCTTAGCAGTGACCACATATTTAATTCAGCTTCTCAATTGTGTAGCTTTAGCTGTTGTATACAGGGTTTTTAGTTGTTAATATAGGTGTGCTCTATATTTCAGCAATGTCTCATCTAGGATGACAGGTTTTCGAGCAGGTCAAGTGCCTCTATGCACTTAAGTAGTTTACATATTTTCTTTATTTTCTTCATTTCGTATGTCATTATACTGAATTTGAGCAAACCTTAAGCTTGATGCAGACTACTTTTAACAATTATCCACCTCACATCATAGCTGACTGAGGTGCCTCTTCATATTAATATTATGTTATTATTAATGTTATTATCTTTTTATATAACAGCAACAGTATATTACAATATTTTATTTATATTTTATTTGTGTCCACCAAGGGCTGAGGGTGAGCTGCAGTCTCACCCTTTCCCAAGCTGGAGACATTTTCCTTTTCACACACTTTCCTTGGCTGAACAATGACACAACCTTAATATACCTTATGCATCTCTCTATTTCATTTAATATGTGTTTGTGTGAGCTATGTATTTTCTTTCGTTCTATTCATTCTGGGCATGGTCTTCATCCCAACTATGTTTCATTGTTCATACCAGTTTGTTATCCTTGCTTTTATCAACTTGAATACATTACAGTTGTTTTATTTAACTTTATTCCTCTTGCATTTATATGCATTCAGTTGGGTCTGTTTCCAGCCCTTTTTAAACTTATACTTAGATCTCTAATTTTTTCTTGGTGAGGGATTATTATGTTCTTCCTAGTCTGAACTGTTCTCTTCACCTGAGCTACTATCCTGTTCTGAGTCACTGTCTTCTTTGTTTCTTACAGTCACGTACAAAATGTCCCTCTTTTCCACACTTCCAGCATGTAGTACTAAAGTCACTGTTTGGTGTGTGTCTAAACCTGTCTCTACCCCCTGCTCCTGCCCTACGCATTCCTCTCCCTCTCTTTTGGCCTCTGAAACCTCCCCTGTAGCCTCCACTGAAAGCTGTGAGAACAGTGTCAGCGTCGAGGGCAAAAACTGAGACCTTCTCTTTCTTTTTCACCACTGTCTGTGCATGGTTAGCATATTGAAACGCCTCATCTGCTGTGCCCGTATCTTGCGTTACCCAATGCTTTTCTACATGAGACCTAATGGGTGGTAGTAATCCTTTAATGGAAGCGCATTTAAATTGTTTTTTCTTGTCCTCTTTCTTTTTCTTGTTTTCAGTTCTCCTTTCAGCTTCGGTTTCCCATGCTTGGAAAAGTTTATATTCTTCTTTACGTTTTAATTTTTCCTTTGGGTCTTTTGTTAATGTAATTTCTTGTTTCAGGGCAGCTCTCAGCTGGGTAACAGCTGAGGGATTGCATTTCCCTTCCCAGCTGTGGTTTTTAGCTTTTTGTGGATTTCTCCACCTATTTGCACTTATTCTACCTGCTCCGGTTTGTTGTTTTTCTAAATATTCCTCATCAGGTGTTAATTTTGCTTGTTTATTCCCCATTGTCAAAGATTTTGCTGGGCTGTCACTGGCACGCTTGACTTCAGAGTGGTTGCTGATACGCCCTTCTACTTCACTTCTAAAAAATGAAGCGGTATCAGTTTTACGAGATAAAACTCAACCGTTCTCATTTGTCACCAGTACGTGAGCCTCAAGCAAAGAAAACAAATAAAATAGAAGTAGTTCAGCAGCGTATTGTGCTGTAAAATCAACTTACTTCTAGACACATACACACATACACACAGATAGACATTTGCGCGCTAATTTGTCACGAAGTATTTAACAGCTACCTCTGAAACTGGTCTAAACTTAGTTCTTTTTGGCCTTTTGGCGAACTTAACCTATTTTACGCGTTTCTTAAATAATTTGTCACGAGATAATTTCGGCTACCTCTAAAACTGGTCTAAACTTAGTTCTTTTTGGCGAACTTAACCTATTTTACGCGTTTCTTTAATAATTTGTCACGAGATAATTTCGGCTACCTCTGAAACTGGTCTAAACTTAGTTCTTTTGGCCTTTTGGCGAGCTTAACCTATTTTATCATTTTATTTTACGCGTTTCTTAAAACCTTCGTGGCCGTTTTACAAAATAGTGTTTCTCTCACCCTCAGACGTCTCACTGGTGATTCGGATCGTCAGACTGAATCCCACCGCCGTGGACCAGACTAAAAACACCGGCCTGGACCCGAATTTAAACGTCCCAGGGCTTTCGGCCTCGTCTAAGAGGGCTGTGCACAGACTTCGGTGCTGGCTTCCCACGGCGTCAGGAATCAGTTCTGGATCCTTGGAACAGAGTCACAGATAACAGTTCTGATATTTCTGATCCGGCTCGAAGGACCAAAATAAATGTCAAGAGATTTATTCTAAATGACACTTCTTCAGCTGAGAGTCTAAGAGTGAAGAGACACACACTGTAGATCTTTACTTGCAAGGGCGGTCACAGAACGCTCACAACAGAGTGGGGGCCCTGTGATCAGCGCCCTGTTCTTGCACTTGTCTTTATTTATATGCAAAAATAATACAACAGTGAATACGTCTATTCATAGGCGGAGGAAAGTTAGTGCGTAGGGAGTGAAGATAAGAGTGGTTTAGGTGTATGCGTGTGTGTTGTGAGATTCAGAAGGACGCGGCCTCTCTTCTTGTTAGGGAGCGTCAGATAAGAGTGTCCAGCTCTCCTCTTCCTGGCAGGAGTGAAATAATAACAGCTATTATCGCTGTGAGAAAGAATTCATAAAACAGTCTTGTAGTGGACAACAGTCTAAGTCATCAAAAGGTCAACATACAGTATTCTATCATATGCAAACTTATATCATTAAAAGCTTATACTGACTACTAAGTACAATTTTCCATTGACAGGACTCAATGCTGCTCCTAATGCCTCTCCATTCTCAGCCTTTAGTCTCTCCTCCACCTCTGCCTTTGCTCTCTCACGCTCTTCTCTGGCTCTTCTTTCTGCTAACATTCTTGCTCTTTCTAATGCTTTTCTACGGTGTTGTTCTAAAGTAGTTGCAGTGGATTGAGCTGTGGTTTCATCCTCAGGTTTCACAACTACTGCTTATAATATTGCTCTTTTAACATTTTGTGCTTCTCGTCTCTTTTGAGCCTGCTCCAGCCACAACTTAGCGACTGCTAACTGCAATTCCTTCCTCTGCTTAGCTGTCCCTGTTTTACCTGCTGCACTTACAGTTATTCTTTCTATAAGCATTTTACACTGAACTTCCACTAATATCCCTTCAAATCCATATTTCTTACGCCAACAACCTACATACTGCATGCTACCCGGTGAATATTTCTCCATAAATTTTACATCCCCTTCTAAGGCAGCCTTACACATTTTACTATCACACAAGACAACAATCAGCCACACTCACGCAGACCGCGTCTGGCCCGCACACACACAACATAGGCCTATCGCTTGCGTCTACACGCACAGCTAGCGCTCTCTGTTGAAAACTCTCAAACGCCCCATATGGCGGAGAATTCAACCGTCGGACACTCTCCAAACGCCCCAAATGGCGGAGATTCCAACCGTCGGACATTCTCCAAACGCCCCAAATGGCGGAGATTCCGAACACTCCTCACGGCGGAGTCACCGAACCTAGGTTGTCTCCACGCCCCACACGGCGGAGAAGCCTGCATCTCTCTCACGCGGCTAGCGGGCTCCCGTACCTGCGGTCAACGCAGGGTCACGTAGCCACTCTCTAAGGCCTTCTGTACTTACTGTTCGTGTTGTTTCCGTTCATGGGAAGAGTCTCTGTAGCCCGTCAATCGCCATCCATCCCGAGGGGAGTTCAGATGCAAACTTTCTGGCCTGGTGACAAGCAGGCACCAGGGCTTTCCGTCAATCATCCCAGACGTTGCGGTGGCGTCCTCTCCCTCTCCTCGCGGTGGATGCGATGTGTTAGGTTCCGGCTCCGAAGGACCAAATAAATGTTGGGTCTAAACTCAGACCCCGCTGTATCCAGGACTTATTCCCATGAAAGAAAAACAAGGCAACAGCGTTCGATCGATTACTTGCGCAAGGGAGGCCTCATTTGTGTCCAGCACGAAAATGACCCCAAATCCGGCCTCCTCTCGCTGCCTTTTATTGAGAGACAGTTCACACAAAACACAGCAAAGTAACGCCCACATGGTTCTAAGGCATTGTATGTATATGTGTGAACTTCTGTATGTAAATAAGAATGTGTGTGTGTGTGTGTGCGTGTGTGTGTGTGTATGTGTGTGAGACCTCCTGCTGACCAAAGGGTCGTAAAAGCAGGAAGCTTACATCAAAAGAAACAGATCTTTCAGATAGGATGTATCTACAATAAAACCTCCCCCAACACAAAGTGGTTAGAGGTGCTCAGGATCAAAGGAATGGCTTTGATAATACTGCTTGAACTAAGACTGTACAAATTTAAGAAACACAATGGCAACATTCAACAATTAGACCTAACAATACTGTTTTCAAAGACGGTCTGCTGTTTCCAGGCTCAAGACCTCCAACATTTGTCAAAGGGACGAATGCTCTCTCGCTCCTCGCTGTTTTCTCTTTTTTAGCGTCATCTCTTTTTCCATCTCCTGTGCACATTATGCTTCTCTTTTCTACATCCGTGTTTTATTACTGCTCTCTTCCTCTCATGTGACACGCCTCCCTCCTGCTCTTCTCTAAAAATTCCCGATCTGCTGAGCAGTTTGGAGGGGGAGGCGTACACTAAACATATAACTATGAAAACACTGATATCTTTCATTCTACCAGCATTTTTAGGTGCCAAGTAAGTACTGCTGTGTTTGCTTTCTCATCGAGGGAGAAGAAAAACGAAAGAAAAATAGAGTATCGCTATTTACCGTCAACTAACAGAGTTTTGTCATGTTCTCATGACAAAGTGCCAAACTGGCCCTCAGTCATGATTTTCTTTCTTTCATCTTCTCTTTCTTTGTTGTTTTGTTTGAAGCATTTGTTTAATTGTTGTTTTTTATTGTGTGGAAAGAATTTTTCTGAAAATATAGATATAGAGAAATGATATTATATATAGTTCTATATAAAATGTGTACAAAGGAGAAAGTATATAAAAGGGTTTTCTCAGTGGGGGATCTATGCATGAATTATTTTTAAAGACGCGGGGAAAAGGACACTGTACCTGTCGATGCACGTTTCCCAAAATCTAAACGAGTCATATCGCTCCATGTTTGCTACTTTTGGTCTTTGGTTTTCTCCCGCAGAGTAAGAGCATCACAGGAGCTCCTGAAGTCAAACGACGCCTCCCAGCACTCATTTATTAAAACGGAGTCGATGCCAAAAGTCTTAAACGTTAGAATCAAAGCAACAGCTGTGAACTCAGTCATGGTGTCATGTGCAGCCCTTCATCTTACTGTCACTACTTTTTCTTTTTAGGGTACGTGAGGTAAAGCGTCCGTTGATGTAGCTTGATTGTACAAAATTATTTTTCTACGTTATTAACAAAACAGAGCAGAGACTGATGCTGCTCCTGTCTGACCCCTTATTTCTGGCACATGTGTATTCTGACTTGTGTGTGTGTGTGTGTGTGTGCGTGTGTGTGTGTGTGTGTGAGTGTGATATCACATCTGCATCACTCAAGCGTAGGCGGGTCCGCGTCAGACAACAATAAACAAAAAGCAGAAAAAGGCCAACAGTAAAAACTCAGACTCCAGCATGAGCTCCTTCCTGCTGCTTAACCAAACACCTGCCTCCATATCATCACCGCTCCCTCCCTCCTCCTCTCTCCATCCTCCACCACCTTTGTTATTTAACACCGACCCCCTCCACCCCCAAACTGATAATCAGACAAATTCCCAAACACTTGACTTCACTGTGTCGACAGCGTTCCTGACTATTTCTGACCTCAGTTCAGCTCTGCTACTATCCTCACATTAAGGGTTCATTCACCTGCCTGCAGACGATCTGTGAGCTCGTCGGTTGTAAATTAAACTCTAAGCACACTGACGGTAACCGGGAGGCATTCAGGGCCTGCAGTGCAGAGCTGCAACATGAAAAAAAGGGATGGGGGCTCAGATCTCCTGAACAGGGTAGAAACAACACGGTGGGTTTGTGCTGTTTGTGATTCCTGCTCCGTCACTCTGGTGGAGACGACTGCAGCTCAGCAGCGCTCCCTGCTGATCCTCTGATGAAGATGTCAACAGTATGTAAACTGAGCTGATGTGCTGCTGTTTGAGCCCACATGGTAGCGTACGTCCGGTATGGGAGAACTTAGTCACCGGTGCTGTCTTTGCTTGTGCTCTAGCTTTAGCCTGTTTGATTGGCTTTAGCCTGTTTGATTGTTTGTTTTCTATTTTATTACTGCCTAAAAGGGGAGGTGGGGGAAACACATGCCTGACTTCTCCTGTCAGAGGTTTTGTAAGCTCACTGGAAGGGAAACGTGCACAATGTAAATCATAAAACAACTGACTGGGGGTGTGCTGCAGGTGGATCAGTGCTGTGGACAGTAGCTGTGGAAAAGAGACTGGACAAAGACTCCCAGCCTTAAATACAGGACAGAGGATGATCCCATCATCTTTCAGCTAACAGTGTCGAGCAGAAGGACGGCCGGCTGATGCGTCCATACGAACCCTTTTGTACTCACTCCTGTGTATCAGGAGGCGGCGAGGGGTTGTGTCGTTAAGCTCAGCACCACACAGCTACAGCAGAGGAGAGAACACAAACGAGTCCTTTCATTCGGCTCTGTTCTTTCTCCTTGTCTGTTTTATAAGCTAACACTAGAGGGCGCCATTGTGGCACATTCAGCGCTCACTCTGAGGTCACTGGACAGAGAAGAAAATACCAAACTGGGAGACGGATGGAGACGAAACATCTGGAAGAAGATCAGAACTGTACATTTTTAAGTGTAAGAAAAAAAACAGACAAAATATTTGTAAATATTAAGTTTCTTGTTTATTTTATGTTTTGGTTTTTTTGGAGTGAATGAATGATATGCTTATTTTGTGATGACAAAAGCCAACAGGTGCAGTTTGTAATGAGAAGAAAAAAATGGCCGTTAGCTTGAGGTTTCAAATGAGTTCATCCTTACTACCGATCAGTTTTGTCTTTGTTTTTTCAACATTTATTTGATTATTTTTTATTTTTGTCATAATGTTGATCGTTATCATGTGACCATCCTGTAGCAGGAAGGTCGCTGTAGCAGAAGTCATCTCCACTGAAGCCCCCTCACAGCAGGGGGCCAGTCATGCTGTTTATTAGGATTTGCTAGTTTTCAGTGAGAAAAAAACATTTTTATCAAGTTTTAAATCCTTTCGTTGCTCTTTTCTCTGCGATTGTCATAAAATCGTCGTCCTCTTTTCAAGCCTTAGCTCGCTTTTATTTTGAAATATGAGTCTTGTGATCAGAGATGAATCTGTGCTGCATTATGTGCGTAACATCAGAGCGATAAAAGCCAGCTTTGCCTTTCAGTGATTCGCAGTAAGGACATAAATGACCTAAACTGAAACTGAAAGAAAGTGCAGTCAGTTAAATGTTAGCTCACCTAACATGTAGCAGTGTTTACATGTAGCCATGTTTGACAGACTCCAGGGCTTTGATACCATAAGATGCCTCATATCCTCACAGACTCATGAGATCACACAGGTGGTCTGACCTGCTCGTGTCACACTGTGCTGTCTGTCTGTCCGTTGTTTTTCTCGTGCAGTGATGTTATGTAGCAGAAAAACAGTTGGATGCTCGAAAAGTGCAGAGCGATGGGTGACGTGTGGAGTACATCAAAGTCTGTGTGTGTTCAACAGCTGTTAGAGCCACACTTTGTCCTGTCTGTGGTTTAACTGCTGGATTTATTTTATTTCAACACTCAAAAACTGTCAGCAAAGCAAAACTTCATGATTGGATGATCCCGTGTCACGTCCACACTGTCAAACGTGCACAGAGACAGTGACACCCACAGAGAAACCCTCAGCTTGGTGTCCATTGCAAATCTGCACCTGTTGTCTTGTTTCTACTTTCTTTGTTGAACTCAGAAACTCGAGACTTGAGATGAAGAAAAATGTTAAATAATGGAATAAAAAAAGATGATTATTAAAAAAAAGTAAAGTAAAATTATCTAAATAAATGAGGTGATGATATTTCTGTTTACTTTAGAAGTTATTATACACTGTATGCTGTGATTCTGATCTGGGAAACATTAAAGACATTCATAGCCAGACTGCTGACTTTGTCTCTTTATTCAGTCGCCTAACAGAAGTGCTGTGAGAAAGGATTTACCCCATCCTGATTTCTTAGCTATTTGCATATTTGCCACACTTATGTTTCAGATCATCAAACACATTTTTATGATAGATAAAGATGACCAGAGTCAGTATAAAATAAAGCTTTTACATGTATTACTGGGAGGTCGACAGCTCCCTCCACTGCTTGGCCCTCTGTGAAAAACAACTGGGATCCAGCTTCCCTTTGACGCTGAATTATATAAGCGGAAGAAAATAAATAGATGGATGGATGATTGTATTTTGTGCACAAACCTTGAAGTATGAAAAGGGTTGGCCAAAGTCTCCGTGGGGCCCTCTATTAGTGCCAATAATACTGATTAATGATCACCTATTATAAATGTATTTCATTTTCTAATCTTGATGATGTTGTAATCCACAGTGAAAAATGTCATAAAAGCAGATAGCAGATTTGCAAATTTCAAGAAAAATGTTTTCATTAATATTAAAAAAAAATAATATTAAGCAAAATACCTCCCCCTGCTGGCCACATGGAGAAACAAAACCTCAGAGCTGCACAGCTGCAGCAGTGTGGTTTACGTCATTCTGTTGTCAGCCTGTTTTACACATCGGTGGTTTCTTATTGAAGTGTAAAAAGATCTGAAATCGTAGTAAATTCAGCTACTATTGTGGGCTGGGGATGATTTACACTTAACATTTTAAGTGGTATAATAATAACAACTGGGTACTGAATGTCACAGGCCCACTAAAAGTAACAAAATAAGCTAACATCAAATAGATTTACTGTAAACACATCAGAAGGTTATTTATGTGGCAAAAAATTAGATCTATACAAAATGTTGCAGGGAAACAGAGAAGGAGCTCATATAGGTTTGAGTTTTATTCACATCTAATGTGCAGGTACAAATAACAGAGTGGAAAACTTTATATTTTTTGTTTGCAAACATTAATTTATGAAGATTAATTAACATGAGTGTAGCACAATGTAAAGGTGAAAGCAGTATTCTGATATGACAGTGCAATCAAAACACATTTTGCCACTACAATCTGTGAATAATTGTGACAAACAACTGTCATTTTAATATTGGACAAAATAGTTGTGCAGCCCTAACCTGAAATATGCTGTTTGTTCTGAATGAAAAAAGTTAGTCACGGGTAAACATTTTAATCACATTTATAGATGCAATATGTTATGTCAGTTAAGACTAAATGTTACCACAAGTTCCCATCATCAGAGCACATTTAAAGTGTGGAGAAGTGTCCTCACAAGTGCACTCGAGGTAAAAGAGCACTGACCCTGTGAAATAAACAAGCTCTCCTCCTTTTGGGAGGTGACTCAATGTTATGGAGCAGCTGGGTCTGTACATTTTTGGACACTGATACTTTTTCTTAAATTTTTCCTTTGTGCAGAGCACATGAAATTTACTGCAAATCCATTAAACCAATCATTATTAGAAATATGAAAGAAGGAAGAAATGAGATGCCTTTTACTTATATCTAATTTGCTGCTTCTAAACCATACAGTAAAACTATACTGGGGGGAAAAAAACATAATCTTTTGCGGTTAGTGTGATAGCTTTAATTCCTATTGTCCTGCTTGATTTTGCAAAATAGAAACACTTTTATAGATTATTTTCTAGGAAGCTATTGAATGTGAATATGTTAAACTAGATACTGTTCTCACATTGCCCCATCTGCAAAATGCCTCCATGTGTAATGTAGTATAACAACCATGAGGTTGGTTTTCTGATTATTAAATCCAGAGATCTACAACACACCTCTGTGTTTGATGGTGTACTTTTGCATTGTATCCATAGCTCGCAACACTTTTTTCAGATGTTTATTATTTTGCTTAATCTGTTAAAATCCATTGTCACTGTTGAGCCATCGTGTCAGTCCTCTCAGTCCAAAATGAAATCTTAAGTTTGGGAGAAATTGACTGTGTAGCCTGAGGCTAAAACAAAACTCAAGCACTCAAGCAAAGGGAGTGATCCCTGTAAGCTGTTCTACCAAAGCAGATGTGTGACATGTGTGTGCAGGGCTGGACTGGGACAAAACATCAGCCCAGGCATTTTGACTAATGACCGGCCCACCATGGTATTATAGGAAAAGCCATAAAGCCTTTATAATAAACTTAAACCTACACCATCCTCCCTATTCTGGTATTCTACACAGTACTTATCAAAAATATAAAACAGCCTAATTTATAATTACATATACCTAACTTATAGGGTTGCCAACTCCCAGCAAAAAAAGAAAAAAAAAAACCCACCCTCTACCTCAAGATGCTTAATTGACAAAACCGATTTTAATTTAATGCACTTATAAAAAAAAAATGCACAGAAAACTATCATTTTTCTCCAGTAATTAAGTAGATTTAACATCTTTCTTCAACAGAATTGCAAACTGCACAGATGGCACATTCCCAAAGGAAAGAATACTATAACTTACTAGGGTATATATTACTAAATATTTACTGAATACAATAATGGACATCAGATGAAAACTTTGGTTGTAAGATTCAGATAATTATTTATTAAAAGCGAGACATTTTAAATGAGAATAAGAAAGAAAAGTATTTCTTTGTGCCCCCCTTTCCCTGTTAATGCCCTACCTGGCCCCCTGGCAAAAACTTTGCTAGACCCGCCCCTGCACAGTTACCAGCTGTCAGCTACGTAAAAAAAAGGATCCTGGTGTTATTTGCCTCTCAGAAACAGTTCATAACTTCCCTTCAACTCATTCATGTCACCTAAAAGGTAAACCTGTTTCTCCATCACCTGTTCAGCTCTGATGATTCAGTAAGGACATCTCCTGGTTTCATCTTCGTGTTTCCCTCTCACCACATATCCAAACTGATATCATGACCAGCAGCTTTTACAGCTGTGGCTCCAGCAAGCATCAGCTGATACTAGAAATTAATATTAAATAAATTCTAACAACAGCTGATCAAGCTTAAACGTGCTGCTGTTGTTTAATGCGACCTCTGCTGGTTTCCTCTTTCTGGCGCAGAGAAAAGCCAATCAGCTGATCACTGATCAGTTTCATGATTGAATTAGCAACTTTCTAGCTGAAGTAGTACGGGACAAATCGCGTTCCTTTTCACCTCAACTTTATTTCGACTTCCTCGGCTGTAATTGGTCCAGCCCAGAGTTGATCATGACCAACTGGCCAATCCACCACCATTCATTTATACCTAAAAAAAAGAGAAAAGAAATAAAACCCCATCGGCCCATAAAAACGAAAAATCAAGAGCGGCCCACTGGGCAAATGTCACCGATATGCCCGATGGCCAGTCCAGCCCTGTGTGTGTGTTTCTTCAATTTTCAGATAAGATTTAGCACCTCTGTCAAAGATAGCTGCAGACAGCTGTGGGCACACTGAGGTTGTTATTAGTAATTTCCTCCAGTTAGTCAGGTAGTACAGTTATAGTCAAAAGTTTTGACAGTGGCACCACTTGCAACACTAAACTTTTATTTATTTGAAAACAAATGTTTTGAAACTTGTGAAATTCTCTGAAAAACAAAGTAACGTAGTGCATGAAGAACAAATTTTGTGACACATAAGTGCTGATGTCTAAACACAATTCATTACATCTCCACTCATTTTTATAAAAGAAGTGAATGTCTTTCATATTCTCTGACACTGACCTAATTATTTTATATTTGATGCTCAGCTACAAATGTTACTTCACTGGCTCACACACATCACACATCCTACCATTTGTCTGTGATTTTTGTTGCTCAAATAGCTGTTTAGTCTAATGATAGGTTTGTAGCTTGAACCTATTCGCTGGAACGTTGAAGGCACTGTGATTACACAGCAAGCAAGACACGAGTAGGCAACATTCTTAATGTTTCACGTGCACGGGAGAGAACTGGACAGGTGCCGTTCCTTCGCTTGACCCCAGTTGCTCTCGTCCGCTCTCCCGTAACACTGCTCTTTTATTGTGGTTACATGAATATGCATAGGTTCATTAACATATGACCTCTTTACATAGGTATACATGTGAACAAAGAATACCTTGTGTGTGTGTGTGTGTGTGTGTATATGTGTGTGTGTGGGGTCAAACTGTGACCCCAGGAAGACTCCCCAGAGCCGTCCATCTAAACAAAAGGCTCTTAGACTCAAACAGATATACGTGTGTTTGCTATACCATATATCAGCAAGAGAAGATACGACCTCTCCTAGGAGGTGTGTGATCTATGCCAGAACACTCTGAAGAGGAGTGAACACACTCCCCTCTTCATGCTACACAGAGTTGTTACAGACCTCCTAGGATGAGACATTCTTTCAATCTACAAATGATTATATACTTCTAAGCATATATAAGTAGATATTTCTAAGCATAAATGACAATCAACAATACAAAAACCTAACATTTCCCCCCTTTTGACAATTATGCTAGAAAAGTACCCAGTTATGATCACGTCATGTCTGACAGTGTCAATGCAAACATTTTTATACTCAGCATATGTCAATGTACACAGTTTGACAATTGTATTGGCAGTTATCCAAGTTCTTATTAATCTCATTCAATGGTAAACTGCATCCCACGAGCAAACAAATGAATTGTTAAAGGTCAAAAGAGAAATTAACATTTTCCACATGTCTTGCGGTGGTGCTCCTCCGCAAGACATGTAAATCACACGTCTCTCTACAGGGTGGTTTCAAGTTCTGTAGGACGTCATAAATGTGTCTTCCAGTTGTTTCCATCACTGTCCATAGAACCAGAGTCCAAATGTATGTAGAATAGACATTCAAACATACCAGTTGAGTTTGTTGTTTGTCAACATGGGTCTCAGCTATCGTGAAAGCTGCAGGCCTCGTCAGCACTCTAGTTTTATGGCCTCTGCCAACCCCCATCACCTCACTTCAGGCCTCCGTACTGTGGGGGATATTTATCACTCCTCCATTGTCCATCCTCTGCAGGAAAACCCTCTGTGGAAAGGGTACTGGATCCCGTTATCTTACTGCTGTTATGATTCCAGCAGTCTTCAGAGTGCCATCGTATGCACAGTGCAGTGGCACAGCATTGGGTGATGTTCATAGGAAACTGCTGTCATCACCACCATAGCTTCTAGTTCCTGTGCTTTTCACAGAATCATGATGCCATCCTTGGACTCCCCCTGCGCTGTCGGTGGAGCTTGGCACGCTCCCCTCATCCTTCAGGTGCCCGTCTGTCGTCCACAATCTCCTCTGTTGGCCTCTGAAAAGCCCCCTTGGCACAGCTCTCATTCCAACGCAGCTTCGTGGTCCTTGCTGTGGCTGTGGAATCTGATCTCCCAATGGGCCCCAAACAGCTCGACCTTTGACCTCAACCACTGCCTGGACTGTCAGCTATGCCTGGAATGGTCTCACTGGGCCTCAGAAGATTTCTCAGGAGATTCCTTTCAGCAATACTTTAACTGCTGCACCTGTATTTCCTTGCTAGGAGGAAAAACTTCTATTTGGAGAGCATGTAAAGCATCATCAAACCACATTCTTTAGTTCAGTGAGCTTCATTTATGGACCATCAAAGCCTCATCTGAACACAGATGCACCACTTTGCATAGGTTTAATACCTGTTGACTAACTGTTAATCACACAAATCACTGCAACAATCTTAAAAAACATAGTTTAGAAAACATAGAAAACATAGTTTCATGTAATTCATGTAATTCTGGACCCCTCCTCTTGACGCATGGACACTCCCATGAGTCAACTCATCAAAACCAGATTCCTGTCTGAAAGAAAAAGGTTAGCTAGATCATGTCCCAGGCAACATCAGGGCGTCTCCCCCTCTGGAGCAGCACCATAACCCTGCAATAAAAGATGTTAGTGTGTTTTGCACAGTAAGTGTGCTTCACATCTGGCTCCGCCTGGAGCCATCATACACACCATCATGGCCTGGAAAACAAGATCTGGAAGTGAAATCAAACTTCACACTTATAAACAATTGTATCATAAGTAGCAATAAAGCATTCAGCATCAGCAGGACAAGTATCATGTGCAGGTTTTCTCAAATCAGTAAACTACAATTATTGCCATAATTTGCCTCAGACGTGGATCATCCCATGTACTCAGTCAACATTAGTGTAATCGGTGACTTCCCTTAAGCAAAGTCACTCCATATATTTAACACTAGGAGCTCAGTAGTGGCCAGCTAATGAGCCCCATATCAAACTATTCCACAAACACTGCATCTCTTAGTTGCTTTCTCATGTTACTTGTCCATCTCTGCTGAATTCTCTACATGCACTCTTAGAAAAAACAAACATCAGCAACACACATGGACAATCCTGGTGGTCAGGCGCAGATCGACAGGTTCCAGAGGTGCTATAAATAGACCATAAAGTTAGCCATCCATAGCTGTGGAAAGAAGTGACACTAGTTTCAACACAGGGAATGTCTCACATGTTATTCACATCATCAAAGTAACCTTCACATTTTCCCAACAACACAGTGTAACAGCATCACCAACTCATAACCTGTAAACACAGTTTTCTTCACACATGGACCCAGAAATCCTGTAGTAGAAAACATCAACCAGCTGTCCTGGTATAAATCACATGATCAAATCACATGAAGAACTGTAATGCTGTAGAAATGTTAGCGCTGCGCAGGTGTATACACACTTTCTCACAGTTACCTCTGTGAGCAACACAAGGTAGTGAATAACACCCCTGGTAGATGCACAGACACAGAAAGTGGCATTTAAAAGGTTAAATAATCACGCAACCCCGAATGTTGTTGTCATCTTTCTGCTCCTGTAAAAAGAAACACACATAGATTCATCTGCACCTTCGTCAGGTGGGGGTTAACTTCGCACAGTGATGTCAGTCAGTCTGTCAGCTTCTGTCCGCTTTTACCAGTCAGTCAGTTTTATTTTCTCTCACTCATTCATTCATGCATTCATTCATTCTTTCTTTGCTGATAGTGGAAATTAACGTCGCACTTTCATTTCCACTTCTCAGCAAAATGACGTCATTTCAAAAAGAAAAGAATTTAGACTGGATTTCCTCGTTGAATCCTTTTGGACAGGAACTTATTTTCTAATTGTCCCATATAAGTGACTTTCTCCTGAGCCCATTTTAATGTGGAGAAACTCACTTGCAACAATTTTCTCGACGACGTGTCGTATAGCGCTTCAGTTCTAATCGTGCAGATCTGCTCAAACAGAGATCATCAAACAAAACTTTCAGTGCACTGTGAAAGTATCAAAATAAAAAGGCCTCGTTAAGTCATGACACATGCTCCTCATCTCAGGAGGGTAAATCATACCATTAGCATGATTTATCATACCATCATACTAATTGGCAGGCTCAACTTCACAACAAAAGAAAAATCATCAGCTAGATAAACTCCAACCCAACCATCAGCCGCACAACACACAACATAAGCCTCATGTCTCATTAGCTATGAATTTTAATCCCCAGGACTGTACTTTTTACTCATTTAGGCCACAAATTTTATTTAGTTTTCCTTTTTCCCCGTCATCATAAAACATGTGACATGTTGTCATGCATTTCACAAAAGAAGTTTGTTCTCATGTATTCAGAGTTGTGTATCTGGGTGCAGGATTCACTCGCACATCACAACAGGAAACTCAGTGTTTTAGAGTCTCCACTCCAACACATCCCATTCACTCGTACTAGAATTCAATCACCTTTCCTTAATCTAAGAACCATCAACTAATTTGCATATCAGCTATTAACCCACTAAGATGACAGGACAACAGAAATGCATGTTCAAAATATTATCACAAAAATAGAATTTCCCTCATACAGTAAATTACTTGTGCTGCATCAATCAGGCAGAAAGCATCTCCCAATTTACTATATTAACAACTAAATTTATTGTCTGATCACTGGTTGGTCAAACCAGAATTTTTTTTTTCCCCACAAAAGTTAAACTGTTGTCCTGCAACCTAGAGAGTTAACTGTCAGCATTGGATAAATTCAGCATTTGATAACAAGTGTCTGTTAAACTGACACTATTTTAACACTGATGAGAGATAACAAGCTGATTTTCATTGCATGTATGTTTGTGTTATTAGGCAGGTTTAATCAATGTCTGTGGAGCTGCATCTCCAGCAGGGCATGTTCTTAAAGCTGCCTTTCCTACACACTTCTCTGCTATTAATTGATCATTTTTAACTAATGTGCTATGAGTCCACTGGTCTTTGCATCACTTCTCATCACACTAAGTGACTTGGACAAGATGATGAACAGACTCACATGCTTAAGATGTTGTCTACTCTTCATGGGCTCTCTTGTGTTTGTGTTAGTAGGGTTAATGCATGTTCTGCTTGTGTGTGTGATTTTGTATATGTTTCTTTTTGCAGTGTTTCAGACTCTTTCACAATTCTCCACTTAAGCAGTCAGTTTTCTTTTCCCCAGGTTTGCTAACCCAAATTTTGATTTCCCACATTAAACAACAGCTTTCCTCTGTGTCCTTACTTACTCTCACTCTGTTGTCCTCTCCCACTTCAACAGTCCAACAGCCGGCAGTTCTTCTTCAGCTTTGTCCTGTGTTCCACTGTCTCTTCTTGCCATTTTCTCCAAAGGTGGCAAATGTCAAACTCCAACAGTCTCCTCAGTTCTCCTCAAACATCCTTTTCACAAGCACAGTGAACTTTGCAGCTTGTTGGAAACACAGTGTCATTCATCCAGTCAGGATGATGGTTTGCTCTTCTTCTCCACTGCTGTTTGTCCACACTGCTGCTGCTTGCTGGGACTCTTTGCTCAGGACTTTGCTGCTGTCTCTTTATCTGCCATGTTATTGCTCTTTGGAACTGCATTCCTTGTCTTCAGGGAGGAGTGAGAGCTCACTTGTGAGGATGAGGGACACATGGAGCTGTAAATAAGTTAGCCAGAAATTGCAGAAATTGGCCTGAATGTTTCCAATGATGTCAAACTATAACTTTATTCCGACTGCTGCATGTGGAAAACTGATCCAGGTGCTTAACCAACACACAGAACTCTCCTTTCTTAAAAGCAGAAAATGAGATTGTAGTTGTTCTTGGCTAATAAACAAAACCTTTTTCCTATGATTTTTCATCTACAATGTAGATTTTGTCTCTTTTTACTCTTTTTTTCTTTACACTAGCTGGTGACCTGCAGAATCACCGCTCTCACAATTTGTGACAATTACGTTTACACAACGCACACACACTGCGACGTCAGGCACATTCACACTCACTTTTTTCATCTGCATAAATAAAACATATGGCTGATGACATGTGCCATGGTGATCCATAAGTATGATCACAAGTTTATTTAATTATTTTTCAACCCAACAAAGCAAATAAACAAAAACATGCTGATGCTATGAACACTCTACACACATGAGTCAAGATCCAGGAAAACTGCTGCGCATCTGAAAGAAGAAGCTGAACTCACGGATACGCTACATACTCGAGTTATCATAGTTCTCTTCCCCTTTCTTTGATGAGTTCTCAGCCAGCTCCTGATCTGATAATGTGTAGCTTGCTCATCAGCCCAGAAGAGACAGCAACGCAACCTCACACAGTGGTTGCGTGCTTTGCCCACAGTGGCAAAGACTTACATTTTCATATTAAACTCAGCTTCTCCATCATGTAGTTTTCAGCTGTTTCACACAGGGTTCAGCATAATAGTTGTTTTCATAGGTGTGCTCTATATCTCAACAATGGCTCATATTAGGATGACAGTTTTCAAACAGGTCAAGTGCCTCTATGCACTTCATTAGTTAAGATATTTGCCTATTTTACTTCATCTCATATGTCATCGTACTGTATTTGAGCAACCTTAAGCTTAATGCAGATTACTGTTAACAACTGGTTAAAGTAATGGTCTGGAGCACAGGCTGTTGTTGATCAGGGAAATCATCTAAACATTTTGTGTCAGCAAGGGGTGGGGGAAAGCCATTCACCAGAGCATAGCTTAAATGCTGCTGATGTGGACTGGCCTTCTCTCCTCGTGAATGCCGACTCCAGGGATCCGGCGTCGAAGGACCAATTAATGATAGGTTTGTAGCTTGAACCTATTCGCTGGAACGTTGAAGGCACTGTGATTACACAGCAAGCAAGACACGAGTAGGCAACATTCTTAATGTTTCACGTGCACGGGAGAGAACTGGACAGGCGCCGTTCCTTCGCTTGACCCCAGTTGCTCTCGTCCGCTCTCCCGTAACACTGCTCTTTTATTGTGGTTACATGAATATGCATAGGTTCATTAACATATGACCTCTTTACATAGGTATACATGTGAGCAAAGAATACCTTGTGTGTGTGTGTGTGTGTGTGTGTATATGTGTGTGTGTGGGGTCAAACTGTGACCCCAGGAAGACTCCCCAGAGCCGTCCATCTAAACAAAAGGCTCTTAGACTCAAACAGATATACGTGTGTTTGCTATACCATATATCAGCAAGAGAAGATACGACCTCTCCTAGGAGGTGTGTGATCTATGCCAGAACACTCTGACGAGGAGTGAACACACTCCCCTCTTCATGCTACACAGAGTTGTTACAGACCTCCTAGGATGAGACATTCTTTCAATCTACAAATTTCTAAGCATATATAAGTAGATATTTCTAAACATAAATGACAATCAACAATACAAAAACCTAACATCTAATAATATATATTTTTTAAAGTAATTGAGCAGTTGTCCTGTCTGTTCCTTGGTTGTTTGAGAAATGCTCAATGCATTTTTTCACTCTAAACCAGACAGACCATTTTAGGAATTGCCAGTCATGCTGCTATCCAGAGTAACAATCAAATGAAATATCCCTCTACACTGAGGATATAATATTATATATAACAAAACCCAATTCTACAATATCATACCTAAAATAGAATGTGTGAATTCAAATGGTCTAAAGAGGGTATTAAATACTTTGGAATTTTCATTCCCATACCCTCGGACCACTTGTTTCGCAAAAATTATAATAACATTATTCAGCGTATCAGCAATGATTTAGAGCAGTGGTCTATTGTCCCCCTGTCTCTGTTAGGTCGAGTTGAATATATCCGTACGAATGTTCTGCCCAGGCTACTCTATTTATTTCAGATGATACCAGTTGAAATCCCAAAGACAATGTTTGATAAGCTGAATGAAAGAGTTTCGAGCTTCAGGTAGGCTGAACAGCAGCCTAGAATTAGACTCAAAGCCCTGCAGTTGCCCAAAATAAAGGGGGGCATTAATGTACCTAATTTTAAATATTACTACTGGGCTGCACAAATAAAACTTTTGCTGACATAGTTGCAAAATGATAGACATACTCGCTGGCTCAAAATAGAAAAAAGTAAATGTCCCAAAATACTGGAAACACTACATTTCTTAGAAAAACCCGGAAAAGAAATGGCAACCTGGACAAAAACACATTAAAAAGTTTGAACAAAATTCAGTCAGCACTGGGACTACCAAAGTATCTTTCTTTACTATCAAGCACAGGATCTATGAAAACCTTTTCCTCTAATAACTCGGATACTGGGTTTAAAACGTGGGCACATAATGTACTGAAATATATACAACAACTATTGGAACAATGAAACTTTAAGACATTTGAACATCTGATGAGTGAATTTAATCTCCTCAGGACAGATTTTTTATAGATCTCTACAACTAAGGTCCTTCTTGACGGCACTCAAAAGCTGGGGAAACATTGCCAACCCCACACCTAATAAAAAATTTCTAAAAAGTAAACAAATCAGAAACAGAGACAAGAAGACTATTAGTAAAATCTATAACGCAGGCTCATCAATGATTAAGCATAATTCCCTGAGGATGAGAGAAAGATGGGAGGCAGAAATAAATAAAAAAAATACCTGATGACACCTGGTGGGAAATATGTACTGAAGCACACCAAACCACTAGTTCAAACACATGGAGAGTTTAAATGGAAAATTATCACCTGATTCTACAGAACACCAGAAATAACTGCTAAGATGGGTCCAACACATCTGAGTTCATGCTGGAGGAACTGTGGGACACACTCTGCCAACCATACTCATATATTCTGGCTCTGCCCTAAACTCTGTGTATTCTGGAGGCAGATATTTGATGCTCTTAAAGACATTTTCCAAGGTAAATATTCCACTAAGTCCTACAGTAGCAGTGTTGGGAAGGATTGCAGAACATACTGACTGCAAAGCCAAAAATTACCTGCTAAATATATTACTCACTGCAGCCCTAAAATGCATAACTATCAGATGATTAAAACCACATATAATCTATGGATCCAGAAAGTTTATGATGTCTGTCTGATGGAACAAATTACATACTCAGACTACAGAAACCTGTCTTTGAGAAACGGTGGGGACCCATGTTACCTTTACTATTACAATGAAGAACACCACCTAATTTTAGGAGCTCTCTCTCTACACACACATACACACACATATTTATGGACGGCACAGGAATAAGGAGACCAAAAGACTGCCTCACATAAGGTCAAAGAGTGCTCATGTATACTTTTCCTTTATATGTATGTATGCTTGCTTTCTGTAACATGCTGCTGCTGGACATTCATGGCTTGTGTAGTTTTAATGTGAGTATATGTTTGTACATACAGTTACAGTTTATTAGAGGAAGTGAAGGATGCATCACTGCTGATTTTAAAAAAAAAATTAGTTAAAAAAACAGTATTAATTAAGAAGATACAACACTGTTGTAATCTTGGTGTTCATATCTGTTTGGACAGCAGGAAGTGTAGTTTCCCTGAATTTGTTTTCCTGAATTTCTCTGTATTTTTTTCTCACTAAGAATTCAGGAGGCAGCATGAAATATGAAGTCAATTCACAGCTTGCTTTTTTTAAAATTGTATTAATTATCCATTTATATATTACATATTCAGAGTAACATTTATTATAATTTAGCAAATTAGTTATTATACACTGTATGACATGATTATGATCAATAAAACATCAAAAAGATTATTCTCCCCCTCTGGATGAACGCAGAATCAATTCCATGGTGAACTGCTTAAAAACAGCCAACCAAGTGAACAACACTCTCCAAGAGTCGGCATATCTATATCCTAAAACAGAGGGAACACTGCAAGGTGCAAGCCACTCATAAGCCTCAAGAATAGAAAGGCTAGATTGGATTTTGCTAAAAAAAAAAAATAATAATAATAATGATAATGATAATTGAAAAGAAAACATAAAAAAATCAGCACGGTTCTGGAAAAGAGCCTTTGAACAGATGAAGCCAACATCAACCTCTACCAGAATGATGGCAAGAAAAAAGTATGGAGAGGGTGTGGAACAGCTCATGATGCAAAGCGTACCACATCATCTGTACAACACGGTGGACACAGTGTGATGGCTCGGGTGTGCATGGCTGCCAGTGGCACTGGGACTGGAGTTTATTGATGATGTGACACAGGACAGAAGCAGCCACATGAATTCTGATGGAATATTTATGGACCTAACTGTATATTTCTTAAGCTCTATCAAGTTTGCAATTTTAAAATTAAGCGTTAAAGAAGATGCTTATTTATTGCTACTAATGGTTTGTGGTGAAGGGTATTTAAGTGGACTGTGAATATCTCCAAAAGTTGAATCTGTTCATCTGGACGTAGCGTTTTGTGGGAGAAACGTTTCGTCACTCATCCAAGTGACTTCTTCAGTCTCAGCTGACTGCAGGTTTCCCCAATTCTTATAAACAGTACATTTGCATAATGACTGAAACCAGCCCACTGAAGGAACAATGGGCTGGGAGGTCAGTTCCTTAATCATAAATGTGCAAATTCTCATAACCATTGATCAACAATCACTGACCAAAACCCACTGATCAATGGCCATGAGTACCATTCACAGAGAGTTGGGGAATGGCTGTGAATAGTATAATCAGTTTTAGTCTCTGTCTGAGGGCAGAACTAAGATCCTATTTTTGCCTACTTTTGGGTGTAAAGTAAATCTTTACACTTAAAAATTCCTTTTTGACTCATTGACTGATCTCATTTTGTTTCTAGTCTGTGGATCAGAAAAGGCATATGTGAACACACTTATTAAACTTCATGCTTATAATTTATTTCTTCAAACACTTTAAATCTTCAATCAGAAAAATAATTTGTTGACATCACTGAGATCATTTTGAGATTCTGTGTCATGACACTTAACATTCAACAGGCATCGCGATAAAAAAAATATACTGGTCGTTTCCGGTCACCAAGTTTATAATTTAATAACTTAACAAAGAAAAAAAATGTAATTAAGTGGAATTATGTGAGAGCAGATATGTCAAGAAAAGCAAATTTTAAACACTGAGAAAGAAACTCACATAGATGAATTAAAAAGGCATTTATGCTGAGATAAATCTTTTAAAAAAATGGAAATATAAATATTTAACATCAGATTCCTCACAGAAACACAGAATTTATATCACTAACCCTAAAACATAAAAGGCAACCTGTCCACCCAAGTTGTGAATGCAATAAAATGAGGACGAAGGGACGTAGGAGTTTCAAACTGATACCACAGGTGTATCTATGATTGGTTTAAAATCAGTAACCTTGACCTTGAGGTCAAATTTTTATGAAAATCTTGTAAATCAATAACTTGAGAACATGGCGACAAAGAATATAGAAATTCATTACATAGGTACATCTGCTGGGAGGCTGAGGGGTGCTACTGGCTGTTGCTAGTAGTTTTTCTTTGAAATTTTCTGTTTAATTAAAACAATGCAGACTGAGTCATCTACAACAAAGATATTAATGATTACCTGACAAAAAGGAATCTCATATACGTGTCTATTCAATAAAAGAAATTAATTGTGTTAAAAGCAAACAGATCAAAGGGATCAGTAATGGCAATTATTTGTCATTGTCTTGTCCTAGCCCAGTTAGGTAAACATTAACAATATCTTCAACTTTGTCCCATAAAATACTAGTTTTTCAACTATATCATATAAACACACAAAACAAATCACAATATCTAAAGACGATATTGTAAAGATGAATATGACATTATTTGGAAAAAGATTCTTTGAGGCTGTTTTCTGCCTGCTCTTTTGTGATCTCGTTCCAAGTTGCAGGAATATCAGCAGGTTTTGCATTATACATTTTGGCAAAGACCCCGTTATACCTTGCCATCACATATTTCCAGTAGTCTGATGCCTCAAGGCTCACATCTGGAGGGATTTTCCAGTCCGGATAAATTTCCTTGTAACTTTTATAAGGGTGTAATTCATTGTTTGTATCATTGCATCGAAAACTGCTGTTACTGATCACGAGAGAAGAGCATATGTTAGTGATCAGTTTACCTGTGCTTGTCCACCTGTATCTACCCAGACCCTGTGGTCTATGCAGTTTAGCAAAGTGCTCAGGATGGGCTCCTCCTCCTGCATCACAGGGAGCTTTGCAGAATGGACACTGTTTGCCACAACCAATCAGTTTTTTGAAAAGCTCATTTTCAGGTTGTACATGCAGATGCTGTCGTTTCATTTCAAAGTTCACTGTTTGGAACTCTTTTCTGAGATCTTGTGCCATCTCATTCACAGACACTGTGAGCCAGTCAGCAAACTGTTTCTTGTCAGCATTGTTCAAAAACATGAAAGCATCAAGAGCATCTTTGGAAATGACCAGCTTGTGACCAAGGTTTTTACAAATATCTTCAACAAATGTCTTCACATCATCACTCTTTCCTGTTTTGGCCTTGTTGATGGCATTTTTTATATTTCTCATACAGGATTGGAGATGTCGGTCCTCGAACTCAGATATTGTGGACACAGTTGAGAAGTGCTCCACTATTTGTTTGTGAATCCATGTCTTGACATAATCCTCATATGAGCAAATATATTTCTGGTAGTTTTGAAAATCATCCTTTGAAAGGAAATCCAGTAAAAGTGAATACTGGAAGGAGTTCTGTGTGCTGAACTGCTCACACGTCCGCATTTCATCAATGATGTCATGTCCCAGGGATCGACTGATAAAGTCTTTAACAGCAGGCTTCAAACACTGGTTGGTGAATTCTTCTGCTTTCTTCTGACACTGGTCTCGTTTATAAAACACATCTTTGAAACCATCACGAAACCTTTCTTTGTTTTCAATCAAACATCTGTATGGATCATTTTCTTCATGCACTTTCTTAAACTCTCTGGCTGCAAATCCACAGATGTGCAGTTTTAGAGAAACTTCAAACTCAATGTCTGTTGCAACATCCGGATTGTTATCAAGGTTCTTATCAGTGATGTGTAGGATCTCCTTCATGTATGTGTCACAGTACATTTTTTTCCTCCTCACTTTTTCTCTCACCAAGTGAGTGCAAGCAGCTATGATGCTGTCAGCCAGTTTTTGTGCAGCCATTATGTAATCTTGAATGTTCAAAAACATACCTACTTCCTCACCTCTGTTAGAGTATCTTTCAGCTGTATATCAGAAAGGCCCCAAACCACAATCTTCCAGCCTTTTTTCTAAGAGTTCTTGTGAAACATCCCCTTTATGTTTTAGGCTTTCTTTCAGATAAGATGATGCATTTGTGAAGATTTGTGCAGCTTGCTTTTCAGAACAAGGAAGTCCCTTCAGCATGTCCTTCCACATCTTGTGAAACTTATTTTCAAGTTCTATCTCTTCCATCTGAACATTATTTTTCCAGCATTCATGAACCAGTCCCCAAACTGCATTTTCAATCTTTTTTATGTTATTTTCTTTGATTTGATCAATTTCTGCCATTCCCTCTCTGATTTCTGCTGCTGCTGTGAGCTGATTAAAAGCAGATCTCTCCATTTCTTTTTGAAGGTTTTTTACACTGATTAAGAATTCCTCTCTGTATCCTTCAACCAGATAAACATGACGGTCTGTTTGCTTGAAATACTGTGTCAGATTTTCTAGAAACTTTTTCTACCATGTCGACAGCACTGTGGAGGCTTCACTTTTCAAACATTTGAGAAATTCATTGATGTCAGAAAATTCAGATTTTACAGCAATTGTACCAAAATTGGAAATTCTTGTTTCTGCGTTTGTTGCCCAGGTGTACATTTCTTTTTTGAATTCCCACTCCCATTTGTCCAATTCTGCACAGAGGCTTGTGTATGCATCAGCTACGAGGCTGTTTCTGAAGCTGAAGATGAAGTTTTCATGTTTTACTGCAGTCCACAGGCTTCTCACCCACTCTTTAAACTCGATGACATCATTAGCAGATGAGCCAGAGTTTCCCAACAGTTGGATGATGTGTTTCTTGAGCTCATATACAGCCTCACTGTAGCCTGCATTGACTGGTGCCATTGGTGGGTTTCCATTCCAGAGTCCAGGAATATACCAGTTCCCAGTGTCTGGACTGTACTCCATCACATCAGTGAAGCTCTTGTTCTCCTCTTTCTTTTCCATTTTGGCTGCTGCCTGGGTCATCTCATTTAACTGTTCCAGGAGCAGTTTCCTGTTTCGTAAGTTCTTCTCATGGGCTGAAACATCGGACACATTCTGGTGAACAAACACACATTTAGGCTTTTTGCCCACCTCCTTCATCCTGAGAAAAGCATGCACAACTATTTGTAGGATGTCCTTCATTTCACTTGCAATATTAACAATGGTGACGTCACTCAGCCCCACAACAAGTGTAGCAAGCTCATTGTCGTGCTCGTAGCTGTTGTCCAATTGTGCAAATTCTGGTGACTTTAAGCCCTCAGTGTCAATGATCAGCATGAAGTCACAGTTTAGGACTTTTTTCATGTCTTCATTGATTTTGATGAGCAACATAAAGGCACCTCGAGTACATCGACCACTGCTGACTGCAAACTGCACTCCAAACATGGTGTTAAGGAGAGTGGACTTTCCTGTGCTCTGAACTCCAAGAACTGTGACTACCAGGATCTTTCTGTTTGGAGACACCAAGTCACTGAGCTGAGAGAGAACATCACTCACCCATCTGAGAGGGATGTTGGATGCATCTCCATCTACAAGCTCAAGAGGAAATCCATCAAGCAACAACTCTGCACACAGTTTGGGCAGATGCTGCAGCTGTTGACGTGATGGATCTGTTTGTGGAAGGGACAGTGAGGCTTCATAGATCTGACCCATTTCACGGAAGAAGTGCTCAGTCCCCAGTGAGCTGTTGGAAATTTGTCTAACAATTTCTTTGATCTCCTCTTTGTTCTCAGAGTTCTTGCATTTTTCTTTATATTTCTCCCAAAGTTCAGACAGTTTTACACGAGACATGTTATCCAGATTCATTTGCATCCATTTCAGGAAATAAAACCTCTCTGTTCCCGGGCTTGATATTGCATTGATGAACCATGTCATAGCTGTGGACATGTCATAAGAGTTTTGTTTTTTTCGTAGTTCTTTTTTCTTTTTCTGAAGTTCGCTTTTGTAATCTTCTATATTTTTAGAGCCAATCTTCTGAAGTCCACATTCTTCCCTCTGTAAGCAGGTCAGTTCTTTCCATATTTCACCTTGTCGTGGAAGCTGATCTTCTTTGTATTTAAGGATGTCTTGAATTTCTGCAGTGATGGCTTCAGCATTTTTCTTTGCAGTCTGACACTCTGGAGAGTCTTCATCAACCAGGATTCCCAGTTTATGTGCAATGTCTGCCATCTGCTCTACTGGAATCTTCATTGCTGAGTTCTCAACTACATCTCGGACTTTTTTTCTGAACGTCTGTATAAAATCTGCATCATTTTTTTGTTTCTTCTTAGTTATGATGTTGTTGTTATTCAAGCCCAATTTGTTTGCTACTGTTCTTAAAACCTTGTAATTACTTTCACCATTACCAACCAAAAAGTTCTGTGTCTTGTGGTTTATGTTAGTGAGTAGACTGCGCTCGGACTCAGAGTCCAAATCGTCGAAGAACACAAAAACTGCTGCAGATGTCTGACACAGAAAGGAGTATTGTGTTTCAAATGAAGCAATGTCCCCACGGAGGTTAGCTACAGCCACTGGCTGACTCAAAATATCAATGTTTGTGTTTCCACCAGGAAGATACCAAGTGATTTCAGTCAGTCCGTTGGATATTGCTCTTGGACTGTCACCACACTCCATGTTGCGATGAACAAAGGTGTCATGGTACTGCTGAGAATTGCTCAGAAGCTTATTGAGAATCTCTGACTTGGACAAAGAGCACTTACCCAGTCTGACAAAAGAGATCATTGGAAGTTCAGAGAGAACGATTCTGTCTTCAATGAAGCCCTTGGACTCTGACAGAGACTGAGGTCTGTACTTTTTAACAATGTCTCTCATGGCCCACAGCATGAGTGTGCACTGATTAGTGTCACAATTTGGAAGCAGCAGAGGAACAGAGAACTGACACATGGACATTTTTAGTGCCATTTCCTGCTGTACAAAACCATCAGAACACAGAAAGAGAGCAGTGATAATGTCAAGTGGATTTGGCATGTCTGTGATCAATGATTGATCATTAAGGTTCATCCGATTTCTAGCTGTGACATTAGCCATCATCAGTTTCTTTAGAAAATACCACGGGAGGTCTGATTTATACTTGGCAGGTTCATCATTAATCATCTGCTCATCAATCTCAAGTAATTTGCTACGTGATTGTTTCTCCCTGTAGTACCGCTCCAACCCCAAGTCCTCCAATACGCTCACCAGGTGCCTCCCTGTTGATATAAAAATACTTGTTATTTCTGTAACCATTTTAATGACTCAGTTTCTTACATATCGTTCGCATAAAACAACCACTTCCTGTGGTAGTCTTATAGCTTTCATATATATACATAGGTATACTGCAAGGTATACCGTATCATTGTTTAAGTGTGTACTACACATTGGAGGGGTTTTTTAATCGTGTATATAAATATAAATACATGTTTTCCTAGAATTTAAAATCATCGAATTAGTCTTTCATACTTAGTTTAAACAATGTTTAGTTACTTTGTTGTTTATACAAAGTATTCATCACTGTGATTTGTTTTGTATTATAAAAGCTTTAAAAAAAACCAAATCAAAGCTATAAAAGTGTTTCTTTAAACTTAGTTTCTTAGTTTTAGTGATGTTTTGATACATTCATTTAAGGGGTATCATATTGTTTAAATATTGCTAATCTACAGTGTCTTTCTTTTCTAGTCATACTATGTGGCTGATCTACAATACTAAAGTTAGATTCCACTACGTTGTTCAGATAGTAAACTCGCCTGGAAAGAGACCCTGGTTCAAAATTGGCTAACTCTATTTTTAAGATTCTTCAAAAACGCTATCCACTGTACTGATTAAACTAAACAACTAGCTGAGGAGAATGGATAGATGGATGGATAGGTAATAGTAATTTTATCATCTGTACCATGAATGTAAATTTCTAAAGTTTAGATTTGACAAACTGTACGAAACATCACTAAATTTAGCTAAATTCACACTGATAACTGTTATATTTGGGATAACCTTACAGCAACCTTACAGGGAAATTTAAAAATATTATTTCCAACCTACAAGTTTGTTTTTCACCTATTTTGACTGTGCAGTATTATCACACAACTTTTCAAATAAACAAAAATTATAATGAAATTACTTTATAAAGACATTTCCATGTTTACACTGAGACTTAGCAAGTCCATGCACCCGTTCCCTGTGTAACATATTTGTGTTTGTTTTTTGTATTTTAAGTAGCTATGACTTAAATTTACTTACTTGTGTGTGTATGTCTGCTGCAGCTGGTCACTATGTAGTTCTTAGCTTCACCAGCAGGAGTGTCCAAATGCTGAGACACTAACTCACTGTCGATATTAAACAGTGTTTTTTTCACATGACAACAAGGAGCTGTGGGAAAAATAATAGTAATAGCGATTGATAATGTTTTTACTTAAACAACTTATAGAGATTTCATCATGCAGCTTTCTGCTGAAACATGAAATTGCATAAAAATGTATTTTACCTCCTGCATCAGTCTGTTGGCGGGGATCTTTGCAGATACTGCATGGAGTTGGAGGGGTCTCTACTTCCTCGCAGTAAAGCTCAACAAACAAGTCTTCAGCACTGATTTTCTTTTGATAAATGATTAATTCTATATTAAAAAACAAATACATAATAATCCCCTATTTTTTTATTCAAGTACAAAGTAGCTGCTTACCTTCATTGTGGGTGCAGTCCCAAACATCCCACTGTTGCTTTAGGTTATTCCAGCAGTGTCTCTCTGATTACTGTAATGAAAGTAAAGTGATTATTCTTCAAAGATTATTTCCTGAATGGAAGCTTAGCTGTCAAAATGAAACTGTCAAACTAGAAAACCAACTCCCCGACTCTCTGTGGAGTTGGTTTTCTAGTTTGCAGGGGTGAAAAAATGGGTAGTGGTCTAATTTGGATATGTAAAACATATATAAATATATATATTTCAAAAACAAGCAAAGAAGAGAAAATTTGAAAACTGGATCTGAAAACACTGATCATGATTTTCCGGAATAGATGGAGGGACATAATTAGGAAGGGAGAGATTCAAGGATTCAGGAAAAACAAAAGGCTGCTTTCATAATGAGCCATTACTAACCCTATAATGCCCTTTGTATCATATTTGATACATGAGTTTCTGAGACCTCTAGCCCATTAACATGATCAATACTTGCCATAATTTCAAATTGTTATGGACATAACTCTTTTTTTTGTCTAAAATTAACATTGTTGTTAACAAAAACTTGCCAAAGACATCCAATGTATCAAATGCGATCATATCATACACAACATGACAGCGCAAAAAAAAAAAAAAAAAAAAAAAATGTGGATTTTGTTATAAGGGTTAATAAACATCTCAGTTCCAAAAAATCTGAATTTTCTGGCTATTTTTTGATGGCTTGGGTCTTACAGGGTTAATACCTTAAGTGTGGCTGTTAATTGATACATTGGTACATGCTGCAGTGGAGCGTACGACTGTACTAACCTTATTAAAAGCTGTTTCAATATATATTAATAAACAAAATTAAATATATACATAGTATGTGTATGCATATGATGGGGCTTGTGGACCAAAAATGCCGGAGCCAATTTTTTGTCCCAGTCCAGCCCTGGTGAAAACCCAGCCCATTTCAATCATATGTATTATATTACTGGATCATAATAAACAAGATTGTAGATTGAGTTGAACTTTAATTAATTAACAGTATGTAAATTAAAGTAATTTAATTAATAATTAATAAGTATTTGCTTTACAATAATTTACACAAATTACAGCACTGCAGCACTAATTTACATACTGTAAAAATAATTATTATGACTTTGGAAAAGAGAATACTAAAGCTCATAAGACTTAATTTTAACTAATGGGTAATTATAGGAACATGGCACCTGTAGCACATTGAGAGACATGTATAAAGTTGGAATGGGCTGAAAGCATTAACAAACAATCAACTTCTTAGCATTTTTTGCATTTATAGTATTTATACTTGTGCAACAGTATTTGCTGGCACATCACCAAGAGGTGCATTTCAGATTATGTGTAGGTAATGCAGAAGCATAAATTCCCAAGGTTCTCTCCCAGTGTGAAGCTACCTCTGTGCCAAAGGTGGCTTCACAATGGACTGGAAAATCAGTTTTGATGGTTCACTAGCTAGTTTTTTTTGTTTGTTTGTTTTTTTGTCTTCCTAATCGCATACATAATGAAAGCATCACTGATGAAAAAAAGACTATAAAACAACCTACCTTTATAGAAGATTTCTGATCAAGGCAAAATGCTGTTCTCTGATCCAGTGTTTGTTCTTTTTCTTTCTTCTTTCCTGTTTTCTAAAATATTCACAGTAAAATTGCTGTTCTGTTTCTATCCCTGTAACAGTCTCCTGCTACTGTCCCTATAGCAGTGCACTGATGATGATTCTGAGCTCTCCTTTTATATTGTTAGGCGAATACTTTCACTTTCACTCAGGTGAGGCAGGAATATTTTTTCACTTTCACAGTCACAATCAACCAGTCAAGCTTCAGTTAATGATAATGAGGAATTTTAAGAAAAAGTAATAGTATGAAAAAAAAGCTTATATTTGAATGAGATCAGCAAATCTTTTCCTCATATTTGACTGATGTTTTTGTATATGCAATTGCATTTTCATTGAAACTGTGTAGTTTTAAAAGTGGTTCAAAATGATTGCCCAAATAGACCACATTTGACAAAAGAACTCAGTCACCCATCCAAATCATTGAGTTCAGCTGTTTCGATCACTTTCATGGCCACAGATTTATAACAACCAGCACCCAAGCATGCAGGCTGCCTCTACAAACATTTGTAAAACAATGGGTCACTCTCAGGAGCTCACTGAATTCTAGCGTGGTACCATGGTAAATGCTGTGATCAAAAGTTAAAACAAGATATGTACATAACTGATCGCAGGAATAACCTCAGGAGAACAAAGCATCACTAAATGTTTAAGTCAGCTGGTTTTCACCGACTTCACAGTCAGAGGTTCTGATATGTTAGTCTCTCACATGAAATAATTCAGTTCAGTTCAGACACTGACAAAAAAAAAAAAAAAAACCATAACATGCTTAGCAGGGTAGGACTCACAGATGTGAAAGAGTCTGCATTCCAGCAACAATTAGCTGGGGCTTGTGAGTTTGTGGCACAGACTAACTTTGTCATCCAGGAAATCAGATAATAAGGAAACAGTTAAAACAACACTGAAAAAAATAGTTTTCCCTTTTCTTATTTTTCAGTTTATACATCCTTGATTCCTTTGACTTCATTTCCTTGAGGGAGACAAACTCACTTTACCAGTTTGTCTACCTCTAGTTCACAATAACAACTGGTGTTGATTGTCTTTTTATTAAAGGACACCATTTTTGGAAGTGCAGTGATTAGCACTACCACCTCAATTCGAAACCATGAACTGGCTGGGAGGTATGGATGGATGGACGGATGGAGGAGAGGTAAAGAAGAGAGATCCGTTCATTGTTTCTGTCTCATTCAAAGAGCATCCTATTATAATTTAGCCTCTCACATTTCAAGTCAAGCGAGCTAATTATTCCAGTTGTGGATGAAAAATATGCCCCGGGCTATTTCCAATAACTCTCTGTGCCAAGGCAGTGGCCACAGTGGGCTACAGAGCAGTTGTGCTAGCCATCCACCAATATCAGAGGCAGTTCCTTCACCCTGCTCAGGACCAAGATTTGCTCTGGAGAATCTTGGTCCTGTGTCATGGGTAAAGACAGATAATCAGGTTGAGATTAAACTATTTATTTGTGCCACTTCTTTTTATTGTTCATCCTGACCAATAAATAAATAAATAATATAAAATAAGCTTTAAGCAGATTGCATTTTATTTTAGGTGTTAAATACAAACTCTGGTAAAGGTGAGCAATAATAGCAGACATTTTCTTATGTTTTCTTATGAGACATAGTGGTTAATGTGCACTATTTTGTGTCTAAATTTCCTTATCATGTTTTATTCATTGTTTGTATCACTGCAGATAAACAGTTATCACTGATTATGAAAGAAGACTATAAAGAAAACCTTAGCTGTCAACTGATTACCCTGGGGAGTGGAATCTGGTGGCAGATTAGGAAGCTGGGTAGTGAAAGTGTGCTGATCTGGCAGAGGCCCTGGTCACGGATCTTCAACTAAACCTCCGTCAGATCTTAAACTGCATTATGAGGTAGACTGGGGACACTGAGGCGGTTCGTGTCTGTAATGGCAACAATCTCCAAACCAAATGGTGAAAGGAGCCAAAGTAGGACAGGTAAGCTTGGTTAGCTTGTAGGGTTCTGGAAGCAAGTAACACTGGTTGGCCTCAAAGTGTTTCTGGCAAACTCACAAACAAACCCCCACAAAACGAGAGAAGAGAGAAACGAGGCGATAGTTCCCGTGGTGAAGTAGGGAGGAGTTGTCTGGTCTTCTCTTGCTGGACAACCCCGGTGCAGAAGATGAAAGTGAGACACTGGACTGAAGACCAATAGGTAAGCCAGTTTTAAACCACTGCTTTCGTCCAACTTTTTCACCAATAAAAGGTCTGTTCAATAAGGACTGCCATTCTTTCCCTTTTGTCTGCTGCCAAACGGAGAGGTCCATGGCTCCATGTAAAAATCACTTGAGAAGCTGCATGGTTTGCAGACACTGAGCTAAGAGGTGGCTGTGACCAATATCAGGCACCAGTTATCATGTCTACAGCGGCCCCTGCACATTTCTTTATACTGATATATCTGAAGGATTCTAAGTAATTATTAAATCAGTAAGAAACTAAAGATTCTACTAATACCAAATAAAAGTCAAACCCAACACTACTATTATGAGGGTCCCCGAAAAATTGTCCTTCTTACCCTGGCTACGACTTAAGATCTTGTCCATGAAAATCAAAAACAAGATTGGAGACAAGAGGCAACCCTGGTGGATTTTAGCACTCATTGAAATGGGCTTGACTTTGTGCCAAGTATGCAGATAGAGATGTACTCTGTCTTTTCCACTATGATTGAAGAGGCTCCTGCCCCATGTGATTGTAAATTTAATAAGTGGGTAAAATATGATGGGTGGAAGAAATGGGTGTGCAAGATTCTTTATTTGTGACACGCATAGTCATACAAGTACAACACATAGTGAAAGCCACCCTGAACTGCTCCTTGACTGTGCAAAACGTTATGAACAATAAGTAATTTTATATTAAAAACCAAAGATGTACATTGTGCAAATGGAATGTTAAAGTACTTTGTGCCATATTAGCACAGCAATTTATTGACAGAGAAATGAAAGTAGATTGAACAAAATGACCAAAGTAATTTAAACAAAGTAATTGAACAGAGTCACCAGAGTAATATTGTGTAATGTAAAGAGAGTAAACGGTAAAGTACTCGAGACCATCAATGTAGGTGTTTGGGAAATGCAGTCAGCAGCAGGATGAACCTCAGTGAGATGTCCTATAGTGAGCTGAGGTCAACTCAACCCCGAATTTCTCATCGTCTTTATACGTGTGTTTCTAGTCTTCAAATACTTGTTTTTTAAGGATAAATAGAAAAGCTGGCCTACGGGGAAGCCCCAGCCAACAGGTAGTTGCGGCTTTTGAGTTTGGGCCAAAGATGGACTAACTTTGTCATCCAGGAAATGCAGATAGCAAGGTAACAATTTATAAAATGTGGATTAAGATGCTTGCTCCTCTTCTTATTTTTCAGTTTGCACATCCTCGATTCCTTTGCTTCATTTCCTCGATGTAGAAAAGCTCACTTTACCAGTTTGTCTGCCTGTAGTTCACAACAATAACTCATCTGTTTACTAACATTGCTTGTCTTTTTTTTTTTTATTAAAGGACACCATTCCTGGCAGCATAGTGGTGTGGCATTATCATATCACAGGTTCAGAATTTTAATCCAGTAGCTGGCCGGGTTCATTTGGTTTTGCATGGCTCCCCTCCTGATATGCCAACTTTTCCCCACAGTCGAAGGACATGCAATTTAGATTAACTGGTTATTCTAAATGGGCTGTATGTGGGAATAAATCACCGTCTGTCTCTCTGCATTGGCCACATGATCGACTCTTGTGACCATGAATTGGATAAAAGGAACAAAATGAATGAATTGAACATTTTAGGCTTGGACCAAACACAGAATAACTTTGACATCAAAGAACTTCAGATAACAAGGCAAAAGTTAAACAATGCAGAAATAAATTTCCCTCTTCTTATTTTTCAGTTTGTACATCCTTAATTCCTTCATGCTCATTTCCTTACTTCTCTCTTTGAACAGATGAACAGATGAGAAATGAAAAACATGAATCAGGCATTTAAACAAACAAGATGTTTTTGCGTTAGAGCCGTCATCATCATCATCATCATCATCATCGTCAGCTGAATTGGCCCAGCTGTACATTGTTTTGTTACAGCAGAATAATCCTAAAATATTTTATGATTTCAAATATCAGATGTGACTGAAAGATTAGAGCTCTCTTCTAAGTCCCTGTTAGTAAATCCTTTATTAATTGATCAACATGCTGATTTACTTTGCTTTTGCCATATCTGGCTGAAGAAACTAATCAACAACCCTGAATCATAATGAATGAAGCACAGGAGGAGGCGTGGCAGGAAACTTTCACTCTGGGTTTGTGCACCGTAACCGGAAAAACTGCTTGAATTTTTGTAAGTCCCTTACTCAGAGCTTTTTTTCTGATTTTGCATATCTTTAAAAGCATAGTGGTGTAATAATAAACCATAGCAGTTTAATTTTAATTTAATTTTAATCGAGTAGTTGGCTGCATTGATTTTGTCTTGCATGGATCCCCTCCTGATGCACCAACTTTTTTCCCCACAGTCCAAGAGTATACAAGTTAGTGTATACTCTCGGACAGTTGGTGATTCTCAGTGGACTGTATGTGAGTTTTACTCTGCATTGGCCCCCTTGATGGACCCTGTGATGATGAACTGGGTAAAAGGAAGAAAATGGATGATTGGACTTTTGACAATAACGTTGCCATCCAGGAACTGCAGGTAGCAAAACAGCGTTAAAGACAACACAGAAGTAAATTATTTCCCCTCTTCTTATTTTTTGTTTGTACATACTTAATTCCTTTGCTCTCATTTCCTTAATTCTCTCGTGTCCCTCCCATCAGAGATATGAGCAGAGAGATAAAGAGTCAGCAGGCACTTGCTTAGTCATTTGTAGCAGTCATTTCAACCAATATCAGTTGAATATGATGTTTGACACAGCTATGTGTGATTTGGTACATGATTTTGTTACAGCAGAGTAAAATATTTAATGATTTCAGAAATCTGTCAAAATCTGTGATAGCAGATCATGAGATTTGAAGAGGAGGACCCAAAAGCAGACACCTGTAGACTAAAGTAGTTTTAAACAAAAGCGAGCCGTTTATTAAAGACTGGAAGCGGCAGGCAAAACGTGAACCAACACCTCCATAAATAAACTAAACTGGGCAGACTAAACCTAAAAGTAATCCACCGGGAAGCCCAAACATGAGACCTGACAAGGAACCATGGACAAACCAACAAAGGGAGACAGACACAATATAAGGATAAGAGGGTAATTAGGGAAGGTGGCAACACATGGTAACATGGCTGGAGGATCAACAGACCTAACAACACAGTGGAAGCAAAACTAAACACACTGAACACAGGACACACACTGTCAAAGTAACACAGGAAACACTAAGAAGCAGACTAATTAACACAACTTGGGAGGAAGGAATACACATGGGAACTAGACAGACTTGGGAGACAACAGGAGGAGACACAAAGAAAGAGAGAGACAGAAAGAGAGGGACACAGAGGAAGAGGAAGAGATTCATGGTGGGCTTGGGAGAACATACATGAAAGCACAATACAGACAGGGGAGACATAGAATGATAAAATAAGGGGGACATGTAAACAGGAAAGAGAGACGAGACACAACGACATGACTAGGAACAGACACAGAGGACATGACAGGAAACAGGGAATGAAACAGTGACAAAAAAACAACAATTCTGTTTTTACAGTTTTCTGTGGAAAAATAAATATGTTGCACAGGAGATGAGTTGGCCCATCATTTCAGCGGTGTAACACATACTATAATTACTCCAGCCATTTTTACTCAGGCTCAGGACTCTAAAAGAGTTTGTGATGTTCAAAGAGTCATGTTCAATTCAATTCAATTCAATTTTATTTATATAGCACCAAATCACAACAAAAGTCGCCTCAAGGCGCTTTATATTGTACAGTAGATACAGAGAAAAGCCCAACAATCATATGACCCCCTGTGAGCAAGCACTTGGCGACAGTGGGAAGGAAAAACTCCCTTTTAACAGGAAGAAACCTCCGGCAGAACCAGGCTCATCTGCTGCGACCGGTTGGGGTGGGAGAAGGAAAACAGGATAAAGACATGCTGTGGAAGAGAGACAGAGATTAATTACAGATATGATTCAATGCAGAGAGGTCTATTAACACATAGTGAGTGAGAAAGGTGACTGGAAAGGAAAAACTCAATGCATCATGGGAATCCCCCGGCAGCCTACGTCTATTGCAGAATAACTAAGGGAGGATTCAGGGTCACCTGGTCCAGCCCTAACTATATGCTTTAGCAAAAAGGAAAGTTTTAAGCCTAATCTTGAAAGTAGAGATAGTGTCTGTCTCCCGAATCCAAACTGGAAGCTGGTTCCACAGAAGAGGGGCCTGAAAACTGAAGGCTCTCCCTCCCATTCTATGTAAATGCATCATTTGTAAAATGATTAGAAAAGTCACGCCAATGACCACCTTAACTTAAAAGCACACTGAACCTGTTCAGGCAAAACTGCCTGACTATTTAATCACGTGTTGTCTGTATTTAGTCGCTGATCCCTCGTAGGTGACACAGAGCCTCGCTCTGCAATCACTGAGTTGGAGCTTGGCATGCGCTTGTTCACTCTCTCCATTCCAGCGCAGCTGTAGGATGAAAGGGTAGAGCATGTCGTACACACTTGTTGTCTTCCTCAGCGTCTAACGCAGAGATCTCTCTTAACCTTTGTGGTTATTGTTGTGGCTCTGGAATCTTCTCGTGAGGACCCCAAGTGGCACGACCCTTGACCTCAACTACTGCCTGGGTGTCAGCTGTGCCTGGAATGGTCCTTGCGTCTTGCTGGTTCTCTAGAAAAAACTTCTCATCCCGTCTCAATCTGGAAGCCTTTGGGGCACCTCCTTTACTAGAAGGAAAGAAAACTTCTAACCATTTGAAAGCAAATCAACCATCAACAAACCACATTTTAATTTCAATTCAATGAACTTTACTTATGGGTCATCAAAACCTTATGTGAACTTGGATCTACCACCTGTAGAGGTTTAAAACCTGCACATGAATTGCTAATCACAGTAAAATCATGGGAAAAAAGAAAACATTGTTTTATGTTAAACCTGGCCCACATAGCAAAATCGGTATGGCCCAGATCTGGCCCACACAATGTGCTTACACGTGGCCCACATACCGCAAAGAATGATGGCCCCTTGGTGGCCCAGATCTGGTTTGCCAGAGGTGGCCCACACATGGGCCAGCACAAGGCCAGTTGCAGACACACTGCTGGCCCAGAACAGTTTCAGCTCTGGCCCCAGATGTCAGCCTAATGTGTACCATAATCAAGCCATGTAATAACAACATGTGCCGGAACATAATAGTGCAAAAGTAACATGACAAAACTCTGTTCAGACAGTGAATGGACTGATTCTTATATAGCGCTTTTCTACTCTCCCAGATTACTCAAAGTTCTCTATACAACATGCCACATTCAACCAATCACACACACTTACTCTAAACTGAGTGCTTCCTAACTACATTCACACTCTCGACATACAGACTGGAGGAGCCAGGGATCAAACCACTAACCTTCCAATCAGTAGGTGACCTGCTCTACCTCCTGAGCTACAGCCACGCAGTGATAAACATGGGTAAACCATCACTAGGTTTTGAATAGTATACACTCACAAACCTGTCAAACCTGCATTTGAAACATTGTCCACCATAACAGTATAGTATTGCAACATGGCATTTGGGTCTTCTAACTAAAATACGAAAATAGGAAGATAAATAGTGCCATCGTTGCCGGACCTGGCCCACATCTGGTTGACATACACTCTGCCATGACACCAGTCAGTCAGAAGTGCCAGCTTGATGCCGGATCCGGGCCAGACCTGTTTTCTATGAGCCTGGGCCACATAAACCAAACCACAATTGGGCCAGATGTGGCATGCCATCACATAAACAGTGCCATCTATGCCAGGCCTTGCCCACATCTGGATGACATACCACTTACCATTCCAGAAGTCAGTCAGCAGTGCCGGCTTGACACCAGATCCGGGCCAGACTTGTCTGCTACCCACAAAGCAGACAAGTCTGGCCCGGAATGTGGGCTAGGTGTAAGAACATTGTGTAGGCCAGATCTGGGCCATACCAATTTTGCTATGTGGGTATGTGGGGGAATCACCTCCTTTTCACACATAGTCCCTCCCATGCGTTAACTCACCAGAACTAGGAGAATAACAAAAAGTTAGATTAGTAACACAGAAAAGTGGGAGCTAAACGGGTTAAGTCTCTAGGCCCCACACCCAGTCATGTGAACCTACAGTCTCCCCCCCTCCTCTGGTTTCTGTCATCCTTCTACTCCTGCAAAAACACACATACATACATCCTTTTTACTGTTAGGGCTGAATTAGGCATTAGAAGTGAATAATCCTAAAATAGGTGCAGTCTTTAGTATTTGTTAAGAGAATATTGTATATATGTGATCAGCTGCATGAAATGTATCCTTTCATTATTTGTGATTAAGCATATTTCTACATGACTTTTTACCTAGTAACTTGTGTGCTGAACTTATGCAGATACTAACCGCATCCTGTCGTTCTGAACATTTAGATGTAGAAAAGGGAAAAACCCGCTGCTTTGAGTGATGTTATCTTTGTACACACACACACACACACACACACACACATACACATACATACAAAACAATCTTGTATAAATAAAGGTCGCAGGCAGTCGTGGGGCGTAGTTCGTGCGTTGCATGACTGCCCCTCGCGAGTGAAAAACTTCTGCAGTGTTTGTGTGTTTTCTAACTCAGACGTCTCAGCTGAAGAACGGCAGGGTGATTTAAAGAAATCCCCTGTCATTTAAATTGGTCCTTCGAGCCTAGAGATGGAAACACCAGACACGTTTCTGTGACTCCAATAAGGTCTGATTGCTGCATCCTGACGTCGTGGGAAAGCCAGAACCGAAGTCTGTCGACAGCCCTCTCCAGGTAGAGGTGAAAGCCCTGGGCGTAAATTCGTATCCAGGTCGGGCCTGGTCCACGGCGTTGGGGTCCAGCCAGATGACCTGAACAACCAGCAAAAGACAACTGAGGGTGAGAAAACACTTTTTGGTTTTAAACCGCCGGAAGGGTTTAGAAGAATGCGGAAAATAGGTTTGCTGTAGCCAGAATTACTTCGTGAAATGCGCAAAATAGGTTGGAAGTAGCCGGAATTACTTCATAAAACACGTGAAATAGGTTGAGTTCGCCGGAAGGAACTAAATTTAGGCTGGTTTTAGAGGTAGCCGCAATTACCTCGTAATAAATTATATTTAGACTGGTTTCAGAAGTAGCCGAAATTACTTCGTGACAAATTAGCGCGCAAATGTCTATCTGTGTGTATGTATATGTGTGTATGTGTTTGGAAGTAAGTTGATTTTACAGCACAATAAGCTGCTGAACTACTTCCATTGTTTTTACTGTTTTCTTTGTGTATCCTGCAAAAAGCTCAAGTACTGGTGACAAAAGGGGAAAGGTTGGGCTTTGTCTCATAAAACTGACACCGCTCCAGGAATAGCCTGGAGTTGGAGGCCGTGTCAGCAACCACCCCCAAGTCTAGTACCAGAGAAAGCTTTGCAGTTCTGTGATAATGGGGAATCAGCCCACAAAACTCACTGCTGACGAGCAGTGGTTAGAAAAGAAATGTCCAGGCGCCGGACAAATCAGTGCTTGTAGATGGAGAAATCCCAAGAAAACAAAATGTCCCACTTGGGAAGGGAAATGCAGCCCCTCAGCACTTACACAGCTGAAAGAAGCTCTTTTGAAAGAAATAGCAGAAACAAAAAACTTAAAAAAGAAAGGAAAACGCTCACAAGAATCACAATATTTCCAGGCCTGGAAAGAAGAAGCAGCTAGACGAGAGGAGAATAAAAAAAAAAAACAAGAGAAAAAAGATAAAAAGTCAGACAAACAGAACTTAACCGCCAGTTTAGTAAAACCAGAAGATGAGACACTGTGCAGTGCTCGCAATATGCGTATTAATCCACCACCATATGCACCGTCACCTCCCACTTCTGCAGCCACAGCTGCAGCACCACCCGCTTCTGCAGCTACAGCTACAACACCACTTACTATACACTCACCCATATCAGGAAGAACTAGGTCACACACACATCATCATCCTTATGTAAAAGCACAGACAATGCTAAACAAACTCTCACTCAAATATAGCCCAAAAGAAGAAATAGGTTGTGATCCCACTGGGACCGACCTCTGGGGAGATGCAGTCAACCCCCCAGCCACTGGTATCTACCCAATGGTAGCAGTAGCTAACCCCAGATTTGGCTTAATAATAGGGCCAGAAGGACAAGAAGAGCAAGATGACCGCCCAAACATACATATTTTTCGTCCGTGGTCACAAAAAGACAGACAAAATGTCCTGAAAGATGTTCCTCCACTGAATGAAGGTTTTATACCATGGAGGGATGCTGTAGAACTGATCAGAAGGCAATGGTATTTAAACGGTCATGAAATGCTTCAAGTCGTGCAAGATTTACTAGGATTAAAGATAGGAACAGTTAGAGGAGATTATACCGGCTCAAACGCCGGGGGTGTAGCATACGCACCAGGAAGCACCGACCTAATCAATGCCCTAACAAATTTATATGAGAGAATTAGAGTACAGTTGGCCCCAAGGGCTGACTATGGAAAAATAGGAGAGGTGAAACAAAAAGAAGCCGAAACAGCTTCTGATTTTCTGGACCGCCTGCGTCCAGTTTTTAGACAACATTCAGGTTTAAATTATGAAGAGGGTCCAGAGACCCCATATCAGCAACAACTTAAGAATGCCTTTTTAAATGGCCTCCTAGCACCAGTGAAAGCACATGTAGAAAAACACTGGGTGACTATGAACACAGGATCACTGCCCGACGCACTGCAATATGCAGAGCATGCTGTCCGTGTTGTAAAAAAGAAAAATGAGAATGTAGGCACTTTCACAGTAGATCCAGAGACAGGATTTATTGCATTTTCGGGAAGACAGATGCAAGGACGTAGGAGTGGAAACAGAGGAAGGGGCAGAGGAGGTTACAGAGGCAGAGGAAATAACAGATCAGAACGTTTCGACAGGGAAAGAGACAATACCTGTTGGCGATTTGGAAGGGAAGGGCACATTGCTAGAGACTGTAGATCAGGAATAAATAGAGAAGGTAGGAATGAAGATTGACTAGACAGAGAACAAGGAAGTGAGGAAAAGCAGGATGATACAGAAGTGTTTAATGTGTATGAACTAGTCACACTGTTAGAAGACAAACCCATACTAAAAATTCATGTAAATGGCCAACCCATGACTATGTTATGTGACACAGGTGCATGCAAAACCGTGCTAAATCAAAAACCTAAAAACCTAAAATTTTCAAAAGACTCCCTGACAGTTAAGTCTGCATCAGGTCACACTAGTGTAAAATCTCTAACAGAAGGCCTACTGCTAGTGCACAAAGAAAGTGGCAGGAGCTGTAAAAATCAATGTATATATGATCCATCCTGTCCAGTCAACCTCCTAGGGAGAGACAGCATGAAGAAATTAAAAATTGGTGTAGTGCCAGGAGCACAAGGCATGCACGCAGAATTGATGTTAAACTATGAAGAGGCAGAAGAGGAGGGACAGATTAATTATAGCAGTGAGGGAGAAGGAGTGCCCCACTACTATTGGACTCTAGACCTTCCACCGTTAGAGCCCCTACAGAGATTGGCTGAGAAGTATTTTCCACCAGACTCCCGACCACTTGCTTTTGATGAGTATCACAATACTCTAAGATTTAAACAAAGCCCAGGCCCAGATCCTTCATATGACACACAAATTCACAGATTAGGCCCACAGAAGCTTACATTGCAGCACCTCTATGTAACTAAAAGTGGCAATGCTGTGTGCTCAGTGATACAAACAGGAAGAGTACAGGAAATGAATAGAATGCCAAAACCACATGTGTCTGTAGCACGAAATGAAACCACAGAATGGAGGGAGTTAGGTCACGTCCTGACTCAAGTTGAAAGAGACAGATATGAAAAAACTGAAGAAACACATGAAGGGTGGCTTCAGGGCCGTAGAACAGGATGTATGAGGTACACACTAGGGTGGGTGCTTACGACACAGCCAGCAACTCATCTATCTGACTGTGCAGATACTCACATGTCTGACACCAATAATGAATGACACTTACTCTCACTAGAGCTCTTCCCAGAATTAAAGCAGTTGCCTGAAAAGCTGTGGTCAACAGGTCCAACTGATGTTGGACTAATCAAAGGTGCAGACCCTGTTGTGGTAAAAACAACCTCTACGTATAGACCAGTTAAACCACAGTATCCCCTGACAACAGAAGCAAAAGCAGGGATCAAACCGGTAATTGCAGACATGGAGAGAGCAGGCATTCTAGTGAAAACAGATAAAGTAACTTGCAACACACCTATTTTCCCAGTAAAAAAAGCAAGCACGGGAAAATATCGTTTAGTGCATGATCTCAGAGCAATAAACGAAGTGACGGAGCAAATCCCACCCGTAGTGGCAAACCCACACACAATTTTGAATCAAGTGACACCTAAAGAACAGTGGTTTTCAGTCATAGACCTGTCAAATGCATTTTTTTCTGTGCCATTACATCCAGAGTCACAAAACCTTTTTGGATTCACATTTAATGGCCAGAAATACACGTACACGAGACTCCCTCAGGGTTTTCAAAACAGCCCAACTTTGTATGCAGAGGCGTTAAAGAAATCTATGTCACTCTGTACATTGCCCGCACCAGGGTAGTTTCTCTTGTATGTGGACGACATTCTGATTACAGGCAACACACAGAATGACTGTAAAGCTAACACAATGGCAGTACTACATCATTTAGCTGAGCATGGACACAAGGTGTCTGTCAGGAGGTTTCCTGAATTGCAACCCAGGTCGGAATAAAACGCTCAGACAGCAGGTTTTACGTGTACACGGGGAGCCTCAGAGAGACTCTCTCCGCTGCAGTAAAAAGGAAGAGTCTTTATTCAGAGAGCACATACAGGAAGAGAGAAAATAGTACTGCAGGCTTCCTGTGTAACTTCCCCATTTACGAGTCTGCACAGAGTTGCAGAGTTTAAGCTGAATACTATAAAGAGCAGACACATTTAGATAGTGAAACGTACTTTTAAGCATAACATAATAAAAATCCCAAAATCCTAAGAAATCTCTTAACATTCCCTCCTGTTGTACATATATATATGTACAGTTCATAGCTTATTGTATCAGTCTATGGCCACTTGTAAACATTTTTATTTTATATGTTCTATATGTTATATCTAAGTGTCTATCTCATTATCATCTTCTTCATTCTGTGACAGGGTGATGTAAGCATGAATCGAAGCAGAATAACAGTATTATAACACCAACAAAAACAAGTCCTTTAATCAGCAGGGTCTTCCAAGAGCCACTTAAAAGCCACGTAAGCCAGTCTTCGTTGTCGTGCATCCCGAAGTTGTCTGAGTGTTTTCAGAGCATCAGTCATGTTTGGTGAGTGCACATTACCTGGAATGTATGTGCAACATGTGTTGCTAAAGAGAATTCTCCTTTCTCGGCGAGAATTATGTCCAATGCTACCCGGTGTTGCATTACTGCAATGCACAAAGCATCAATCTCTCGATCCCATTCGTTGTTGAATTTACATGAAGCATTCAGAACCATTTGTCTTTCAGTCCAAAGTTTAAATTCCTCTGGGATATCGGAACCCCATATGGAATCATGCTGCTTGAGGTCTGGGGTGCTTCATCTTTTCCTTGTTGTTGACGTTGATGTTGTCGTGGCGTCCATGGTTATCTTGAAAGTGTGGTCAGATATGAAAATGGGAGCGCACTGACCTGTCCAATTCCCAGGAAGGATATCCCAGGCCATCCCTTGCACCCAGAAGGTGCCATTTGAGATGTTGCTGCTCTTCACGGGCCCTCCAGGAGCGTGTGTCTGTACTGCTTTGCAGATGGTGGTGTTTCCCATTAGCGTGGATCCATTCTCTTGGCGGTAGCATAGGCTGTGGCTCAAATTCCCATTGTTTCCAAGAAAGACTGGGAATGATTCAGCCTTACTTCTGTGCTTCACTTTCAGGTCAACCCAGAACCATTCGTCACTTGTGCCGTGTCGTAGTCCTATCTGGAGACGTTCCTCATGGTTGACCACGATTCCCTGGAATTGATACCCAAGGCTGGCGTAGCTCGCGGCACACTTTGCTTGAATTATGTCCATTCCCTTCGCATACAGGGTGGCGTATTGTGTCGTTGGGGGCATGTAGGAGCAAACATAGCAGTCTTTTCTGGGTGTGCTGTCATGTATATATCGATACCATGCGTTGTTCATCCATGGATGAATGTGGTCTTGTGTCATGTCACGAAGATGTGAGTTGTCATGTGTCATGTCCATCTTCTTTCCTTCTTTCGGGTGAGTGTTAAGAAACTCACCAGGAGTGCAATACTAGCCACTAGGAGGATGAGCATCTTCATGGTGACCAGACGCACCAAGTCCTATAGGTGAGTAGACTAGGGGCGAGAAGAACAGGGCGGGATTCTACCCAAACAGCCCTCTCTCCACCTTCCTAGATCACCTACAGGCAGGGGCGTCGGTGGCCTTTAGTCTATGTTGTCACTCACTTTTTTGCAGTGGCTTTGATGAATCCAGGACGGTCTTTCTGCTATTTTGCAGGCAGTAGGTGTGGTGAGCAGCACTTGATAAGAACCTTCCCACCTTGGTGAACTCCAATTTTTCCTTTGGAGCACTTTGATCAGGATCCAATCACCTGGTTTCAACCTGCAAGATACTGGAGTGTTGTTTAGAACAATCTCTTTATTTCCAAGTAATTTAGTCATCCATTCGGCTAGTGTAGTTTATCTTATTGACTTATCTATAGGCTCACTTGTGATTGGTAGTGGAAATAGTCTACCGTGACTGATTTCAAAAGGTGTGAGTTTCTGAGAACTTTGTGTCAGTCTCATCCACATTTTTACCAGGCCTATACACTCAGGCCATGGTCTCCCTGTTTCTTCCATGCATTTTCTCAGTCTCTGTTTTATGTCCTAGTGCTTCAGAGACCTTACTGATTACTTCATTAACAATATGTGTCCCATTGTCTGATCTTATCAGAGTGGGGATGCCATATATTGAAATAAAATGGTTGCACAAACATTTTGCTACTGAGATGGCGTCTGCTTTTTTACTGGATAGATTTTTGGCCATTTTGAGATCACGTCTATGATCACTAGAGCGTATTCTGAGCCTTGGCTTTCATTTAGCTCAATAAAACCCATGTGGATTGTATGAAAAGGATGAGGTGGTGTGCATTATGCGCAGTATGTGCATTATGTGCATTATGTTTTTAGCAAATCATGCATGTTCCGACAAATTTCTGAAATCTCATCTACCTACCCCCCCTCCTGTTGACAATAATGCTGCTGATATGTGTTGGGACTTGGGTAGTATTTAGTAGCATTACAAGTCATCAAGCCACTTTCTGGCTGTGCTCCACCTTTTAACCATTTCCTTTGTTCTGTAGTTGGTGCAGCTTTCTGTTCGTTTATAAGCACATCAAGTGGTATTTGCATTGAGGTGTCAGACATTAATGTGTCTGTAGATTGTTGACTTGCTGCTTTCGCTGCTCGATCTGCAAAGTTATTGCCTTTAGTGACTTCTGAGTTATCTTTCTGGTGTGGGTTGCCAGTAGAAGTAACCATCCCTCTATTCTGCCAAATTTTTGCAAAATGATGCACAGCTGCAAAGACATACTGGCTGTCAGTATGTATGTTCATGTCTTGTCCTTCATGCAGTTGACAGGCGCGTATGACAGCCGTGAGTTCTGTGCTCCGTGCAGAGTTTGAGGAAATTAATGCTTTCGCTTCTAGAACTGTGTCTACTGTGGTTAACGCATAACCTAGACAGTTCCGCCCAAGGCTATTTTTGGACGCTGAACCGTCTACCAGCCTGTGGGGTGCTGTGAAGGTCAGCGCGTGATACAGCATATAGCAATTCTGATGTGTGACAGTGTGAGCAAAATGCCTACATAGGAAAGTTGTCTGGCATGTGTCGAACTTCTGAGGTAGGAAAAACCTTGCATTGCTTACAGTTCATAGCTCACAGCTCTAAAACTAGGCATCAGCAAATCATATGCCCAAATCATTATGTGTCACTGTGATCCACAAGTATGATCACAACTTCGTTTTCCAAACTCACTAAGCAAACAAACAAAAATAAAACAAATTGCCTATGGCCTAAGGCTTTGAGTTCATATTGATTGAGTGTAAGCTGATTTCTTCATTGCAAGTGTTTATTGCCATAAGGTTTAATTCATGCATCATATCACATATAACAATTTGAGTATGTGTTGTCTATTCATTCTATTCATAGAGTCTATTCATAGAGTTCTGTTTCTCTCTGTGGGCTGTCTTGACACACCACAGGCACACATATATATTTATATACATATTTCATTTCCTGTTTCTGCAGACTAATCGAACTCTTTTGTTTCTCTTTGTATTCATAGTGTGTAAACCCTCTTTAATTCTACTAAATCTTGATCTAGATCTCTTGATCTAAAAACGATACACCTTTATTTCACACACACTTTTAAATTGAGCTCTTTCAGTCATCAGGAATCATCACACACACTGCCTTTTCTCTCTCTCAAACTCCCACTTGTTCACTCACTCCACTATGAACCTTTGTAGTGTTAGTATTACTTATGTTTTATTATTTTTGTACAAATCACACCCAATCACTCAAAACCTACTACTCACAGCATTTACACAGTTAGAATCACTCAAAATATGCTTCCAGACGAGTGTTTCAGACATGCTTTTCAAGATATATAGAGGTCAGTCACTGTACATCCACAGTAATGAATTCAAACTCTATTTATACAATTGTAGTGAGCAAAACCAGCATCTCCATGCGCGTCACCGCTCCTCATTAGCTTGGTAGTGTCCACATGTTTAATTCAGCTTCTCATTAGTTGTTAGTATAGGTCTTCATCTTAACAAAGTCTCATCTAAGATGACAGGTTTACAAGCAGGTCAAGTGTCTCTATGCACCTGATTAGTGTAGTTATTTCCTTATTTTCTTCATCTCTTATATCATTGTACTGAGTTTGAGCAGACCTTAAGCTTGAATCAGACTACTTTTAACAATCTTCCACCTCACATCATAACTGACTGAGGTGCCCCTTCTTATTAATAGTATGTCATTGTTAATGTTATCATTGTATTGTTTTTCCTTTTTTATAACAGCAATAGTATATTACAATACGCTACTTCACTACTTTACTACTAATATACAATAGTATATTAGTTTATATTTTATTATGTATCCATCACAGGTCTGTGCGAATCTGCAGCTTCACACCTTCCCAAGCTGGAGACATTTGCTTTTCCTTGGCTGAACAATGACGCAGCCGTAATATACCTTATGCATCTCTCTTTTTATTTGATATATTTTGTGTGAATTATCTGGTTTCACGCATTTTATTCATTCAGCTTGGTTGTCTTCCCAATTTTGTTTCATTGTTAATACCAGTTTACGGGTTGTTAACCTTCCTATTATCTCCTATTATCATGCTTTTCACTAGATAAGCTCTACTTTAATTTAAGTTAACCCTAATTTAACCTTTTGTTTATTCCACTTCATTCCACTTTCCATATTTTAAAATACAACCCTTGTGTACTCTTTGTTTTCTTTTTAGCTTCCTTTTCAGTATTTATTTCTGCTTGGAGGGTTACTTATAGTTTAGTCAATGCATTTTCCCTCCCACGTGGGACATTTAGGTTTTCTTTGGATTTCTCCATCTATATGCACTAATTTGTCCGGCTTCTGGACATTTCTTTTCTAACCACTGCTCGTCAGCAGTGAGTTACCCATTTTAATCCTCTTATTTTAATACTTTACAACTACACAACTGCGGCACCTTCTCTGGTACGAGAATCGAGAGAGGTAGTTGACACGGCCTTCTACTTTCAAGCTATTCTTGAAAGCGGTGTCAACACGACCTGTTTCTCTCTTTTCACCAGTACTTGGGTGGCCAACAGCAAACAAAATAGTGGAATAGTTCAGCCTCCTTATTGTGCTGTAAAATCAACTTATTCCACCAACAAAACAACAACAATACCTTTTCAACGCGCACTACGTCTTACGGACCAGGTTTATCTAAAATAGCTTCCAGCCCCTTCCAGGCGAGCGTTTACTTCTAGAAACCCTACTAAAATAGCTTCCAGCCACTTTTTCAGGCGAGCGTTTACATTTAGAAATCCCCCTAAAATAGCTTCCAGCCACTTTTTCAGGCGAGCGTTTACTTTTAGGAATGCTACCAACCCCTCTGGGCGAGCCTAGACGTTTTACACGAGGTGTCTGAGTGTTAATATTCACCTGGTTGCTGCCGGTCTCTCAGGTCTACCTCATCGACCCCCACCGCCGTGGACCACTTATAAGAACGCTGGCCAGAACCCGAATTCACGTCTCTGGACTTTATCCTGTACCTGGACAGGAGCTGTCGACAGACTTCAGCGCGGGCTTCTCACGGCGTCAGGACTCGATGAGGCTTTCCTGTGGGGTCACACAAAAGTGCTGTATCCCATCCGGCTCGAAGGACCAAGAAATGTCAGGAGTTTTCCTGAATTGCAACCCAGGTCGGAATAAAACGCTCAGACAGCAGGTTTTACGTGTACACGGGGAGCCTCAGAGAGACTCTCTCCGCTGCAGTAAAAAGGAAGAGTCTTTATTCAGAGAGCACATACAGGAAGAGAGAAAATAGTACTGCAGGCTTCCTGTGTAACTTCCCCATTTACGAGTCTGCACAGAGTTGCAGAGTTTAAGCTGAATACTATAAAGAGCAGACACATTTAGATAGTGAAACGTACTTTTAAGCATAACATAATAAAAATCCCAAAATCCTAAGAAATCTCTTAACAGTGTCACAACACAAACTCCAATTGTGGAGTCCCAAAGTTACATACTTAGGGCACACACTCACAGGAGAGGGGAAGAAACTGTTAGACAGCAGGAAACTAGCAGTACAGAACGCTCCAAAACCTCTCACAAAACAGCAAATGATGAGTTTTCTAGGACTTTGCAATTTTTCCAGAAGTTGGATACCGGAGTTTGCTTCACTAGTCGAACCCCTGCAAAGTATGATCTATGGCAGGAATTTGGGACTGAAAGACAAAATACAATGGACTCCAGCAGCAGAGGAAGCATTCAGTAACTTGAAACTGGCATTACAGACAAATATAGTTTTGGCCTTGCCTGACTATGAAAAGCCTTTCTACTTACATGTAGATGGAGGTGCAGGTCACATGAAAGCCGTGCTAACACAGGCATTTGGAGAAAAACAACGTCCGCTTGCATTTTACTCCTGTAAATTGGACTCTGTTGCTTCAGGCCTGCCTACGTGTGTGCAAGCCTGTGCAGCAGCAGCAGAAGCAGTAAAAAAGTCAGCTGACATTGTTTTAGGGCATACTTTGATTATCAAAGTACCCCATGCAGTGACTTCAATACTACTCCAAGCCAATTTGTCCTACCTCACACACGCAAGACAACTGTCGTATGTTGGAATCTTGTTGTCACAATCACACATCAGCATTGAGAAGTGTGGTCAATTGAACCCTGGCACACTTTTGGCCTCACCCGACGAAGGTTATCCGCACTGCTGTATGACAAAGTTAGATGAGGAGACAAAGCCACGAGCTGACATCTACAGCACACCACAAGCTGGTTTCACTGACGTTTTTGTAGACGGTTCAGCGTCTAAAAATAGCCCAGGACAAAACTGTGTAGGTTATGCAGTAACTACAGCAGATAGAGTCATAGAAGCGAAACCGCTAACATCCTCCCATTCTGCACAGAGTGCAGAACTAACAGCAGTCATACGTGCATGTGAGTTGCACGCAGGCCAAGACATAAATATATATACTGACAGTCAGTATGTTTTCTCAGCAGTGCATCACTTTGCAAAAATCTGGCAGAACAGAGGAATGATTACATCTACTGGAAAGCCAGTACAACATGGAAATCTTCTGAAAACACTGTTGGAAGTGATAACATTGCCAAAACAGTTAGCATTGTGTAAATGTACTGCGCATCAGAAAGACAAATCAGAAATAACTGTAGGCAATAACTTTGCAGATCAAGCAGCAAAGTTAGCCGCACAACAAACTGTAGACACGTTAATGTCTGCATCCGCTATGCAAATACCACTTGATGTACTTAGAGATGAACAAAAAGCTGCACCAACTACAGAACAAAAGAAATGGTTAAAGTGTGGAGCACAAATGGAAAATGATTTGATGACTTGTGAAGGTAAACCAATACTCCCAAAGTCCCTACACAGAACAGCAGCATTGGTGACCCATGGGGTGACCCATGTTTCGACGGGGGGAATGGTCCAAGTTGTACGCACACACTTCTATACTCTGAATTTTGAAACTTCAGCAAAGGAATTTGTGAGGACATGCATGATCTGTCAGAAACACAATTCACAAGGCAATTTGAGGACAAAAAGAGGACATTTTCCCACACCACCTCATCCATTTCACACCATACACATGGATTTTATTGAACTAAGTGAAAGTCAAGGCTCAAAATACGCTCTAGTGATTATAGACGTATTTTCAAAATGGCCAGAGATTTATCCAGTGAAGAAAGCAGATGCAATCTCAGTTGCAAAATGTCTATGCAATCATTTTATCCCCACATATGGAATTCCTAGTCTGATAAGATCAGATAATGGGACACATTTTGTCAATGATGTGATTAGTAAAGTCTCTGAAGCACTAGGATTCAGCATAAAAAACCATTGTGCTTATCACCCACAAAGTGCAGGGTTAGTAGAGAGAACTAACGGCACAATAAAACAGAGACTCAGAAAATGCATGGCAGAAACAGGAAGACCATGGCCTGAATGCATAGGCCTAGTAAAAATGTGGATGAGATTAACACAAGGCTCTCAAAAACTGACACCTTTTGAGGTTGTTCATGGGAGACCTTTTCCACTCCCAGTGACAAGTGAACCTTTAGAAAAATCCGTCAGAGAAACAACTCTGGCAGAATGGATGGCAAAACTACTAGAAAATAAGGATATTGTTTTGAACAATAAACTGCCGTATGAATCTTCTCCAGTCTCTTGCAGGTTGAAACCAGGTGATTGGATCCTATTACGGGTGCTCCAGAGGAAAAATTGGAGTATGCCTCGCTGGGAGGGTCCATATCAAGTGTTATTGACAACACCCACAGCTTGTAAAATTGCAGAGAGACCCTCCTGGATACATCAGAGCCACTGCAAAAAGGTTGAGGTCCCGAGAAGCCCCGACACCAAGGAGGAAGCACATTAGGGAAGCCTCACTTACGCTTGGTTGCTTCGGGGGTGAGGGGGGCAGTGCGATTGGGTCCCCGTAGGGTGAGCCCGCACTCTAATCTCCATCCGATCAACTTTAGGGCAGCCAGGTGTAGGTGTGATGGACCTATGTGCGACAATGTGAAGGGGAACCCTCCTGGTTACCTTGACTATAAAAGCTCACCCTTACAGGACGAGGCAGACAGAGAAGATGGACGTACGACGACTTACACCTAATGGACATGACACAAGATCACATCCATCCTTGGATGAAAACTGCCTGATACAGATATGTGTTTAACAAGAGCACAGAGAAAGACTGTTATGTTTGCTCGCACATGCCGAGGATATTAACACAGCCATATATGGGAAACACCCTGGGACAGGTGCACTAATTCTGATTTCCGACAACCTTCAGAGTGACTTTTGTAAAGTGCACAACAACAACAGCAACATCGTCATCCTGATCCAGGAAGAAGCCCTCAACTTTAACAAGTTTTAAAGAGACTGTTGATCGTCGTTGGACTTTTCCTGATTTTATTTTGTTTTCTTTATTTGAGTTATTCCTTGTTTAAAAGCTGTAATTTCACAGATGATAAGTTTATCATTCACAGCATATGCAAATGTACTGGAATCAATGAAGATCATGAAGACTTTTTTCCTACTTGTTTCATGAAGATGAAGTGTAACTAATGATGTAGTAACTGAAAATGTGAAAAACAAGTAGTTACTCACTGATGAATTGTACATTTCATTTCACTGATAAACAGGGCGGAATGTTAAGAGAATATTGTATATATGTGATCAGCTGCATGAAATGTATCCTTTCATTATTTGTGATTAAGCATATTTCTACATGACTTTTTACCTAGTAACTTGTGTGCTGAACTTATGCAGATACTAACCGCATCCTGTCGTTCTGAACATTTAGATGTAGAAAAGGGAAAATCCCGCTGCTTTGAGTGATGTTATCTTTGTACACACACACACACACACACACATACACATACATACAAAACAATCTTGTATAAATAAAGGTCGCAGGCAGTCGTGGGGCGTAGTTCGTGCGTTGCATGACTGCCCCTCGCGAGTGAAAAACTTCTGCAGTGTTTGTGTGTTTTCTAACTCAGACGTCTCAGCTGAAGAACGGCAGGGTGATTTAAAGAAATCCCCTGTCAGTATTAGTTTTAAGTCAGTCAAAACGTCAGTCCACACCATCAGTCCGTGACAATCCAGTGACATGCATTCATACCAGTTATTGCTGAGAGTGGAGCCTCACACGCACATATTTGAGTATCCACTAACAACAATGTGACATCTTTTTGTTAAAAGAAAAAAACTATTCTTTATGATTTTGGAATGGATAAACTCACTCAATCCAAAGCACATCTGGAGAAGCTCACCTTATCTCTTCACAGTTCACACAACACTAATGTTCACCATTAATGCTTCCTAAACACTTCATTGCAATGTCTCATCACTGGAATGTGAGTTTCTTCCCCAGGTCTGCACTGTTGCAGACCTGGCATGCTGTCATGTATTTTACAAAGCAAGTTTGTTCCCATGTAATCAGAGGTGTGTTTGTCTAGGTGCAAGCTTCACCCATACATCAGAAACAGGAAACTAAAAGTCTCCGCTCATTCAACCCTCAGCTTCATCTATCCACTTGTGAGATCACATCGTCTTTCCTTCATACAGTTAATTACTTGTGTTGCTCAACAGAAAGCATCCCACAATTTACTATATTAACAACTAAATTTATTATCTGATCACTGGTTGGTCATACCAGAATCCAGTGGCGAATAGTAGTGATATAGGGAGGGTGGGCTAACAAATGCATTATATAGTTCACACTATTAGCAGCAGCATCACATCCTTGATACCACATTACAGCCAGAAGACCTTGTAATAGCAGAAGAAGACTCAAACGACACGTCACCAATAAAAGGAGTTGGTATCCACAGCCAAAAATATTGATCTTTAAAGAAGAGTAACAGGTAACAGGAAAGAAGCATGTTACGTATTTTAAGGGGAGAAAAGGAGAGCAAGAGAGAGGGAGAGAGGGGTCGGGCTTACCTTATTTACAGAGAAGATCACATCGTTGAGTTTTCTGGGATGCAAACATGTTAATTACCCTTTAATTGAAGTCAAACGACACCATGTGCTGAGCTTTCTCAAAGCGAGCCTTTGACTGCTCCATCATTATGTCACAACACTGTTATAGCCCACCGCATCTTGCGCAGCCTTGCTGCAGCTTGAACTGTGTCTGCCTCTGGTTTAGATGGTCAACTTGTTCTTCAGTTCATCGATGGAGTAGGAAAACTTCTCCTGTCTGAATCTGAGAGGGTCCGCGGTCCATTTTTGATGAATGTTGTATAAAATATTAACCAGCATGAAAAAAGATAAGAAAAGAAAGTGTGCATCCCACAGCAAAGCGGACATCCAGAAACACACCTTGCTGAAGGGAAGTCGGGGATTCTTCTGATCCCTGTAAAGCTAGCTCATATGCCCCACAAAATGTAATACAGTCCACAATCCATGATAATCTGTGTTTATATATCTATATATATCTATCTGTATCTATCCATATCTATCGATCGATCGATCGATCGATAGATAGATGGGAGTTTTGGTTATGGTTGTTAAAATATTGATTGTGCTTCCTCACAAGAAGAGGAATCCTGTACAGCTCCCCACAAAACCTGGAAAAAGCCAGTTGGATAACTGCAGATATTGCAACCAACTAGCACAACGCTCGAGCGGAGGATCACTCCCGCCCGGCTATGTGTGCACCAGTGGTGTGGACCTTGGTGACTGAATGCTGAGTTTCTACAGGATGGTCTCTCGCACTCGGAAATGGACAGTACGTGCAGTTCTCTACTTTTTTGATCTGGCAATCACCAACTCATGGCTTCAGTATTGCAGTGACTTGCAGTTTTGGGGGAAGAAACCACTAAAGTTCTCTGACTTCAAACCACTCCTTGGTGAAGAGTTCAAGCAAATGGTTGCCATAAAAGTTCAGCTTTACATGCTTGGCCTTCCTATGTCCTCTGCAGTGGACATGTGATATCTAAAAAATAAAAACTTTTTTTCCTAAAAAAATAATTTCAGTCTTCTGATTACCTTACAAACATTGGGGGATTTAAAAAAAAAATTAAAATTAAAATAAAAAACAAAACAAAATTCTTTTCCTGGTAGTCAGGAGGATATATGTATGTATGGTTGCTTTCTGTAACATGCTGCTGCTGGACATTCATGGCTGCTTTGTGTAGTTTCAATGTGAGTATATGTTTGTACATGCAGGTACAGTTGTATAGAAGAAATGTAGGATGTATCACTGTTGATTCAAAATAAATAACAATGGAATTAAAAAAAAGAGTAATAATTAAGAAGATACACCACTGTTGTAATCTTGGCACTCATACTTTTTTTGGACAGCAGGAAGTGTAGTTTCCCACAATTTTTTTTCCTGAATTGCCCTGTATTTTTTTTGTCACTACGAAGTCAGGAGTAGGGATGGGTACCGGTTTCCGGTCTGACATAAACGGTAGTAACCAGACCGAAAAGCAGCGCACATTTCGGTGCTTTATTTCGGTGCTTTTTTTTTTCCTGAGATGTGATACACTTTAGATTCTACCCAATCATTTTACGTTTCCGAGGATAGTAGGCGGGCCCAGGTACGTACGTTCTTTTAGAGCAGAGCTACAGATTAAAAATGCCCAAGGCGAAGCGGTCAAAAGTCTGGCTGTACTTCACAGCAAAAGATGCAAACTCAGCAGCCTGCAACAAGTGCTTTAAGGTGATACTGTGATACTGTGCAAATGAGGTAACTCCTCGAATCTGATGAAATACCTGGCGACGCATAGCGTTTTTTTTAAAAGCCGAGAAATGCGCCGTATTTGATAGCTTGCTGCGAGACCTCACACTGAGCACATCTACTGCGGGTGTGGTGCCTGTTATTGGACCTGGAGTTAGCAACATCCCCCAAAAACCCGAAGAGGAGAGTCCTGGCCCCTAGCCCTGCCAGTGTAGCAGAAATGATGACGGATGATGATGACAGCAGCAGCCGTTCTTCTCTGGGTCAGTAGCTTAATATTGTTCGTGTGTAATTTACGTTGAGTACGCTAACCACGTTATTACATTAATGCATGTAAGGTGAACTAGCAAACACCGTCGTAGTTAAATGCGGCTGTCTTCTTGTTTGATTGCAGATACTCCCTTCAGCCTGGCCAAAAAGGCTAAAATGACCAAAGAAAAATTGGAAAACAGTTAAACATGAGAGGTTTTTGGACAAAGTTTGTGTTTTTTCCATTGATTAAGCACTGCTTCCAGCCAAGAGTGATACCATATATGCCCTATAGCTGCAGAAAAGCCTAACATTGTTATCTTTTTACAAAAAAAAACAGCTGAACATGAGAGGTTTTTGGACCAATTTTGTGTTCTCCATTCTTTAAGCACTGGTTTGAGCACCGTTTAAGCACCGGCACCGTTTCAAAAGTACCGGTTTGGCACCGGTATCGGATAAAACCTAAACGATACCCATCCCTAGTCAGGAGGCAGCATGAAATATGAAGTAAATTCACAGTTTGTTTTTATGTAAACATTTTATTAATGATTCTTTACATGTTCAGAGTAACAGATATTATAGTTCGGTAAATTAGTTTTTATACACTGTATGACATGATTATGATCAATAAAATCTGAAAAAGATTATTATCAGTCTCTATTCAAAAAGTTAAGACAAGGTTAACTTTGTCACTATGATTTACACCCCCCCCCCCCCCCCCCCAAAAAAAACCCCACAAAACACAAAACAAAACAAAAAAGCTGGAGATCAACAGAAGACAACAGTGATGGATGAACACAGAATCAGTTCCATGGTGAACCCCTTAAAAACATCCAACCAAGTAAATAACACTCTCCAGGAGATCGGCGTATCTATATCCTATTATAGAGGGTACACTGCAAGGTGGAAGCCACTCATAAGCCTCAAGAATAGAAAGGCTAAATTGGAGATTTTGCCCCCCCCAAAAACACACACACACACACACACACACACACACACCTAAAAAGATAGCACGGTTCTGGAAAAACAGTCTTTCAATAGATGGAACCAACATCAACCTCTACCAGAATGATGGCAAGAAAAAAGTATGGAGAACAGCTCATGATCCAAAGTATACCACATCCTCTGTAAAACGGTGGACACAGTGTGATGGCTCGGGTGTGCTGCCTGCCAGTGGCACTGGGACACTGGAGTTTATTGAGGATGTGACACAGGACCGTGGCCGGCTGAAGATCCCCTCACACCATATTAGCTAACACAAACTAATGTTGTGCATGTAACTGTGTATATGTTAGTTGTACTCTCTGTGCTGAGTTTCCATAACATTTGAGTATCTGATTATAAGCAAAAGGAAACAATAAATGCTCAGATAACACACATATTTAAAAATTCAAAAGATCATTAGTGACTGAATGTATATATTTTTCTCATAATTTATTATAAAGCCTTAAATTTGTTTAAAAAAAGAAAACAAATAATAAAAACTAAATGAAAGATGTACACAAAAAAGGACAGATCCTTTTTGAGATCAGATTATTTTTCATTAAATGTGTTAGGTGCAAGCTCAAGTAAATGTGACCAGTATTTTTCTCATTTTAAAATAACTGTTGATTTTATTTAAAACAAATACATTTTCTTGAATACCACAATAAAATATGCTGATGTGTTCTTCTGCACACACATAAAAAGAAGGTGGAATGTGAATTGTTACTTGATGTTAAATGACTCTTTGAGACTTTTTTCTGCCTGTTCTTTTGTAATTCTTGTCCAAGCTTCAGGAATATCAGCAGGTTCTGTATTATATTCTTTGGCAAAATCATTATTGTACTTTGCCATTATAAATTTCCAGTCGTCTGATGCCTCAAGGCTCACATCTGGAGAGATTTTCCAGTCTGGAAAAATGTCCCTATAACGCTTATAAGGGTGCCATTCATGGTTTGTGGCACTGCATCGGAAGCGGCTGTCACTGATCACAGAGGAAGAGCATATGTCAGTGACAAGTTTTCTAGTACTGCGCCGCTTGCATCCAACCAGACCCTCTGGCCGATGCAGTGAAGCAAAGTGCTCAGTATGACCTCCTCCTCCTGCATCACAGGGAGCTTTGCAGAATGGACACTGTGTGCCACAACCAATCAGTTTGTTGAAAAGCTCATTTTCAGGTTGCACATGAAGACGTTGTAGTTTGATTTGAAAGTTCAGTGCCTGAAACGCTTTTCTAAGATCTTGTTTCATGTCCTTTACACACTCTGTGAGCCAGTGAGCAAACTGTTCCTTGTCAGCATTGTTCAGGATCATGAACGCACCAAGAGCATCCTGGGAAATGACCAGTTTATTACCAAGTTCTTTACAAATATCTTCAACAAATCTATATTTGAAAAGGCTCTTTTCCACAATCTTGCAGATTGTTTTTATTTAATAATTCACATGCATGACTCCCCCTATGTGAGAGATTTATTCTCAGGCAGTGAGATATGCTGGTGAAGACATTTGTTGTCTTTTGTTCAGACAAAGAAAGCTTCTTTAGAGTTTCACTCCACATCTTCTCAAACTCTTTGTCCAGCTCTTTATCACTCATCTGGACTTTTTTCATTCTGCATTTATCTATCAAAGCGCAAACTGCATTTTCAATCTCCTTTTGATGATTCTCTTTGATTTTATCAATTTCTGCCATCCCCTGTCTGATTTCTGCTGCTGCTGTCAGTTGGTTAAAAGCACTCGTTTCCATTTCTTTTCGAAGGCTCTTTGCACTGTTTGAGAATTCCTCTTTGTATCCTTCAACCAGATAAACATGCCTCTCTGATTGCTTGAAATACTGTGTCAGATTTTCTAGACGCTTTGTCTCCCATGTGGACAGCACTGTGGCAGCTTCACTTTTCAAACATGTGAGAAATTCTCTCATGTCAGAAAACTGAGATTCTGCTGCAACTGTTCCAAAATTGGAAATTTTAGTTTCTGTGTTTGTTACTGTTACGGGTCCGAAATTGAGGACGAGAGTAAAACAATCATGGTCCAAAAGAGGTCGATCAAACAATTGATTTTTAATGAATACACGCAGCGTGGGGAGATGTAAACTGCAACACATCAGTTGTAAATCCCCACCCAAAAATACACTTCAGATTGCTTTTATAACATCAGGGTATTATGACGCCCCCTCATGCGTTTACAAGCACATAATTTGCATCTTAAGAACATTCTTTGCCCCTTGTACAGACAATGATCTATTCTAAGAAATAAATGCAGACACAGAAGTTCCCCTTTCTGGCATCCTCTTTCAAATATGGTGATGATCTCAGGCCTTTGAGGTCCCCATGGACTGGACAACTTCTTCTGTCACCTGTTGGCAAGCAAGCTCTAGTGCAGCAGGTTGCTGAATACATTCAGGCCTTTGCTCAAGCCTGCTTCTTGATTATATGTATTATTACAAATGCTTGTTATGTGGTTTAATGCAATGTTCATTAATACAATGATAATGCCAATAATAAGTATAAGTAGCAGTAAAATATTCCTTATTCCACACTCCCTCTTTTGACCCTGTTCACAAACAGGGTCACCACACTCCGTTGAGTCACTCTTCAACCCACTCTGTCACCTCTGGATCCATTAATGGCATCCATCCATTCCCAGGTCCACTGCCTTCGCTCTGACCCTCTCTAGCAGTCCCCTGACTCAGCAAATCAGACAACAACCTCATGTCATCTATGTGGTCCAGTAATAAAACACCAGCCCCCACTTGAAAACACTTCATGCTTAAGTGATCTCTGCTCCTCTTCTGGGTCCCTCTCTAGTGGAAATCTTCTCCTGTAAGGGATAGAAAACAAACAGCCTCTCTCTGCTACACCTTACTAACCTACTGTGTTCATCTAATGTTCCTTTAATTATTCAAAGTTGGTTCACAATGTCATGTTCTGGGCTCTATCCATTATATTAACTTTATTTAATCTCTATACTCTTTATGTGCGTGAGCAACACTTTTAGTTTTATTAAACACACCCCGAGTAAAATACACACCATCCCCATGTCAGCCTAAATCTCCGCTAGAAAGCACACTTCAAAATTTTCTATCAGGATTTACGCCTCTTGTGGCTTCAAGCATATACATAAGATGCAAACGTTACTGTTAATGCCAGTTAGACAAGTTTCCATTATCTACAACATTTTGTTTCACCCGTCTCACCCTCACACGTTTCCTGTTCACTTATTGCATATTCATCTTTAACACCTTTTACCTCATCAGTTGCTAAGCAGAAACAAAGCAACTTGTGGTCCACCTTTTACCCTATAAAATAAACCCCTGTCATGTTTGTGTCTGTAAGCATATTTTGCATTCATTCATTACACTCCACGCCATTCCTGCAAGTTAGGAGCTGTAAAGTTAGAAGCTACATCAAGTCCAGGCCTTTGGCCTCGCCTATATTTAAATCATGTGTGTTTGTAATCGTGCATGCAATTAACCTGCTATGTTCTCATCTTCCCTCAACATGTATCACCTGGACACTCTCACCAGTGAAGCTTAAAACCCTTTTGGACGGAACATCAACTCTAAACAAGCACAGTTATGCATTGTGTATAAAATGAACTCACCCTATAAATAGAGACGTCACTGTGATGACAAACATATTCAATACTATTAAAATAATACTGTACAACATGTTATTAATGCAGTCATCATAAGGCAGATTATATGATAGCAATAAAAGAATCTCTAAATCCCAAATCCCAACAGGTTCTGCTTTTAAATCTTCCCTGACTTTCCCTTCAAGTTCTGCTTTCTTAGTACAATCATGAGGTTCTCCTGATCCCATTAAATCTGCCATATTGATTCCTTCATGTGTAAATGTCAGATTTGGAGCGTCTAAAACTTTACTCAGTCTCTGTTGTGCTAATGATGTCATAGTGAACGCCTACGAGTTCACATAAGCCACCACACTATGTGTAGTCAGAACTTTTAGTGAGTGTTCTCTCACTACATGTGCTGTTTTCTATATTATTTTGGCAACCCCTGCTGCATGCTGTGCGCATGTAGGGTGCCTTGCTTCTGTTGGACTCAACCTTATGCTAACCTACATAAGTACCTGTCTTTCTTTATTTAATCATCTTCCGGGGGTGAGAGACCTCTGCACAGCTCAGACGCCAGTTGCAAGAGCTCTCTAACATTAGAATCATCAGCTGTGACTTATTTCGGTGCTTTACACATCACACAGTCTTGAACGTTGTTTATATGGGGAGTTCCTCTTTTTGTGTCTATATCTATTAATATGCCTTGTGCACTAAAACTTCCTGTTTTTCAGTCTGGCTGAGCACTTGTTTGTGAGTAAAAGGTAGCCTTGCTCTACAAGCCTTCATTATTAAAGTACATAAAACAAGATAATGAGCAGCGTCAGCTAACAGAGACTTTTAAGAGAGAAACCTAATATTTAATAATCCACATTTCACTATTTTATTTTTCGGTTCAGATTTGGATTCTGTATTGTTCTTTATTTGTTATTATTTATGTTTAGATTGTTTATTGCTAGTCTTGGTTTGTTGTTGTCTGTATGGGAGCTGACATAGTCTCTATGGATAAGCGTCTTGGTGGGGTAGCATCAGGAGAGAAGCTCCAGAGAGGCATGTTCCATGTTAAACACTAAATTATAACAAACGAGATTATGCTAAACAAACAAAACCTTTCGATTGGCCAACCCTATCTGTCTCCTCAACGGGTTGTATATTTTCAATGTTTCCTTATTATTTTGTCATAAAATAAATCAAACAAATAAGTTAAGCTGTGTGACAGCACCTTGCGTTTACGCCGGGCTGTGAGCTGCCCTGAATCTACTTGCTACACCCCCTTTCCTAAGTCTGTATGCTCTAGAAGAGAGCAAGCTGCTAGTCGGTAAAGAAGTTTATCATCACAAAGGTTATTAGGTAAAAAGTCACGTAGACATTTGCTTAGTAACCCTAAAAGAGCACATTTCATGTAGCTAATCACATATATACAATTTTCCTTTGACATATCTGTATGTGCACGCCTAAATTATAACCTCTTATTCTAGAAATCAAAAATAACCTGAAAATAACACTTTCTGCCTCAGTTTTACCATACCTAAATTATCAAAAAACCCCAAATGTCATCAAGTAATCCTAAAACCCATTTCAAATTAAACCTTAAATCCTGTAACTCCCCCCTTTTTGTGACACATCTCATGTGTTGCAAACTCAAAATCCTTCACTCAGGTTAGGGAATTAAACGAAAAGGTTAGTCATATCATATAAGGAATAAAATAAAATTAATCATCATGTCAAATCTTTTCTTGGCTCCATCCACAGCCTGCATCCTTGAAACGTCCTAGAAACAAAAACCTGTGTGTTAACCAGAACTTCACATTTCATACTCAGTTTCCCCACTTATGATCCAACCTGTGTTATAAAAGAAAACTTAAAACAGAACAATTATCAGTCATGTGTCCAACCTTAGTCCAGTCTTTTGTCAGTGTCCAGTCGGTCCAACCTATGGTCTGCCTGGTCCGTCCATTCACCTGTCCATTCCCACACATTCACTCACACGCATTAACATCGGGTATTGGTAGACTTCCGCACAAATAATCAGATTTTCCACTTTCAGCAAACTCAGTTTATTTATATAATCATTTATTTTATTTGTACTTGTTTCTAGGAGAATAGTTCTTTATACTTTTGGACTGGATTGGCTCGCTGCAATCCTTTTAGACAGGGACTCACAATCTGATCCGATCCCCACACGTGGCCTCTTTCCTTCGCCCATTGTAATCTGGAAAAGGTCACCTTATTTTTTGTTCTCCTGAGACTATTGTCAGCGCTGTTATTCATTCTTTTGCAGGTCTGCTTAGAACAAAAATGAGAAAGAAAGAGAGCTGATCATTAGCTCATCAAAGTACAAAACAAAATCACCTGTCAGGTTCTTTAAGTGCACTGTTACAAAAACTATGGGCCCTTTTAGACATGTCCATGTTTATCAAAACTCCCTCTATTAAAATGAAAAACAACAGCCCCAAAAAATCTTAAACCATCTTAAATTTCACCCATTCAATGCACTGAAAACCTTGTCAAAAGCTGCACCGTTTTACACACAACCATGTCCCCTTTGACACTTCACCATACTTAGATTCAGCCTAAAATATAAACACGTTATAACAATGTGTCAACACTAAATTATAAATTTCCTGTCCAAATCTGCACCTCTGAACCGTCTACTCTGCTTCCCTTCCTTAAGGCCTCAATCACACACACACAGGAAGCTCCTCTGACACTGCTCACTCCAGCGAATTTGCATACTGAGTGACATCTCAACAAGTTAACTTGACAAGAGAAATACATGTTTAAACCTTAACACATTATTCAATTACTTTCATTTTCTTTCTATACTAATCACTTACTTTGATCAATCAGTGCAAAGCACTCCTAACTCACTCTTTTAAAACTGCTTTAATCACTTTTCTTTTGTTTTTTCCATCTACTTTATTAACCATTCACACCATTCTCTCACTCATACAAGCAGCAAGCTGATCTTCATTGCGTATGCTTATGTTCTTAGCCAGGTTTATTCAATATCTCTATGCATTAAACTTCATGAGGTTGTCTTTGTAAAGTTAATGCATTTTCTGTTTGCATGTGTTATTTTTGCATCTATGGCTTCGCAGTCTTTCAAACTCCTTCCCAATTCTCCACTTAAGCAGTCAGTTTTCTCTTTCCCCGAGTTACTAGCCCAAATTTTAATTTCCCACCTAGAATAAAAGCCCTCCTGGTCTTCAGCCAGGTGTTAGGGCTTGCTTTTCAGGTTCCTGGACACATCATTCTGTGAACAATTCAACCAGAAACTTGCCTTAACATATCCATTGATGTTAACCTACAATTTTCTTCCAACTGCTGGATCTGGAGAGTTGGTCCGGGTCTGCTTTGCTCCTAAAAATAACAAACTAAGACATTTTCATTATTATCACGAGTGGTCAAACGACCCACTTCTCTCTTTCTCCTGTCACAAATACCAATTATGTCATGTTTATGTCATGAATATGAATGTAAGCGTTTTACTCGTTGCATTTTCATGTTGATTGAGTGTAAGCTGCTTTCTTCGTTGCATGCCAGGTGATCATCTTAATTAAGTGTAAGCTGCATCTTCATTGCATCCTATATATTCATATTTAACTTATGCCTCTTTTCACTGAGCTTTAAATTCAAACTATCTCACTTCTGATTCATTTCAAAAATAATCTCACATGTAACAATTTGTGCATGTGTGTTTTCTATTCGTGTTTACCTCTTTTAAACGTGATATGGTGGACATCCCTAAACAATTCATGAGTTCTGGCTTCAATTTCAATCCAATTATATCCTATATTCTCGCAGTCAAACTCGTCCAGCTTCATCTCTCACTGGTCCTTCTCTGCACAATGTCCTGTTCGGGCTTCAAAGCTCCAACAAACACAGTCTGTTTCTTCTCTGTTTTGATCTTTCCGTATTCTTCTTCGAAGTTAAGTTCCCGTCCGGCTTTTCAGTCTTCTCCTCCAAGATTACTTCAAGCATGGCAAATATGACACTCAATGTCCAGTGCTCTTCCACAATTCTTTATCCCACTGTTCAACTGCCCAGCCTGTATTTTCACAGTACATGTTGCATTACTCTTACATGCTGCTGCTGGTCGTCAGTCGTCATCAGTGTTAATGGATCAGGGGCACTGCCGTTTGCCTGCTGTATTCGAGTCCACGATGTTCTGTCGGTCTTCATCAGGCGATTGACTGTCCTTGACTGTCCTTTGAGTTTCTTCTCAGTTTCAGGGACAAAGTGAGAGATCAAACTGCACAATTTCGAGCCAAAGACTGGCTTATTCTCCCAATTCTGTTAATCTATTGTTCTGCCACTGTACTCAAGGTTCCAATGTTGAGAGAAGTCCACCTGTATTGGCACACTAAAGCATATAATTAGTATCATATTCATTTTTTATCTTAAAACCTCCATTTGCTCCATCTGCAACAGGCAGACTCTGTCTCCCTTTAAATTTCACAGTCTACAAACAATCAGTAATTCTACTAAATCTTAATCTAAAAACAATACACCTTCATTTCACTCACACACATTTAAATAGAGCTCTTTCAAACATCAGGACAATTAACACTTCTTCACACACATCACCATCATTTCTTTAGGTCAGTTTTGTAGCATCAGTCACACAATAATTTCTTGAGTGGGTGTACCAAGTGTATATACTTATGTGTTTTCAATCAGAAAAAATAAACTCAACCTCTCATAGCATCACTCATGGATTACTTGAATTAAAAGCACTTTCAAACTTTAAAACATCCTACTTTACATCACAAAAGAAATATATTTCATACACACTTTTAAACGTTCTAACCTCTTTCAGACATGAATCGTCTCACACACACTGCCTTTTCTCTCTCAAACTTCCCCCTTTTTCAGTCACTCAGACAAATCACGCAGAGTCACTCAAATCAAATACTGACAGCATTCACACGGTTAAAATCACTCAGATTACACTTTCATACGAGTATCTTGGACATGCCTTCCATAATCAGAAAGAGCAAGTCAAAAAGAAAAGAAAAAGAAAAACTGAAACCTCTCATCCTCCTCACAGCTTCTCACCACACACACATAACTAAAAATAAAACACACCAGCCTTTATGGCTCAAGATATATACATCTATCAAAATTCAGTCAATTACTATACATCCACTACAGCAACTCAAAACTTTATTTATTTATTCATGTCCTCTAATAAACACAAATGGCATCTTAAACACATGCATTCAACTTTCTATTCAGCATTATTTGTGAAACCAACCGTGGTTTAACCCGTTCACAGCTTCTTAATTTGCATTTTATTGGCTTCTAGGACATTCTAGTCTCTAATTCCTCTGTTTTCATGTTATCTCCCGTTTGACACACACAAACACACACTCCCCCTAAAAACCCACAAAAAACTATCCCTAAAAACACACACAAAAACCCATAAGAAACTTCATTCATTTATTTATTATTATTTTAAACCCTTAAGATGTTTTGCTGTGTTTCCTCTGTGGCCGCTGCAACCTATATTAACATAAAGCCAAAATTTAAACAGTCTGTCAAATATAACTCCTTATATATTATGGAACTGGAAGAAAAACCACTCACAATGTGCTAAGCCCCTCCTTAGCCCAACAAACATCAAGCAACTTACACCTATATGTATCAGTCAAAGTCAACAACAATACATTAGAAACACCAAATGTAACTGTGTATATTATCTCAAACTGAAACAAAACCCCTCTAAAAATCCTAAAACATCTTACTTGAACACACCAAAAGAGACATCACTTACAGACATATGTATTAATGAAATTGTTTCAAAGTCAATTTCAGTTTTCAGACCCCAAATAACGGTCATAAGTATCAACAGTTTATATATCCTATCTCAAAACCCAGCAAACAGTCATACAGTCATGGCAAGAAATAAAACTTTACTTACAGTATTGTAATAAACTAAACCAGCGTCTTAAATACAGGCATTCAGCAATGTGTAGCCGTCTCTATAACTTCCTAAAACTCTAGGGACCTCGCAGCTGCCTCATTTGCATTTTCACACACACACACACAGTCTAAAAATAATACCAGCCTGACTTACAGACTCCTCTCACACACAATCTTACACAGACGTCTTTATAATTACAACTGCAGTATTAGGCCTGACATTTCAAAACCTACACAATTTCGACAAATTTAAATTAACGGTCCAACCGATAAACTCCCTGAGTTTTTTGTCATCAATTAACCAATCTCGGCCCCGGACCGTGGTCACATATCTAATGCCCTAACACAATTTAAAAGCGTCAACCAACTCAACCCCTGCCGAGAAGCTCTATTTTGGGGCATTTCACATCCCAGGCTTCCCCGAAGTTTTAAGTTAAAGTTACACGCCCGAAACCCGGTTTCTACTGACCAAAAAAGTGCAAACCACCGCCCCGGACGGTAAACTGACCTAGTCAGTAGCTATTCTGGAGCGTCGTTGTTCTCCACACTTGCCAAGTGAACTATCCCTCACCGAGGCAGATGTCGATCGTCACCGACAAATTGGAAGCGTCACCTTCCGACAATGCACTTCTCAGAATTCCCAGAATCCCGTACTACAAAAATTTAATTACTTTTGAAGACACCCCATAAAATTACACAAGCAATGTTATTGATGTCCAAGCCCGGCTTTATATTCAATTAGGACTTAACTGTCACAAACTCTTCGCCAATAACCTATAACTCTAAATTCACTCTGCAGTCCAACTGCTTTAAATACACTTATTCTCTTTACTCTTTACTTATTTTCAACGTTTCATTATCTTTACTTCAACTTATACTTTAGTTCTCATGAGATTTTCACCAAAATCAAAACAGACATTTATCAGTAATTTCAGTGAGTAAACTTTTAATTTGGAATATCCAATCTGGCACATTTTGGAAATAATTCAACAGGTAGTGCCTTACCTTTGAATAAGCCGGCTTATGTCCACTCACTTCGACCACTGAGTCGTGTCTGCCCGTTCGAGCGCCTCGGACCCTCTCGGTCTCAATCTCCAACTGTCTCTCCCCTCAACCCTCGGCCAATGCACCAAATGTTACGGGTCCGAAATTGAGGACGAGAGTAAAACAATGATGGTCCAGAAGAGGTCGGTCAAACAATTGATTTTTAATGAATACACGCAGCGTGGGGAGATGTAAACTGCAACACATCAGTTGTAAATCCCCACCCAAAAATACACTTCAGATTGCTTTTATAACATCAGGGTATTATGACGCCCCCTCATGCGTTTACAAGCACATAATTTGCATCTTAAGAACATTCTTTGCCCCTTGTACAGACAATGATCTATTCTAAGAAATAAATGCAGACACAGAAGTTCCCCTTTCTGGCATCCTCTTTCAAATATGGTGATGATCTCAGGCCTTTGAGGTCCCCATGGACTGGACAACTTCTTCTGTCACCTGTTGGCAAGCAAGCTCTAGTGCAGCAGGTTGCTGAATACATTCAGGCCTTTGCTCAAGCCTGCTTCTTGATTATATGTATTATTACAAATGCTTGTTATGTGGTTTAATGCAATGTTCATTAATACAATGATAATGCCAATAATAAGTATAAGTAGCAGTAAAATATTCCTTATTCCACAGATCACAAGACTCATATTTCACAATAAAAGTCATCTAAGGCTTGAAAAGAGGACGACGATTTTATGACAATCGCAGAGAAAAGAGCAACGAAACGATTTAAAACTTAATGAAAATGTTTTTTCTCACTGAAAACTAGCAAATCCCAATAAACAGCATGACTGGCCCTCTGCTGTGAGGGGGCTTCAGTGGAGATGACTTCTGCTACAGCGACCTTCCTGCTACAGGATGGTCACATGATAACGATCAACGTTATGACAAAAATAAAATAAATGCTTAAAAAACAAAGACAAAACTGATCGGTAGTAAGGATGAACTCATTTGAAACCTCAAGCTAACGGCCATTTTTTTCTTCTCATTACAAACTGCACCTGTTGTCTTTTGTCATCACAAAATAAGCATATCATTCATTCACTCCAAAAAAACAAACAAAAAAACCCCAAAACAAAATAAACAAGAAACTTAATATTTACAAATATTTTGTCTGGTTTTTTTTTCTTACACTTAAAAATGTACAGTTCTGATCTTCTTCCAGATGTTTCGTCTCCATCCGTCTCCCAGTTTGGTATTTTCTTCTCTGTCCAGTGACCTCAGAGTGAGCGCTGAATGTGCCACAATGGCGCCCTCTAGTGTTAGCTTATAAAACAGACAAGGAGAAAGAACAGAGCCGAATGAAAGGACTCGTTTGTGTTCTCTCCTCTGCTGTAGCTGTGTGGTGCTGAGGTTAACTACACAACCCCTCGCCGCCTCCTTATACACAGGAGTGAGCAGGGCCGTGCAGAGACGTTTATAGGGGCGGGTGCTCAAAGCTAAAAAGGGGCACATTGAACCAGGCTGAATAACAACAACACACATTCATCAAGAATCTAATATGGGATCGCATCATACTATATCACTGTTGTGAGGCAAAGCAAACGTAGCCTATGTTTTACCTGATGGGTACAATGTTGCTGTTGAGGGGTTGCTGCTGCTCCTGCTGCTGATAGTGCTGGAGGGCAGGGCTGTGTTGATCTGAGACTGTAGACATTAAAAAGTCCATAGGAGAGATGGTAGCTGATTAAACAAGTGTCATGAGATAATAACAAAATGCAAAGATTGGTGACAGCGCTTGGAACCATAAGGCAACAAAAAACTGAGAAATAAACTAGACCCTGCCTGTGAATCACTCTTTGCCTCTCTTCCTCCTTCCATCCCCTCATCTCATCTATCACTCTCCACTTGCTGTCCATCTGAGAACAAGGCACAACTTGCTATTGCAATAAACTATTATTTAATTATCCACACTTAACAACTCTTACACTTAATCTATAATAAAATGATGACAGAAAAATGTTATAGAAGCAAAACATTTTAGTTGTGCTTATTATTATTTTTATACTGGAATACCTCTCCAACAACTGGTACATGTGTTAATGTTACCTGTGCTCTTTGTAATCCAGCTGCTGAGGGATCCACTGCCTTTAGTAGCCTCACACAGCTCCTACTGTTTCCTCCTCATGTCCTTACCAGCCATGTCTGGACAATATTATATTATGAGTAATAATTCAAAAATCCATATACATAAAACACACACATGCATGCACACACAGTGACATTTTAGACCTTCTTCAGAATACTGTATATACTGTGGGCACAAGTTTGCATCATGGTGCTGATCCAGAATCCTTCCCTTATTATTTATTGCTAGAGCTACAATAATAAAGCAATGAGGGGAAAAAAGTAATAAATTTATAATAATGTATTTATGATGATTCCATTTGTCTCACTATCCACTCTGTGCAGGCAGAAAGCTTATTACATTTTTAAACTGTAGAGATACAATAATTTTGCTGCTGTAAAATCAGCATTTTGTCATATTTAAAATATAAATCTAATATAATCTGTTTCTTAATGTATGTTCTTTAAAATACAGCGTGTTTTTTAAAATATTATAATTATAATAATCCATTATTATGTGGACATGCATATTAGATTGTTTTAAGTGAAATATAATCCCCCCAGAAAGGCAGGAAAAGCCCTGTAACTTACTTTAAAACTAAATATGTTCCCTAAAACGGTGACAGAGCTACAGACCCATGACAGCCTTACCCAGTGAGCCAGCAGCTATGACCAGCACTACTTGTGCAGTTAATAAAAGGACAGGTAATGTTTGTCGCGCTGTTGCACACACAGCACGCTCATTTGTTTCAGTTCGTCAGTTGCCACAAGACAGCTTAAAAACGTGTACGTAATAAGCTAATACTCCTGTGTGCTTTAGACTACAGTGTGCGCTGTACACCTACTTACTGGTTTTGTCGCATCAGTCTGTGTCTGAGTTAATTTGTGTTTCTCCTACAGCTCCGGACCGCAAAAAATGCGCGTGCACTTTGTGAGCTCGTTCCCGGCTCGTAACCAGCGCGTTCTGCCGTCAAGGGCGATCATTGGTTAATGGTGATCATGTGACTGATGCAAGCCAGATCCTTTTATTTAGCAAAAATGTGATTAATAGTTAAATATTATTGTTGAGGGGCACAGACAGGACTCCACACGCACACACACATTTAAAAAAAAATAATTAAAATTTAAAAAAAAAATTGCCTCAACAAAAGGGCACTTTGGGCACCCATCAGGAAAGGGGCGGGTGCTCAAGCCCCTTCCGCCCCCCCTCTGCACGTGCCTGGGAGTGAGTACAAAAGGGTTCGTATGGACGCATCAGCCGGCCGTCCTTCTGCTCGACACTGTTAGCTGAAAGATGATGGGATCATCCTCTGTCCTGTATTTAAGGCTGAGAGTCTTTGTCCAGTCTCTTTTCCACAGCTACTGTCCACAGCACTGATCCACCTGCAGCACAGCCCCAGTCAGTTGTTTTATGATTTACATTGTGCACGTTTCCCTTCCAGTGAGCTTACAAAACCTCTGACAGGAGAAGTCAGGCATGTGTTTCCCCCACCTCCCCTTTTAGGCAGTAATAAAATAGAAAACAAACAATCAAACAGGCTAAAGCTAGAGCACAAGCAAAGACAGCACCGGTGACTAAGTTCTCCCATACTGGACGTACGCTACCATGTGGGCTGAAACAGCAGCACATCAGCTCAGTTTACATACTGTTGACATCTTCATCAGAGGATCAGCAGGGAGCGCTGCTGAGCTGCAGTCGTCTCCACCAGAGTGACGGAGCAGGAATCACAAACAGCACAAACCCACCGTGTTGTTTCTACCCTGTTCAGGAGATCTGAGCCCCCATCCCTTTTTTTCATGTTGCAGCTCTGCACTGCAGGCCCTGAACGCCTCCCGGTTACCCTCAGTGTGCTTAGAGTTTAATTTAAAACCGACGAGCTCACAGATCATCTGCAGGCAGGTGAATGAACCCTTAATGTGAGGATAGTAGCAGAGCTGAACTGAGGTCAGAAATAGTGAGGAACGGTGTCGACACAGTGAAGTCAGGTGTTTGGGAAATTTTCTGATTATCAGTTTGGGGGTGGAGGGGGTCGGTGTTAAATAACAAAGGTGGTGCAGGATGGAGAAAGGAGGAAGGAGGGAGCGGTGATGATATGGAGGAAGGTGTTTGGTTAAGCAGCAGGAAGGAGCTCATGCTGGAGTCTGAGTTTTTACTGTTGGACTTTTTCTGCTTTTTGTTTATTGTTGTCTGACGCGGACCCGCCTACGCTTGAGTGATGCAGATGTGATATCACACTCACACAGTGACAGCCGCTCCCACACACACACACACACACACACGTCAGTCAGAATACACATGTGCCAGAAACAAGGGGTCAGACAGGAGCAGCATCAGTCTCTGCTCTGTTTTGTTAATAACGTAGAAAAATAATTTTGTACAATCAAGCTACATCGACGGACGCTTTACCTCACGTACCCTAACAAGAAAAAGTAGTGACAGTAAGATGAAGGCTGCACATGACACCATGACTGAGTTCACAGCTGTTGCTTTGATTCTATCGTTTAAGACTTTTGGCATCGACTCCGTTTTAATAAATGAGCGCTGGGAGGCGTCGTTTGACTTCAGGAGCTCCTGCGATGCTCTTACTCTGCGGGAGAAAACCAAAAACCAAAAGTAGCAAACATGGAGCGATATGACTCGTTTAGATTTTGGGAAACGTGCATCGACAGGTACAGTGTCCTTTTCCCCGCGTCTTTAAAAATAATTCATGCATAGATCCCCCACTGAGAAAACCCTTTTATATACTTTCTCCTTTGTACACATTTTATATAGAACTATATATAATATCATTTCTCTATATCTATATTTTCAGAAAAATTCTTTCCACACAATAAAAAACAACAATTAAACAAATGCTTCAAACAAAACAACAAAAAAAGAGAAGATGAAAGAAAGAAAACCACGACTGAGGGCCAGTTTGGCACTTTGTCATGAGAACATGACAGAACTCTGTTAGTTGACGGTAAATAGCGATACTCTATTTTTCTTTCGTTTTTCTTCTCCCTCGATGAGAAAGCAAACACAGCAGTACTTACTTGGCACCTAAAAATGCTAGTAGAATGAAAGATATCAGTGTTTTCATAGTTATATGTTTAGTGTACGCCTCCCCCTCCAAACTGTTCAGCAGATCGGGAATTTTTAGAGAAGAGCAGAAGGGAGGCGTGTCACATGAGAGGAAGAGAGCAGTAATAAAACACGGATGTAGAAAAGAGAAGCATAATGTGCACATAACACACAGGAGATGGAAAAAGAGATGACGCTAAAAAAGAGAAAACAGCGAGGAGCGAGAGAGCATTCGTCCCTTTGACGAATGTTGGAGGTCTTGAGCCTGGAAACAGCAGACCGTCTTTGAAAACAGTATCTTTGAAAGATCTGAGTCACCCACCCACCCCACCCCATCCCCACCCACCCCACCCCATCCCCACCCAAACTGCTCATCTGCTGCTGTACACTTCAGTTGCACCTCCACATGCCACCAGTGGAGGGAGCTGCCAAGTTTTACAGCACATGACGCAGCAGGTGTAGTTGCTTTTGGAGAAAGAAGAGAATAAGAGGACAGAACGAAGGCCCACGTCTAGAGGCCTCCCTTCCAGAGCGGTAGCAGAGCCAGTGTTCCTGGTCCCTAGGTGGCGCTGTGTCGGGCCTGTCCCTACTATACCCTGGTGGTGGAGTGGGGGTGGGGCAGGGTGTTGTTGTGGCCGGTGGAGGGGAATGTGTTGAAGGCGTGAAGAGGCTGCATGCTGGTGATGGTGCTGGGGATCATGGTGATGATGTTTGGCGTCATCAGCGGCACGTCGTCGGGGGCGCGGCGCAGCGCCAGGGTGTAGTCGGGAGGGCAGGCGGACCGCAGGATGTCGTGGGGCCGCAGGGGCTCCATGTCGTGGTGAGCGTCGTGCTCCGAGTGCTTCATCTGCAGGGACATGATCTCTTCCTCCTGGCTGTGAGCCAGGTCGTTGGCGGGGCCGCCCGCTGAGGGGACAGCCGGTGCCGGCACATCTCGTGCCGCTTGTCACGCTTGTAGTAAAGGGCGGCAAAGGCCAGGATGTTGAGGAAGAGGAGCGACGCTCCAACCGCAACTGTCACGCTCAGTTCGGTGGAGTAGTCGCGGGTGTCTCCGGGAAAGAGGTCCTGGGGCGGGCGCTCTGAGCCCTCGGGCTCAGGATCTGACGGGAAGGTAGGGTAAGGATGACGAGTGGTTCGAGGAACATTGTTTCTGGGCGTCATGGTGCCGGGGTCACGGCCTGCAGGGGAGCGCGTAGTGGTGGGAAAGAGCACGTCGTGCAGGCTGTGAAGATGAGGGACTAATTCCAGCCAAAAGGCCACTTTGTTAGCTCTGTAGTTGTCTCTGACACGAGGTTTCAAACCGATGTGAAGGTACTGCTTGTCCTTCGAGTTGAACTTGGTCCAGATGACCTCCTCGAAGCGGTTGGGCTTGGTATGAATGAACTTGGTGTCCTGAGGGACGGGCAGGCTGGGGTCCCTGGTGGAGCATAAAGGTTAAACGTTTCAGTTCAAAGTTATACTCAGTCTCCATTATAAGTAACATGTGGCATCAATACACTGAATACAGACAGGAGGCCCATTCTCTGTGCAACCTTTAAACTATCTAAGACCAACCGGCTGCTCTGGGATCTGGATGCTTTTAGTGAACCAGTATGTTCAATTCTTCAAAGCCACACGGGAAGTAAACTAGCAACCCAGATTCAAGTATTCAAGAGGACTACAAGGCTATAAGCATTTTAATTACAGATTCACACTAAAACAAAAAAGATGACAAAACTAAATCAGCCGGCAGATTCAGCCCATAATAAGCGGCTGCTATTATTGCACCACTATCATACTTTACTGCAACAGTTCTATGGTAGCATCGCCTGTTAGAGTGTTAAAGCAAAGCACATGACAACAGTAGAAACACTTTAGGATTTCTACCACAATAAAAAATTCAATAGATCAAAGAATTTAATGTTTAATTAATTTAATTTAATGTAATGTAATTCATTTTGTAATTGTTTACAGCTGATCCTAAGAAACATTTCATTCTTAATATAGGCGCTAATAAATTACATATCTCAGTTTTTCTTTGTACCTCTCTAGCAGTGATCAATCAGGGGACCTGAAGGGACCATGATCACCGCACCACAATTTCTCTGTTCCTGAAAGGCTCTTCATGTTACATCTGTGTTGATCATTTTTGACAGAGCCTATAGTTAAAGCTGGAGCACACGACCCTAAATCAACCCTCAGTCCTGCTGATATAGGCTCAGTTTGCAGTGGGAAACTTCCCATGATGCATTGACTTCATCATCCAACTGTGTTTACATGTTGCTGCTACATTTCATTAACTTTTGTTTCTTTCTCCTGTAATTTGATTGTTCTCGCTCTCTCTTTAGCTCAAATTATAGACTGAATGATATTTAATTTTTTTCAACTTCTTCAAAAAACTGTAAAATCTGAGATTATGTTTAATTTAAATCATCACTAATTTGATCTGGTTAAAGTGTTACAGAGACTGAGCCCTGAGCCATTTAAGTCCTGTGACATGTTAACAGACTTAGATAAATTTACCTGAACTGTAAGAAAACGGAAACACTTTGGAAACACATTAAAGTCTACAGCTAAATCAACACCTTTGCTTGATAAGCCTGTAGTTCTGTCAGAGAACAAACCGTAACAGCTACAGTTTACACTACTATGACATGAGGCCTACCCAGTCTTTGCGAAGTTAGTCCAGTAAGTCATGACCACAGCGCTCAGCATCACATTGTTCTTGGAGAAGTTGCACGGGAACAGGTCCGTGGCACCGATCATCGGTACGCCGAACACGTAAGGTATCTCGTCTCCGTGCGCGGCGTCGGCCCACTCGGGCCGCGTCTCGGTCTGGCAGTGGTGGTAGAACGTGTAAAAGTAAACTGGGGACTGAAACTCAGCATGGAGTTTGGCAGTGGCCACAGCTGGTGCCACCCACTGGTGGTCCGTAAACAGGGCCAACAGAGTCTTCCGCCGCATGTCGCCATTGTCCCTGTCCGCCCAGTCTGTGTACATGAACTTAATGGTCTCCCTCAGGATGTCTTTCCCTGGTGAAGAAGCACAGGAGGGGAAGAAAGATAAAAGTGAAAAACTGCTAAGAGTAAAGTAACAGCAGTGCGAGACATTTTTTAAGAGATCGGTCTGATCGAAAGATATGAAACCAAAGCACACGTTGGTGAGATGAACCAAGAGCCAGGAAGCGAGTGAAAAATCTAGAGAGGAAAAAAAAGTCTTTCACATAACAGAAGGAGTGACAGGCAGTAGAGAGGAAGCATGGCTGCATTATCCAAACATGTCTGTACTGTGACTGTGGTCCGGCTGTGAGGGGTTCGCGGGCCGATCTGTCAGAAACAACGACGCTGAGATTGGGAGCCGACTACCTGGGGGATGATAGCATTACTGCCCACAGAGCCTCAAAGGTTAAGGCGCAGACACACCGTGATGTGGATGAGTGGCTCTCTTTAGCACGCTTGTCTTGTTTGATTCACTTCACATTTTACATTTTACTGATTCCATTCTTTACTCGCAGGTTTTAAACGCTTAAAGCACTTTCACAGGTTCTGATATTCTTTTGAAAATTCATGTGAACTCAAGCTGTCAGAACTGTAATGTATGCTTTGATAATTGCCCACATTTGTCATTTTGACGATTATCTGTTTATTTTAATGAAGACAGCAAAAAGAAAAAAAACCAACAAACCAACTAATGCGGCTCCTAATAAGACAAAACCTGATGCTGCTGCAAAACGCAGTTAAGTGAGAGGAGGCTGTAAAATGGAATAACTGAAAAAGTGGCAGTGTACAGAGGTGGCGTCCTCACCCTCTGGGTATCCGTAGAGGTTGTCAACAAAGTTGGAGATGGTGTAGTCGAACGCCGCAGCTGAGATGCCGTCGTTGTCCTCACTGTCGTCCACAAACTTCAGCCCCTCTCCCTGGTTCACTCCTATCAGGATGTCATAGTTTAGGAACTCCCCCTGGTGGAGAAAATAAGGAAGAACATGCTGAGTGCTGGAACAGAGCCTGTGTGCATCACAAGTCTACAACAAGAAGTGCAGCTGAAAACCAGCTTTGGGAATTGGCAGCATTTCATTTCCCAGTAAACAAAGTAAAGAATAGCTGTTGGCATGAAATTCCTACTATAAACTGTGAATACTGCAATATATGCAGGGTTCATACGCATTTTTCAGGGTCAAATTCAAGCACTTTTTAAGCACATTCAAGGTCCATTTTCAAGCTTTTCCAGCACATTACCAAAAAAGAGAAAGTATGTTTCACTTTGCATCACCTCAGTAAGACCATGTAAACATTTAAACAAATCATCTTAGGACGACTTAAATGTCTTTTGTTCCCCTTTTTGTTAAAAGAGAAAAATGCACCACACAAAAATAGTGAAAAAGGAAACGGTTGCCTTACATGCATATAGTGTACAAACTCAACAAACACATTCCTCTTAAAAATTAAGATGTGCAAATGTGAACAAATCAACTTGTTAGAGATCTTCATCTCCACTTGAAATAAACAACCCAGAAAACAGGAAAACTGCACCAAACACCACAAACACCAACAAATTAATGTCTTCTCATCAGATATTGATGCTTCTTTCCTGTGTGACACACAAAAGAAAATAGGAGACAGATGTTTGTTTGTTTTTTTGTTCTTTTTAACTAGTTAAGCACCCAAGCCCATAAAATGGGGACATTTCATTTTCGAGCAGGAAGCTCCCCCTTTTTGTTAAACCCTTTAGATCAGGGGTCGGCAACCTGCGGCTCCGGAGCCGCATGCGGTTCTTTAGTCCTTATAGTGCGGCTCCACGTGGTTTGGGAAAATAAATTAGTATTTAGCTGAAGTGTATTTTATTTATGTTAGTTCTTTTTTTTTAAACTTGTAGTTCTAAATTGGAAGATTATTGTGATTTTGCAATATACAAATAAAATTATATTTTGTTATTTTTTCATCGCTGGGGCCGCAGGATGTCGTGGGGTCGCAGGGGCTCCATGTCGTGGTGAGCGTCGTGCTCCGAGTGCTTCATCTGCAGGGACATGATCTCTTCCTGCACGGCGTTTCGCCGGTTTATCGAGACTTTCAACCCCAGGTAGGCCAATTATGGCTCTTTGGGTCTTAAAGGTTGCTGACCCCTGCTTTAGATGAACAGAGATTTTTAATTAAATACATATTCTTTAATAAATGTTCTCTTTTATAAAAAATAGGATAATTTAAAAAAAAAACCTTTTATTATAGCTCTATTGCGTAGAAAAAAAACTGTCTTGTTTTCTGTTGTCTGTTATATAATATTAGGGATGTTTGTGACAATTAATTTCTTAATCGACTGGACTAACCAATACTCCACAACTAGGAAACACTGAAATTTTAAGTTAAGTTTGAAAACAGTTTAAAAAAAAATACCCCATTTGTTAGATTTGTATTGTTTATTGTCATTTATGCTTAGAAATATTTACTCATATATGCTTAGAAGTATATAATCATTTGTAGATTGAAAGAATGTCTCATCCCAGGAGGTCTGTAACAACTCTGTGTAGCATGAAGAGGGGAGTGCGTTCACTCCTCTTCAGAGTGTTCTGGCATAGATCACACACCTCCTAGGAGAGGTCGTATCTTCTCTTGCTGATATATGGTATAGCAAACATACGTATATCTGTTTGAGTCTAAGAGCCTTTTGTTTAGATGGACCGCTAGACTCCTGGCACCAGCTTTGGGGAGTCTTCACGGGGTCATATCTCGACCCCACACACACACACACACACACACACACACACACACACGCTTACACAAAATCACAGGCAAGGTACTCTTTGTGTGTATGTATACGTCATATGTTAATGAACCTATGCATATTCATGTAACCACAATAAAAGAGCAGTGTTACGGGAGAGCGGACGAGAGCAACTGGGGTCAAGCGAAGGAACGGCGCCTGTCCAGTTCTCTCCCGTGCACGTGAAACATAAAGAATGTTGCCTACTCGGGTCTTGCTTGTTGTGTAATTACATTGCCTTCAACGTTCCAGCGAATAGGTTCAAGCTACAAACCTATCACCATTCCAAAATGTCTTGTGACAATCTCATTGGCTTAGGGAGTGATGATGTCATAGGGAGATCTTAAGAATCTTAAGTCCTTTGATGTTTTTCCTTAAATAGGGGTGAGACACAGCAAGTTTTAGTTTGTTTCAGCAGCATCTGTGTTTGCAGCCTGCGAAACGTTCACCACAGAAACATTTGGAAAGCTTTTCAAAGTCATCGTATAGAAACTCCAACATGTTTCCAAGAAACAAACAACCAATTCAAAAAGATTACGCCGCCTCTCCTTCCTGGCGTGGCCGGCCAATTTCCCCAAATGGCGTCTCATCCTTCCAAAGGGCATTAGAGGAGAGTAGGAAGGAAAACTACCTTCTCCAGAAAAAAATGCAACAAATTGAAGAAGAGAAACTTCAACTGGAGAACAAGTGTAGACGAATGGAAGCCCAAAATAAAGAGCTGGAAGAAAGACAACAGCGCCAGCCGGACATAAAAATTATTAATGAGGGCTGGGGAATCAAGTTTGCTCAGGCCCGAGAGCAAATTGTGCACCTCATTAAAGAAAATAAGCAAAAGAGCGCAGAACTAAAAGAAATGACCAACCAGCTCCAAGACAAGAAAACGATGACTGATAAGACACAAAGGGATCTCCAATACATCGACCAAATGGATCAGCTGCTCCAAAGACAGCTCCGTGAAGTTGTGGAAGAAAAGAGAAAAATCCAACAACAGAAGGAAGAGCAGGACAAAAAACAAAGAGACTTGCAGCACGAACTGAAGAGCATGCAGGAAAAATACCAAATGCTGAAAGAAAGCCTGGATGAAACACTGCGCCAAAATACAGACCTTCTTCAACAGAAAGAGCAACAGCAGGAAAGACTGGAAGAAGGAAAACGTATTGTCCAGGACTTTGAGTCTAAAAATCTAAAACTGCAAGAGTTTTGTAATCAGCTGGAGGACAAAGTAACTAAAGTGGAAGAAGAAAAGGACAAACTGGAGAAACGCTGCTCACAGATGCAGAAAAGGATCGATCAGATAGCGAGAAACAACTCCGAGCTCGTTAAGGGGATTTTGGTGGAATTCAATAACTTGAAGCGTGAAAACACTCAAATGCAGGCACAAAAACAACAACAGGACAAAATACATGAAGACCTGCAGCTCACGCTCCAAGAAATCCAGAAAAGAAACGAGCAGTTAGAAGACAAGCACAAAGAAGTCCAAGAGAGAAATGCAGACATGCACAAGGACAAGCTGATACAGGAGGCAACATCCAAACAACTCAAAGACAAGCTTGAAGAACAACAAGCAACATTAGAAGAGGTGGAACAAAGATGTAAGAAACTTGAAAAGCAAAACACAGAAACAGTCGATGAGTTGAGAAATCTCATCCTGGAGAAAAAAGCACTCGTGGAAAAGTGCATGAAAAAGAAGACAAAATGGTTCCGCTTGTTCCGGAGGAGAGACGCTACTGCTTCCTCACCTGATGTAGCCTCGTCTTGCTCCACCTCTGTTCACCCCCCCAACCAGTCCCGGCAGTTGACTGTCCCCTCCTGAGCCTGGTTCTGCCGGAGGTTTCTGCCTGTTTAAAGGCAGTTTTTCCTCCCCACTGTCGCCAAGTGCTTGCTCAGAGGGGATTGTTGGGGTTTTCTCTCCTCTACCTTTTTTTTCTTTATTTACTTGTTTAACTTTTTTCATTATTTCTTTATTTTACCTTGTTTCTTTATTTACTTGTTTAACTTTTTGTTCTTACTTCATTTTACATTTTTCTTCGTTTACTTGTTTAACTTTTTTCATTATTACATCATTTTACCTTGTTTCTTTATTTACTTGTTTAACTTTTTGTTCTTACTTCATTTTACATTTTTCTTTATTTAATTGTTTACCTTTTTTCATTATTTGCTTGTTTAACTTTTTTTTCAACTTATCTAAATAATAAACCAATTGAATTTATCCTCTGAGTATTTTTCATCTCATCTTTACAGAATTTTTCCAAAACATTTTCAAACATTCAGATCTGTCTTTATTGTCTTCTCGAACCCTCATAGATGGTGAACTAAAAACCTGGAATATGGTTTGAAACATTGTTTCAGCTGAAACCGGCATAACATGCTTGTGTGTGTGTGTGTGTGTGTGTGTGTGTGTGTGTGTGTGTGTGTGTGTGTCAGGGTATCACTAGTTAGGTCATCATGTTTAGACTCATTCACTCCAAAATTATTTAGGCCAAATCTTTAAAACAGTGTCATTGCATACACATTTTCAATTCACTTCAATCGCACAAATGCAGAAATAATTATTTGCAGTATCTTATTTATTATGAGAATGTCATGACTGATCATTTGCACCTACACCACTAAAAATGGGAGCAAAAGCGAGGAGATCATGTTTAATCGGTTATAACAAGAGGTCAGAAATATAAGTGCCAACATGAGTAATGTGTCCACAGACACCTCAGAATCTTGGCTAAGAGCTCATATAAACCATTTCTACAACCAGCAAACAAAGCAAAGACACCAAACAGTTAAAAGAGCAGTGATGTCACCACAAATCTTTGGTCAGGTAATATCCATATTTTGATTGATGATTTTCTGGAGTTAAATGTGAACCGAAGCATATTTTCAAAGGTGTTATATGCTATAAAATACTTTTAAATAAAATAATCTCTAATAAATTAGGTGTGGGAAATAAAAAAATCGAATTTTTCTATGTTTGAGTCACAGTAACTTTTAGTTACAACACTTTCAAGCACGTTTAAGAACCACATCTGAAATTCAAGCACTTTTCAAACCTTGAAAAGACAATATTACAATTCAAGCATTTTCAAGGATTTCAAGAACCCTGTATATGACTCTTAAGTCCATGATCTTCATCATATTGCCTGTTCTGCAGGTCACAGCTTCAGGGCCGATCCTTTAAAAGTCTGCAGTGTCGATTAATGCATAGAGCTGCAAAACTCACACTTCTTCCTCTCACACACAATATGTCCCTGTAGTGATTTTCAGATTTACGTTACTGCTTTCTACACACCTTTTGTTTGATTGTTTTCACCTTACATAAAACACTTCCCCCGTCTCACAAAATGACTTTCACATTAATGACACTGATTGCATCTGCAGCCTCTTCAAAATGTAGCATTTATTTAATCAAATAATAAAACTTTTGAAGAATCTCTTTTGTAATTAAAAATCCTGGTCAACCAGCAGTGGTTACTTACACTAATAATACACACAAATCAACTTCTTCAGTTTTTCACTCAGAAGATGATCCAAAATAACATCTGGATGGATGAATAAAAGAGAATAATAATTTTTTATTCTTGTCACATGAAAATATTCCAATCGAACTGAGAAGAGAAACCTGCTCTTTGAAAACCTCGACGAGTCTGTCGGCTTTGAATTACAGGATCACATCTTGTTTGTTCTGTTCCAGCTTAACATTTTCCAGGTCTGACTACATTTAGCTTATTTGCTACTGTGTCTTGTTGCTTCCTGTTTTATTTTGGTAGTGATTGTTGGAAGAAAACTGCTCTCCCAGTTAGTTTTACTTGTCCCAGTCAGATCGCTCTTTGTCTCTATAGTTGTGTCTCATCATTGTGTGTACTTGTGTTTATACTTTTCTTTAATAAAGTCTTATTTGTTTGCATTTTGGGCTTCTGGCAAACGCTCATGACAACACAAGAGAAACTTCTCAGTGTGTTTAAAGTATACCGCCCCGATCATGTACATCACCAGCACTGCAGTTATTTTCTCTGCTTTACAGTTTGGTTAGTTTTGGTTTCACATCATGGCTGATCCCAGGAGTTCTCACCACTTTGCTTGTTTAATAAAACACAACAGAGATGTGCAGCTACTGTTATCAGACCCTCACCTGCTGCATGAGAATCTCTGGATCATCAGGAACTACGTCTCCATCCACAACAGGCCCAAAGGCGATGTGATAGCGGGCCGGCTGGATGTCTTGGTCCACCAGCTCTCTGAAGTTCTTGCGCCTCAGGCAGTCAACCAGGTCAGCCGTCTCTGCGTAGGTGCAACCCACCTTCCGGGCCAGGATCTTGGTGTACTTGAGGGGTTGGTAGTTAACGGACCAGCTGGAGATGGCTGTGCCACTCTGCGCTATGGCACTGTGGAACAGACCTGAAAGGACACGTGGGAAAGAGGGATCTTTTGGTAAGGTTCAGGGCGGAGGGAGGATGCTTGATGTATAAATCACATAACTTTCTTTCTACTACAGACCTTGATTTAAAATAGAGTTTTACAATTTTTCCTCATCCCATGTTTCTCACTAGAGAAAAGCTTGTACACAGGGTGGGACTACAGACCCAGAGCATCACTGACGGAGCATGCTGTGGGGCTTTAGCTCCAAAAATTGGAGGCAGGACTGAAAAAAAGCTCATCCGAGAGGTCAAAAGATCTATGTTTTCCTTTCCTGAGCTAGCTGCTTTCCCCCCCTCCAAGCTTCACATTGTGTGATGCAGCAGAGCACCACAGATGTGCAGAGTACACAAACTGTACCAATTTGCTGTAAATGAATAAAATTGCACAGATAAACGAGTCTCCATGTTATTCACTAGACTAGAGAACAGCACCTTCATCCTGTATTTCATTTTTTGTTGCTCCTGGTCTGCACACATCTGGCCAGTAAGCAGACTAAACGTTATCACGTGGTTTGTAGCAACGCATATGGTTCACTTGAAGTTTTGTCTCTGTGAAAAGAAATAAACTAAGGGAAAAAACTACAAGTTTTCGAGCTTATCAGCAGATTCAGCCCAGAGTAAACCAAATGTGTGAAACTGCCCTACAACAGTCTTCAGCTGCTGTTTTTTGAGAGTTTTTTATACTTATGGCTCTGTGTGATTTCAGAGACAACAAATATCCTTAATATCAGTCAGAGTCAGAAAGACTTTATTTATCCCCAAGGAGCAAGGGGCAGTTAAGATTACATAATATAATGTTGTCATCTCAAGCACACAGCTCTGGCCATAAGCAGAGAAGCTCCGCCCACCTGCTGTTCACACCTGTTTATAATAAGCCACCAGTCAGAAGAAAGTTGTGAGAGCAGTGAGAAAGGATGTCCAACATTTTGGACAATGTTTTCACCACCCAGAGAAGAGATTACAAAGCCCTCCCCCTCCTTGGTGCCTCTGATCACATCGCTGTTATGCTAATGCCAGCATACAGGCCCCTGGTCAAAGTCACCAAACCAGTTTGTAAGCCTGTACGTGTGTGGCCAGAAGGGTCCTTAGAGGCACTGCAAAACTGCTTTTCTACCACAGACTGGGAGATCTTTAAACAGGCCGCCACACACGACAACACCACAGACCTGCAGGAATGTACAGAGACTGTCATTGACTATATCTCAAAATGCATCAATGATTTCACAGAGACTATCACTCTCCAGGCCAATCAGAAACCATGGCTCACAGGTGAGGTCTACAGGCTCCTGAGGGTGAGAGATGCAGCCTTCAGAGCTGGGGATGAGGTGAGCCTAAGAACAGCAAGAGCAAACCTCTCAGGCAGGAAAAGGCAATACTCCAGGAGGATTTCCCAAAGCTTCAGCGACAGCAGAGATACTCAGAGGATGTGGCAAGGAATACAGACTACAAGCCCTCTCCGCAGACTGCTGTCAGTTCCACTTTTCTACCGGATGAGCTAAATGAATTCTTCGCTCGCCCGCACAGACCCCCCCAACGATCGGGTGGTGACACTATCCTGAGACAGTGTGTGAAGATCACTTGCAAGGATCAACACACGCAAGGCCCCAGGTCCTGACAACATCCCGGGATGAGCACTGAGGGACTGTGCTGTGGAACTCACAGATGTCTTCACAGACATTTTTAATGCATCACTGAGCCAGGCTGTCGTTCCCACATGCCTCAATACCTCCACCATCCCTCCTGTACCGAAGAAGTCATCTCCCTTCTGCTTTAACGACTACCGTCCAGTCGCACTCACCCCCATCATTATAAAGTGCAGTGAGCGGTTAGTCATGCATCAAATCAAGACATCTCTTTCCCCCCCATCCTGGATCCATTTCAGTTATCATACCGGTCAACCCGCTTGACTGATGATGCAATTTCAACTGCCCTTCATTCAGGCCTCACACATCTGGACTCTAGAGACTCATACTTTAGAATGCTGTTGATAAACTTCAGTTCAGAATTAAACATGATCGTTCCCCAGCAACTCATTCACAAACTGGATCTGCTGGGGATCAGCACCTCACTGTGTAACTGGCTGCTGGATTTCCCGACAGGAAGACAGCAGACAGTACGGGTCGGCAGCAACACCTCCAGCACAAGAACACTGAATACGGGGGCTCCCCAAGGATGTGTGTTGAGCCCCCTTCTCTTCACCCTGCTGACCCACGACTGCACACAATCACACAGCAAAAACAACCTGCTGTTGAATGTGGATAAGACTAAGGAGATCATCATAGACTTCAGAAGAACTCACTCCCTGCACATCCCACTAGCTATCAATGGTGCTGCTGTAGAGAGGGTAAGCAGCATCAAGTTCCTGGGTGTGCACATCTCAGAAGAGCTCTCCTAGTCAAAACACACTGCATCACTGGTCAGCAAAGCCCAACAGCGACTATATTTTCCTCTGCAAACTGAGGACAGCAAGAGCCTCAACCCACATTATGAGCACCTTCTACAGAGGCACCATTGAGAGCATCCTCACCACCTGCATCACTGTGTGGTATGTCTCCTGCCGGAAAAAGTTACAACGGGTAGTGAGAGCAGCAGAGAGGATCGTGGGTACTTCTCTTCCCTCCCTCCAGGACATCTACTGCACCCATCTCATCCAGAAAGCCCTCTGCATTACAGGTGACTCCACTCATCCATCCAATGGCTTCTTTAGTTTGCTGCCATCAGGAAGGAGACTGAAGAGCCTCCGGGCCAGAATCAGCAGACTGAGAGACAACTTCATCCATCAGGCTGTCAGGATGCAGAATTCACTCCCTGCTCTCACACACACAAACTCCAGACCTGCACTCACATCTTCCCTCTGAACCCCCCACCTCCCAAACACACAAACTCTGAACCACCACCATTGACCCTTTACTGACTGCCCCATCTCCACATCTGTATGGTAGACTTACTTTACATAAATCTTACATAAATCTTTGCACAGATGAAGTTTATATGTTGGTTACTGAATTTCTAAATAAAATGTGAACTGAAGCATATTTTTAAAAGGGTTATTTGCTAAAAATAATTAGAAAAATCTTTAAAAAATAGAGTTAGCCAATTTTGCACCAGGATCTCTTTCCAGGCGAACTTACCATCTGAACAACGTAGTGGAATCTAACTTTAATATTGTAGATCAGCGACATAGTATGTCTAGAAAAGAAAGACACTGTAGATTAGCATTATTTAAAGACGATAACCCTAAAATTAACATATCAAAACGTCACTAAAACTAAGAAACTAAACTTAAAGAAATGCTTTTGTAGCTTTTATGTCAAGATTTGGCTTTGTGCAGGCAGGAAGAGGACCCAAAATGCAGAACTCACAACAGCCAGGAATAACTCAAAATGCAGCTTTATTGCTGACACACAGAAAGGATACAGGACTAAAGTAAACTGGGAAATACAATCTAAACTTCACCAAGAGACACACAAGGAACAACACAGCATGAGGGAGGACACGACACTGACACAGAGAAACACAGGGCTTAAATACACTGGGGAATAACGAGGGGAATGAGACACAGAAGGAGAGCACAGCTGGGAGAAATCAGACATGACGAGACCAACGGGAAGCAAAACTCAATGCATTCACCTTGGACACAGACCTTCAAAGTAAAACAGGAAAAGTAACACTGAGATGCCGACTTGACTAGGGGATACAGCTGACAGGGGAGACCGAGCAACTAAGAAACACAGAGACCAAACATAAGGGAGGCACAGAGAACACTAAACACTGGAAATGATCACAAATAACACAAAACACTGGGTCAATGACCCAGGACCGTGACATTTTATTTGTTTATTTTTAAAGCTTTTACATTACAAAACAAATCAAAAGTGATGAACACTTTGTATCAACAGCAAAGTAGCTAAACATTCTTTAAACTAAGTATAAAAGACTCAGCCAATGATTTTTATTTCTAGGAAAACATATATTTAGCTATTATATACACTATTTAAAAACCCTCCAAATTTGCAGTACACACTTAAACAGTGATACAGTGTATACCTACCAGTGTTGGGTAAGTTACTTTAAATTAGTAACTTAGTTACATTACTAGTTACTTCCATCAAAAGTAACTCAGTTACTTCAAGTTACTCGTTACTTTCAAAGTAACTAGTTACTAGGGAAAGTAACTTTGGTTTTACTCAGACTTCTCTTGTTAATGTGTTGCTTCCGTAACTGGATACCTAGCCAGACTGCCAGTCTTCTAGCTTGCTTACTTGCCACAAGAGCACTGTGCCACCTACCAATAGAAAGGAAAAGATAATGTGCATATTTCCACGAGAGAAATCCCACGCCTGGACCGTCGTTGACCGCCGCCATGATTCTACCTACGTCACAGCGTCATGTGTGCTTTTTACATCCAACACGAAAACTGCAGTCGTGGTGCTTTTGATTGTACTCAGAACTCAGAAATTCTGCCTTCTGAATAGGAAGATGTAGGTAACACCAGACTGCAGATGAGCTGCATACAGGGCTGGACTGGGACAAAACAATCGTCCCGGGCATTTTGACTAGAGACCGGCCCACCATTATAGGAAAAATCATAAAGCCTTTGAATGAAAACAAACACTGTTGTGACAGTGATGTACACTGTTTTGATGGTATATATGTATCAATCTATCAATCGTTTGTTGTAAGACTCATAATTATTTATTAAAAGCTAGACATTTTAAATGAGAATAAGAAAGTATTTCTTTGTGCCCCCCTTTCCCTGTTAATGCCCTACCTGGCCCCCTGGCATCACTTTGCTAGACCCGCCCCTGCACAGTTACCAGCTGTCAGCTACATAGAAAAGGATCCTGGTGTTATTTGTCTCTCAGAAACAGTTCATAACTTCAACTCATTCATGTGACCTAAAAGGTAAACCTGTTTCTCCATCACCTGTTCAGCTCTGATGATTCAGTAAGGACATCTCCTGGTTTCATCTTCATGTTTCCCTCTCACCACATATCCAAACCGATATCATGACCAGCAGTTTTTACAGCTGTGGCTCCAGCAAACATCAGCTGATACTAGAAATTAATATTAAATAAATTCTAACAACAGCTGATCAAACGTGCTGCTGCTGTTTAACGCGACATCCGCTGGTTTCCTCTTTCTGGCGCGAAGTGGGCGATAAACAAACAAGGGAGAAAAGCCGATCAGCTGATCATTGATCAGTTTCATGATTGAAGTAGAAGGAGAGAATGAGAGAAGAAGAGGCAGCTGTGCAGCAAAGACACAGAATAACTCCAGCTTTGTGTCTTTTTCATTCTAGCTGAAGTCCGGGATAAACTGTTCCTTTTCACCGCATAATGTTTTCTCTGAATACGAGACAATTCCGTTTTTTAGGGGACGGTTGGCAACTCTAATAATTAACCTTATGAACAAAATAAAGTTCAACATCAGTAACATAGCACCCACCCAGCTGTATAGAAACCCCGTCATGCTAGCTAGCACGCAGTACGAAAAAGTCAGCATAACCAAAATAAACTCCACCTAAACTTTGTTTATATCTGACCCAGATAGACTGCAGGTCATAACGTCTTACCTGAAGTTCAGTTCACTTGACACCAGTGGCGTGTCCAGTGGGGTGGCCTGGGGGGGCACAGGCCACCCCCCAACCAGACTGGCCACCCCAGGTGCCACCCCGAAGCTAAAACAATAAAATTCAATGAAACATCAAATGTACGATTATGTTTTCACAGTGAAGCTCAGATATCCGAGTGTAAGTGAATGCAGCATGGGCTTCTGCACTATGAGCATCACGTTAACAAAGGTAGGAGAGCCAAGCACGAAAGATGGCACCGCAGAAAACAATTTTTCGGTGAAGATTAACAGGTTAACATAGCTGGACTGGCCATCGGGCATACCGGGCATTTGCCCGGTCGGCTGATGACTTTTTTTGTTTTTTTTTGTAACGGCATGAACAATGAGAGGTGGTGGATTGGCCAGATGCTGGCCGATGTGTAAAAATAACTCAGTTGTTTGGTGGTGGCTGTGGCGGAGCTTCCACGGAGGCCAGCAGGTGGATGAGGGAAGGGGAGGCAGGAGGAGGAGAGACCCGAGGCGACCGCCAGTCCAAGTGTCAGGTGAACTGAACTTCAGGTAAGAAGTTATGACCTGCAGTCTATCTGGGTCAGATATAAACCAAGTTTAGGTGGAGTTTATTTTCGTTATGCTGACTTTTTACAGTCAGTTACAATAACTCGTACTGCGTGCTAGCTAGCATGACGGAGTTTCTATACAGCTGGGTGGGTGCTATGATGTTACTGATAGTGAACTTTATTTTATTCATAAGGTTAGTTAGTAGAGTTGCCAACGGCTCCTTAAAAAAGGGAATGGTCCCTCATTTAGAGACAATATTACGCGTTTCGTGTTGAGCTGAGAAGAGACGCAGTTTGTCCCGGACTTCAGCTAGAATGAAAAAAAGACACAAAGCTGGATTTATTCTGTCGTTATGCTGTCAGCTGCCTCTTCTTCTCTCATTCTCTCCCCTCCCTCTCCTGTTGCTACTTCAATCATGAAACTGATCAATGATCAGCTGATCAGCTTTTCTCTCTTGTTTGTTTATCGCCCACTTTGCGCCAGAAAGAGGAAACCGCCGGATGTCGCACTAAACAACAGCAGCACGTTTAAGCTTGATCAGCTGTTGTTAGAATTTATTTAATATTAATTTCTAGTATCAGCTGATGTTTGCTGGAGCCACAGCTGTAAAAGCTGCTGGTCATGATGTCGGTTTGTTTATGTGGTGAGAGGGAAACATGCAGATGAAACCAGGAGATGTTCAGCTCTGATGATTCAGTAAGGACAGGTGATGGAGAAACAGGTTTACCTTTTAGGTGACATGAATGAGTTGAAGGGAAGTTATGAACTGTTTCTGAGAGACAAATAACACCAGGATCCTTTTCTATGTAGCTGACAGCTGGTAACTGTGCAGGGGCGGATCTAGCAAAGTTATGCCAGCGGGCCAGGTAGGGCATTAACAGGGAAAGGGGGGCACAAAGAAATACTTTTCTTTCTTATTCTCATTTAAAATATCTAGCTTTTATTTAAATAATTATCTGATTCTTGCGAAAAAAGTTTTTATCTGATGTAAAATGTATAGAAATCATACATATACCAAAGGACAGTGTACATCACTGTCACAACAGCGTTTGTTTTCATTCAAAGGCTTTATGGCTTTAATACCTGGTGGGCCGGTCTCTAGTCAAAATGCCCGATTTTTTGTCCCAGTCCAGCCCTGCAGGTTAATACTGGCAGTGTCACCATGCCAGCTGACTGTATTTCATCATCAGCCAATGTTGTTCTTTATACATCAATATTACCAAAGTTTATCATAAGGCAGCATAGAAAGTATTTACTTGCTTTCAGGTTTTATTCAAATGTTAGTCTTTTCAGTTGTTTCCCCACTTTTTCCCTGTTTCAAAATCAAACACCAATTTTTGAGAAGATTATCTTCTTTTTTTAATAGGCAGATTAAGTTTTGCATTGGCTAATTTGCCAACTGTATGTTAAAAATGTTCGTATTTTAATATTCAAAAATGTTTTTGCCCAAAACATATGTGCACTATATGTCAGTAAAAATACTATGCAAATATTGCTGTCCTTGAATGCTGACTAAACACTTAACGGTTGGTAGAATTTTTTTTTAACATTATCTGCCAATTACATCTGCCACCCTTCTCCAAATCTGTGCCCCTACCTGGCCCCCCCAACAAAAATTTTCTAGACACGCCACTGCCTGACACTCGGACGGGCGGCCGCTTCGGGTCTCTCCTCTTGCCTCCCCTTTCTCTCATCCACCTGCTGGCTTCCTTCCACCACTTGCTAATGTTACTGAATCTGTGGAAGCTCCGCGATAGCCACCACACGAAGTAACGAATAACGAGCCTATCTAAATCCCAGTAACGAGTAACGCGTTCCTGATTTTGGCATAATAACTAGTTACCGTGCTCGTTACCACAATAATAACGTAGTTACTGTAACGCGTTACTTAATAACGCGTTAGTCCCAACACCAAGTCAGAGATTCTTAATAAGCTTCTGAGCAATTCTCAGCAGTACCATGACACCTTTGTTCACCGCAACATGGAGTGTGGTGACAGGCCAAGAGCAATAACCAACAGACTGACTGAAATTACTTGGTATCTTCCTGGTGGAAAAGCAAACATTGATATTTTCAGTCAGCCAGTGGCTGTAGCTAACCTTCGTGGGGACATTACAAGCTTTCAAACACAATACTCCTTTTTTTTGTCAGACATCTGCAGCTTTTTTTGTGTTCTTCGACGATTTGGACTCTGAGTCTGAGCGCACTAACATAAACTAACATAAACCACAAGACACAGAACTTTTTGGTTGGTAATGGTGAAAGTAATAATGTGGTTTTCAGAACAGTAGCAAACAAATTGGGCTTAAGTAACAACAACATCATAACTAAGAAGAAACAGAAAAATGATGCAGACTTTGTACAAAGTTTGAGAGAAAAAGTCAGAGATGTGGTGAAGATCTCAAAGACGAAGATGACAGTAGAGCACATGGCACACATTGCACATGAATTGGGAATCCTGGTTGATGAAGACTCTCCAGAGTGCCAGACTGCAAAGACAAATGCAGAAGCCATCACTGCTGAAATTCAAGACATCCTTAAATACAAAGAAGATCACCTGTCAAGGTGAAATATGGAAAGAACTGACCTGCTTAGAGAAAGAAGAATTTCGACTTCAACATATCGGGTCTAGAAATATTGAAGATTACAGAAGCGAACTTCTGTTACAGAAAAAAGAACTGCGGAAAAGGCAGAACTCTTATGACATGTCAACATGCTTCATCAATGCAATATCAAGCCCAGGAACAGAGGGGTTTTATTTCCTGAAATATAAAGAAAAATGTAAGAACTCTGAGAACAAAGAGGAGATCAAAGAAATTAACAGGCAACTTTCCAACAGCTCACTGGGGACTGAACACTTCTTCCGTGAAATGGGTCAGATCTATGAAGCCTCACTGTCCCTTCCACAAACAGATCCATCACGTCAACAGCTGCAGCATCTGCCCAAACTGTGTGCAGAGTTGTTGCTTGATGGATTTCCTCTTGAGCTTGTAGATGGAGATGCATCCAACATCCCTCTCAGATGGGTGAGTGATGTTCTCTCTCAGCTCAGTGACTTGGTGTCTCCAAACAGAAAGATCCTGGTAGTCACAGTTCTTGGAGTTCAGAGCACAGGAAAGTCCACTCTCCTTAACACCATGTTTGGAGTGCAGTTTGCAGTCAGCAGTGGTCGATGTGCTCGAGGTGCCTTTATGCTGCTCATCAAAATCAATGAAGACATGAAAAAAGTCCTAAACTGTGACTTCATGCTGATCATTGACACTGAGGGCTTAAAGTCACCAGAACTTGCACAATTAGACAACAGCTTTGAGCACGACAATGAGCTTGCTACACTTGTTATTGGGCTGAGTGATGTCACCATTGTTAATATTGCAATGGAGAATTCAACTGAAATGAAGGACATCCTACAAATAGTTGTGCATGCTTTTCTCAGGATGAAGGAGGTGGGCAAAAAGCCGAAATGTGTGTTTGTTCACCAGAATGTGTCCGATGTTTCAGCCCATGAGAAGAACTCACGAGACAGGAAACTGCTCCTGGAACAGTTAAATGAGATGACCCAGCAGCCAGAATGGAAAAGAAAGAGGAGAACAAGAGCTTCACTGATGTGATGGAGTACAGTCCAGACACTGGGACCTGGTACATTCCCGGACTCTGGAATGGAAACCCACCAATGGCACCAGTCAGTGTAGGGTACAGTGAGGCTGTATATGAGCTCAAGAAACACATCATCCAACTGCTGGGAAACTGTGAGTCATCTGCTAATGATGTCATGGATTTTAAAGAGTGGGTGAGAAGTCTGTGGACTGCAGTAAAGCGTGAAAACTTCATCTTCAGCTTCAGAAACAGCCTCGTAGCTGATGCATACATGAGACTCTGCACAGAATTCAACAAATGGGAGTGGGAATTCAAAAAAGAAATGTACACCTGGGTAACAAACGCAGAAACAAGAATTTCCAATTTTGGAACAGTTGCTGTAAAATCTGAATCTTCTGACATGAGAGAATTTCTCATAGCGTTGAAAAGTAAAGCCTCCACAGTGCTGTCCACATGGGAGACAAAACCTTTAGGAAATCTGAGACAATATTTTAACCAAACAGAGGGTCATGTTTATCATATAGAAGGATACAAGAAGAATTCTCAAGCAATGCAAAGAGCCTTCGGTGTGAAATGGAGAGATCTGTGTTTAATCAGCTCACAGCAGCAGCAGAAATCAAAGAGGGAATGGCAGAAATTGAAAAAATAAAAAAAGTAATACAAAAGCGATTGAAAATGCAGAGTGGGGACTGATTCATGAATGTTGGAAAAATAATGATCAGATGGGAGAGAAAGAACTTGAAAATAAGTTTCTCAAGATGTGGTGTGAAACACTGAAGAAACTTCCTTGTTCTGATAAACAAGCTGCACAAATCTTCACCAGTGCATCCTCTTATCTGATAAAAAGCCTGAAACATAAAGGGGATGTTTCACATGAACTCTTAGAAAAAAAGCTGGAAGATTGTGGTTTGGTGCCTTTCAGATATACAGTGGAAAGATACTCAAATAGAGGTGAGGACGTAAGTATGTTTTTTGACATTCAAGGTTACATAATGGCTGCAACAAAAACTGGCTGACAGCATCATTGATGTTTGCACTCAGTTTATGAGTGAAAAAGTGAAAAGGAAAAAATGTATTGTGACACATACATCAAGGAGATCCTACACATCACTGATGAGAACCTTGAGAAAAATCATGAGGTCAAGACAGACACTGAGTTTGAAGTTTTTCTAAAGCAGCACGTCTGTGGAATTGCAGCCAGAGTTTAAGAAAGTGCATGAAGAAAATGATCCCTACAGATGTTTGATTAAAAACAAGGACAGGTTTTGTGATGATTTCAAACATGTGGTTAATAAAGAAGACCAATGCCAAAAGAAAGCAGAAGAATTCACCAACCAGTGCTTGAAGCCTGCTGTTAAAGACTTTATCAGTCAATCCCTGGGCCCTAAAATCATTGATGAAATGCTGAAATGTGAGCTGTTCAGAACACAAATGTTCTTCCAATATTCAATTTTACTGGATCTGCTTTCAAAGGATGTTTTTAAAAACTACATATATTTTCTCATATCAGGATTATGTAAAGACATGGCTACTCAACCAAATAGTGGAGCACTTCTCAACTGTGTCAACAATATCTGAGATTGAGGACCGACATGTCCAGTCATGTAGCAGAAGCATAAATAATGCCATCAACAAGTGATGATGTGAAGACATTTGTTGAAGATATTTGTAAAGAACTTGGTCACAAACTGGTCATTTCCAAAGATGCTCTTGGTGCTTTCATGTTTTTGAATAATGCTGACAAGAAAAGTTTGCTGACTGGCTCACAGTGTCTGTGAATGAGATGTACCAAGATCTGAGAAAAGAGTTTCAAACATTGAACTTTGAAGTGAAGCTACAGCAGCTCAATGTGCAGCCTGAGAATGAGCTTTTCAACAAACTGATTGGTTGTGGCAAACAGTGTCCATTCTGCAAAGTTCTCTGTGATGCAGAAGGAGGAGCCCATACTACGCACTTTGCTGCAGTGCATAGGCCACAGGGTCTGGGTAAATACACTTGGCATGTAACAAACAAACTTGTCACTGACATATGCTCTTCCTCTGTGATCAGTGACAACAAATTTAGCTGTGAAAAAATTTGATTTTTGTTTTTGTGACATTGTTACTTTTACCTCTGTTTGCTTTTGCTTTTCCTTTCGCTTTGTGCCAGATAATCACTATGTGTGTTATAGATGACTCAGTCTCCATTCTTTTAATAGGACAGTCAAAATGAAAATGCTAACAGTGCTGTTTCTGGGGGATCTGATGTAAAATATTTACATGTTCAAGGTTTTAGAAGCAAATCTGAGTATATGCTACGTATGTGACTTTCTTATTCTGTACTTAAAATGATCTTTTCCTTCTCTGACATATGTAATCTTATATGTATCATTTTTTAAATGTTTTAATGGAACATTTATTGTATATCTGGTATGATCTGCAGAGTTAAATTCCTGCTAATTTTAGGTCATTGATAAGTTAAAATGACCTCAGTGATGCAGATTTCAAATTGTCTTTCTGTCGGTAGAACATTAATCGACATGACACTGGATCTCAAAATTATGTTAGTAATGTGTTGTTTTGATTGCCTTCATTTTTAATGTGTTGGGAGAATTAAATAAATTATATATGATCCAGGCCACTGAGATGGGTCTGAATATAGGCTTGGTTGAACAGACAAAGAGGCAAAATGTGATCAGAAGGCCAAGAGGAGTTTTTAAGAGTAAAAAAAAATCATTTTACAACCACAAAAAAGTAAAAACAACATCACAGTTCAGAGCACAAGAAAAAAAATTATTGCACAGACTTCAGTATCCTTTTGTACAAACTGTTAGTAGCAGCCAATGAGTGTCTCCTTCAGTATTTAAGTTAAAAACAGCAAAGTGGGCAGAGTTTGAAAAAAATATATAAATAAGACAGACGATGAAGAAAGTGTACTATTATAATTATCTATCCTAACAGAAGACGTGCCATGAATTGATTAGGATCTGGACACAGGTGTGGGGCACAGGAGTGAAAATTTAATACATTTATTGCACCCACAGGTGGTTAAACAGCAAATAAAGATTGGATAGACAATAGAGTCTTCTTGGAGTTTGGACAAACAAGGGAAACAGACAGGTGAATCCCAAAGGCAGTGTTTCCAGACACATCTTTTCTCCACTTACTTCTCTCCACAGACCCCTCCACACAGGGACAGTCTGTACAGACAAGGGTAAGTCAAAAAGCACAAAACGGGTTTCTTCACAAAATAACAACCAACACACATGATGAGCTAAGTTACACTACCACCATTCAGTGCAACAGTCTATTGACTACTTATTATATTAGTTTGGCAAGCAAGATGGATCAATGGCGATTTGCTGCCATCTACTGCTTGTTATTTCCTAAGTCAGGCTTTTGATTAAGCTTGATGTATAATATCAGTCTCAGATCTCTATATTATCCTAAGTAGAATACTATTAGCTACAGTTTCTCTGTTTTAGTCCAGAAATCCAGGTTCACAAGTGTGTACATACTGAAGATAGTTTCTCCAGTTGATCCAAGCTCTCTGAACAGTTTTCTTCTGTGAGGCAAATACTTCCTGACTGCCTGACTGTTTTAATTCTCTCACGGTCACATTTGCCATTTGGGTGTTTTCCTAATCTGAGCCCACAGTGGCTGATTCTCAGTCTGGTAACAATACCTGAGTCACTTCTTTTACCAACAAATAAATGTCTTTCTCTTCTCACTGTATTAAAAAGTATAACCTTCTTAATAATTTCCCATAAGCTTTGCCGTTTATCATCTATTGATTTTTTTTTTTTTTTTTTTTTAACTTTTTATGGATTCAGATGTACTATACAGAAAATAAAGTCCTATCCTGTTCCATATTGCATTTTTGGCCAAACAGTCCATTAGTGAGATTGAACCCAGATAAATCCCTCCCCACTCACACCCCACTCTGTCTATTCTGTATAATGTTTCATATGTCTCTGATAGCAGGTCAGGTCTGGATTTGAAATTCTATTCCTTAATTGCTAACAGTATTTTTTGAACTATTTTGCTTTTGGTCCTTAACCCACCAAAAGAACTGTGATCACCTCTGCTCTAAAAAACAGTGTTGGGGAGTAACAGAATACATGTACCGGCGTTGCGTGTTTAAAATACAAAACATGAGTAACTGTATTCCGTTACAGTTAACGTTTTAAAAGGTGGTATTCAGAATACAGTTACTTTGTTGAAATAAATGGATTACACGGAGGTCTTTTCCTGTTTCATATGTTAGGCTATGCTCTCTCTATTTATGGTAATTCCACGCCGGTGGAAACCCAAACGAAACACACATTAAGAGGCTCTAATGCCCATGTCTCAATCTCGCGGCCCATGTCACCTCTACTTGCGGCCCGCATAATGACGTGAAGAAATATTTTTAAAAATTATTATTCAAAAAATTATTTAATATGAAGGCAATAGGCAGAGTGTTACAGGCACAGCCCTAAAGAATGTAGCCTCATGGGCAGTGTAGTCCGTGCTGCAGGGAGAATGGACTGCCATACCCATTATGTGTCAGTGAGCGAGGGAGGGAGAAAAAAGAGAGTCAAAAAAGTAGGAGCTGTCACCGACCACAAAGTGAGATGGAAGCCTGTAAATATAATAATAACCACTGCAGCCAAATAGAGTGCCTGACGAGCCCAGTTGTAAGTAAGCTATTTAGACTTGACTGTACACTGTGTTCGTGTTTTCCTCCGAAACAACAAGTTCCGTTGGTGCAGCCTTTCAACGCCTCTCTCTGTCTCTCGCTAGCAAAGTTGACCCAGAAAACAAAGTAAAGCTAGTTTTTGGCTACGAGCCCAACACGGAAACCAATGTATGAGCCAGAGGTCCCTTTACTACGGTTCGGAGCCGCGGACCTGTTTTATATATGCACGGAATAGTTTTCTATACGAGATCGCTGCAAAACGTTCAGCCTTACCTAATGTCAACCTACTGTTACTCATTTTATATTAATTTAAAAATCTAGTTGGTTTTGGTATGGCGAGTAACCTTCAGTAATAGTAATATATCACACATCAATAGTAAATTCATGCAGTTGTAAAAAGCATGATAATATATAAAGTAATCCAAAGTATTCAGAATACATTACTCTCATTGAGTAACGTAACAAAATACATTACAAAATACATTTTGGAGCATGTATTCTGTAATCTGTAGTGGGATAGAGTAAGTAACCTTCCCAACACTGCTAAAGAACGACATGATCTCTGCAAGCCTTTAACTTGAGCACAACTTGTATACAGTAACGATGCAAATCGAAAACCGGTCCTCAGTTGTCCAATTCTGTGGAAGAAAGCACGATGGTAACTTCATCCAGGACAAAAACAGCTGCATTATGCTGCTAACACAACTCTGGCTCTTCACAAGAACCTCGACAGACAGCATGCTAACACTTAGCTAGCCAAGAACCCAGCGTGAAAGCTGAATGAATGGTGACTTCATGACTCAGCGCAGCAGCCAGACCCTGTACTTCAACAGGTAGCAAACTAATAAGCAGTTAGCCTTTGTTTCTACCTGTTCATGTGTCTACAGTAGAATCACCGTGACGATCACTTTGAAGTCTTTTTGTGCTTGTTTTAATTTTTGCTTTGTGTTTTCAGTTTTGTTTTCATACCTAAATACTGAGTGAACAATAATATTTGTGTCCTCATTAGGATAGAGATTTGTGTTGGTCAGGTCTTTTGGAGTGAAGGGCCCACTCCCGAAGACCTTCTATGACTCTGTGGTGGCCTCTGCCATCTTTTACAGTGTGGTCTGCTGGGGTGGCAACATCTCTGCTGGGGACAGGAAGAGACTGAACAGGCTGATCAGAAGGGCCAGCTCTGTTCTAGGATGCCCTCTGGACCCAGTGGAGGTGGTGAGTGACAGGAGAATGGTGGCTAAGCTGTCATCCTTTTGGATGACACCCCATGCAGGAGATTCTGACAGCACTGAGCAGCTCCTTCAGTGGCAGGATGCGGCACCCGCGGTGTGGGACGGAGAGATTTCGCAGGTCTTTCCTCCCCACCGCTGTCAGACTCCATAACAAAGACTTTTGCAGCTGATCAAACCCACACAAACCGGGGATTTTGATGCATATAAAGCAGCCAGGTATGACCTCCGAAAGTCCACAAAAAAGGCCAGAAAGGACTACAGGGACAAAATGGAGTCCAGCTACCACAGCTTTGACACCAGGCGACTGTGGAATGGACTGTGCTGCATCACTGACTACAAGAAGGACAACACAGGCAGTGTTCAGCCCACTGCATCTCTCGCAGACGAGCTCAACAACTTCTATGCTCATTTTGATGCAGACAACAGAGAGCAGATCCTCTACCCTCAGGAGGACAGTGAGGCTGTAACTTTAACTCTCAAAACAGAAGCTGTGAGATGGGCTTTCAAAAAGGTCAATCCTCACAAAGCTCCGGGACCGAACGGCATCCCAGGCCGGCTTCTCAGAGCGTGTGCCAACCAGCTGGCAGAGGTGTTCACCAACATCTTCAACCTCTCCCTGAGGCAGTCAGTGGTCCCCACGTCCCTCAAAACATCCACCATCATTCCCGTTCCTAAAAAATCAGTGGTCTCCTGTCTGAATGACCACCATCCTGTTGCACTGACATCCGTCATCATGAAGTGCCTCGAGCGGCTGGTCAAAGGTCACATCTGCTCCTCCCTCCCTGACACACTGGACCCTCTTCAGTTCGCCTATCGGACAAACAGAGCCACAGAGGATGCCATCGCTCTTGCAATGCACACCACCGTCACTCACCTAGAAAAAAGGGAATACATATGCAAGAATGCTCTTCACCGACTACAGCTCGGCATTTAACAACATCATCCCCTCAAAACTTGCCACGAAGCTCGTCGACCTTGGGCTGGGAACACCAATCTGCAGATGGATTCTAAACTTCCTCGCAAACAGGCCCCAGGTGGTGAGAGTTGGTAAGCACACCTCCTCATCACTCATCCTAAACACAGGAACGCCACAGGGTTGTGTGCTTAGCCCCCTCCTATATTCCCTGTTCACACACGACTGCGTTGCTAAACACGAGTCCAACATCATCATCAAGTTTGCGGATGACACAACCATCATAGGCCTCACAGACAACGATGAGACGACCTATAGAGAGGAGGTGATGGCACTGTATGAGTGGTGTCTGGAAAATAACCTGACTCTCAACATCAGCAAAACTAGAGAAATGATAGTGGACTACCGGAAATGACCAGTCAGTGAACACCAGCCCATCCACATAAACAGTGTCAAGGTCGAAAGGGTCAGCAGCTTCAAATTCCTTGGAGTCAACATCACCGAGGACTTCTCCTGGACCCTTCACACAGACACTGCTATCAGGAAAGCTCGCCAGCGACTCTACTTCCTGAGGAGGCTGAGGAAGTTTGGCATGAACGCTAACATCACCTCAAATTTCTACAGGTGTGCAATTGAGAGCTTGCTGACGAGCTGCATTACAGTCTGGTACGGAAGCTGCTCTGCCAGCAGCCGTAAATCACTACAGAGGGTGGTGAAGGCAGCAGAGCACATCACTGGCATGAGGCTTCCTGCCATTCAGGACATTTATCTTCAGCGATGCCTCCGCAAAGCACACAGCATCATCAAGGACCACAGCCACCCAGAATCAGCTGTTCTCCTTGCTACCATCTGGCAGACGTTACAGGAGTCTGTCTGCTCGGACTACAAGACAGTTTCTACCATCAAGCCATGTGACACCTCAACCAAAAAACATAAACACACACACAAACTCCACAGGATGCACTCAGAAGCTACCCTGCAGCTTCACAAGTACTCTGTACAATCTGCACTGGTCACTCCACTTTATTGGTATTTATATTTTTTTTAAAAAGTGCAATACTGTACTAACTGCAAAAAATGTCTTTGTACTGTTCAGTTTGTACTGCTGCTCATTCCTAGCACTGTGCAATATCCCATTTGCCCCCCCGTCACATTCCTATTTAAGATTTTCTTTATTTAATCACCAGTATGTACATATATTTATATATGTACATATATATATATTTGGTCTGTTAAATGTTAATCTTTTTTCTTTTACTATATTTTATTAATATTTTGCTCTTTACTATTTTTTCTACTATACCATTCTGCTGAGTGACTGTCTTCTGCTCGTCAAATACATTTCATTGCAATGTGGACCCTGTGCTAACTTGCATATGACAAATAAATAAAAACTGAAAACTGAAAAGCTAGTTTTCGGATATGAGTCCGACATGGAACCGGATGTATTAGCCAGAGGTCCCTTTACTATGGTTCGAAGCCGCAGACCTGTTTTATGTACGCGCAGAATAGTTTTCTATACAAGATCGCTGCAAAAAAGCCTTGCCTAATATCCACCCTACTGTTACTCATTTTATATTAATTTAAAAATCTAGTTGGTATGGCGAGTAACTTTCAGTAACAATAATAAATCCCACATCAATAGTAAATTCATGCAGTTGTAAAAAGCATGATAATATATAAAGTAATCCAAAGTATTCAGAATACGTTACTCTCATTGAATAATGTAACGGAATACGTTACAAAATACATTTTGAGCCATGTATTCTGTAATCTGTAGTGGAATACATTTTAAAAGTAACGTTCCTAACACTGATTTTGGATATGATGCAACTCAGAGAATGGGATTTTACTAGCGTGGAAAAGGTTTCCACAAAACCCAATTCACTGTTTTCTATTATATTTTTAATGTTTTGATCAAAGTAATGTCTGACTTGTAGATACCTATAAAAATTATCTTGACCCAATCCATATTTTTGTTTTAATGTCTCGAAACTCAAAAATGTCCCCTCATGGGTCAATGAGTAATATAAATCTTTTGAGACCCATATCCTAAACCTATTATCGTGAATATTGGGCAGAAAATCAGTGTCATAAGCAATCCATCTCATTATCTTAGCTGCTTTCTCCAGCCCACTAGTTTGAATAACTCCATCCCAACATTTTAGGAGAGAATCATACATAAAATCACCCAAGATGCCAGTTTTATTTCTTAATTTCTTATCTGCCAAGAGCGCCATAATTGGCACCCCATTTATAACCGTCCCCTCAACATCTTTCCATCCCGAGGAATAGGTTAGGGAACATAAACACATCAGGGGTCTTAATTGGGCTGCGTAATAATAGTCACGAAGGCATGGTAAACTGATGCCCCCTTTGTCTTTTAATAGTTGCACTGTTTTATGTTTAATTCTTGCTCTTTTATTTTGCCAAATATACTTGGCCAATATTTTGTCCCATACTTCAAAATGTTTCTGTGGTATCCAGATTGGTAAGTTTCATAATCAATAAAGTTTTCCTAATATTGTCTTGAGTCTGTCTTTGTGTAACCATGAAGTTGCATACTTCATTATGTTCAAACCATGACAATTAATAGATCTTTTTCTTTTCACTTGTTTAAAAACTCATTTATTGTATTTTCAATAACCACCCACTAACCAGCATTTAAGTTTTCATATAAAATAAAACTGGTAAAATGGTGAACTGTTTTAATAGTCTTTAATCTGCAACACAGCAGAAAACTTTTGTGTACTATATCATCAGAGGCAGTTTACTGTAAAAGGCTTTACAAGAAATCACATGATCTTGAGTGAAACTGAAAGTGTTCACTTCACAGCATAAAAGCAGTGGTCACAATCCCCCTGACCACTTTCCTATATGTGCTCAAAGACGTCAGCAGTAAAGGAACAACAATTCTACTACCAACACAGCAGAAACAGGAAAATCAAACAACAAAAACCAAAGAAACTGGATAACAGAATAGACTGTTTGACAGATCTCTTGGATAAAGGTATGCTTTATTTGTCATTTTTTATGCCATTTTTTTGTCACTGATGTTTCTGTTATGTGCATGGCATGGAAGACTAAAAACCAGAGCTATAGTAGAGATGCTTTGTGTAACAACAATAATCAGCCTAATGCTGGGAGAGGCTGCAGCCTCCAATGCCCCTAAGATGGTGAGGTGATGCAAAGGTAGAATGATATTGACGTTGACTTATTCAAACTTATGGTCTTAAGAGAGTGATATTATACCCCTTATGTCAAATATTCATGAGCTTTTTGAGTGATAGGTTGAAATGAATTATTCATGAGGTTGAAAATGAATTATTCATGAGCTCCGGAAGTAATAACGGAAGTAATAAAAATATGATATTCATAAAAATATGATATTCATAAAATTATGATTTTCATAAAATATGATATTCATCCAAAATATGCTAGTTCATTGCTTTTCTTCCCCCCAAAAAAGAACTAATTGATTATTTTAGAAAGTTTTTATATCAAATAGCATTCTTTTATTTTTAATCCATTAAAAACTTTTTCCTTTTTTTTTTTCCTAAAGAAACGCCATCTGGTGGTGGGTCAGCGCATGACAGCGTATGAGTGCGCAGTGCGCGCACCCCGCGCCTGTGTGTCTGTGCGCACTTGTGCGCATGCCTGACTCGGTATCGTGCTTGTGTGTTTCTCAGACTGTGCCATGTTTGTGTGTGAAAATGTGTTAAAACAGAGTAAAAATGCTTAGTTTAACTTGTGCTTTTGTAACGTTCAGTATGGCCAGAAATACAGGGTGCATACCTTGGGGGAAAACTTTATTTCAGTTTATTTGCATTTGTTTAATCCGAACAAAGAAATTTAAAATCAAAGTCCGAGTCACAAAAAACTCTTGCGATCATAAACGCACCGCGGCTCCCAGCGGCTTCCAGCAAAAAACAAACAACAAAAAAAAAAACCTAGAAAGCGAAAATTTCAGAAGAAATTTTAAGTGTGCCTATGCCGCTGCTAATCTGTGTAGTTTGCCATTCTTACGGCTGCTTAGGGCAAAACTCAGAAGAGCAGCCATTCTCCACCATGAACTATGGTAAAAACAAACACCGCTCACACTTCACAGATGACAGCTTACAGTTTTGTGTAAAGATGAAGTTGCTTTGTACAGCCCCGATTTGCAGACGCTGTGCACAGAGGTTCATGAGCAGAAGTCCCCATTGTACCACGGCAGACCCGACAATGTTTGCATGAACACGCTTTGAAGCATTACGTTATGGACCACTTTTCACACATGGTTGGTGTACCCACAATAAAGTTCCCCTGCAGCGGCACTGCAGACCACGCCCCGCCACACACATCAAACACGTAAAATAAATATTTATGCACTTTTGCATTCACTTTTTGTCTTTTGTTATTTTTACACAGTGTTCTGAATGATGAACAATGGTCTACAGCCAATCCTGTGTATTATTATACAAACTTTGGTTGTAAGATTCAGATAACTATTTAATAAAAGCTAAATATTTTATATGAGAGTAAGAAAGAAAAGTATATCTTTGTGTCCACCTTTCTCTGTTAATGCCCTACCTGGCCCCCTGGCAAAAGCTTTGCTAGATCCGCCCCTGCACAGTTACCAGCTGTCAGCTACACAAAAAAAGGAGCTTGGTGTATATTTGTCTCTCAGAAACAGTTCATAACTTCCCTTCAACTCATTCATGTCACCTAAGGGTAAACCTGTTTCTCCATCACCAGTTCAGCTCTGATGATTCAGTAAGGACATCAGGTGCCCGGTCTTCGTACCTCGCTAAGTAAGTTAGCTGGATTTGATTGTTGACGATTTCGCGTGATCTTGGATCGTTCGGTTCTCCGAAGCTCATCCGGGACTTGCTGTCATAGCAACAGATCCGTAAGCGTAAACCTGCTTGGGAGCAGGCTTACTTTATGTAAACAGGATTAGATCGCGGCCACTCAGGTATGTCCGCTTCATTTATACGAAAGCAACAGCGATATTTCTCCACTGTTTTTCCATAAATAAATATTATCAATGTAACTAAAGATAATGCAGAATTTGATTCTTTTATTGATTTCATACAGATACATACAGGTCATTTCCTAAAAAAAGGGAAATGTACTATTAATCATTCTATTTCATGTATTTGATTATTTCAGATGTAATTCATATTTTAGAGTAGTAATAGTAAAACACTTCGTGTAATCAAGATGAGAGACCACGGCTATAAAAGCGAAGGTGGATTTGGGAAGTCTGTCGCAGCCATGTCCTGCCCGTTTGTACGCGAGCAACCCATTGCGGAAGGTGCAAGATTGATAAGGAGAGTTTTCAGAATTCAGCGTATATTGCGGGATAGACAGGATCCTTTAGCTCAGCGCGACAGTGTGCTCATAGAGAGATATCGATTTTCCTGTCAGGGTATTATTTTCTTTCTTTCTTTCTCTCTCTCTCTCTCTCTCTCTCTCTCGATATATAGATATATATATATATCTCCCAACTTACTGTGCATGCTTCAGTCACTCCTTGCATGGGAACAGGTAAAAGTGATGGAGTGTTATGTAAAACTACACACAAAACAACCCACAATGTCAATAAATGTCACAGTACAAAAAGCCGGGGTGTGACGAGGGGGTGCAGGACCACCACCTGTCTTTATTTGCTCTGCCCTTTTCTTGGTTGCTGTTATAAAGAAACAAACAGATTATTTCAGGGTCTCTTTTCAAGAGACTAAAAAAGCAATATAAGTGATAAATATTACCACTCTGTAGAATATTCTTATATTTCACTTTTACTTGTTCCCATGTTCTAGTGGGTCCTGTTGTGGCTCTAATGTGAAAGAGGATATGATGTAATATAATATAATGTGGTATAATATAATTTCACATGATATAATGTAATATCATGGATCACTTACGAGTTTAATTTGTTAGCAACTTTCTGCCAGCCCTCTCTCCTTGCTTTTGCAGCCTTTGCAGTGTTCCCCTGCGTTTTAATTAAACTCTGAAACTCCTGAAATCCCTCAATCAAGAGTTCTTGGTCTGCTGCCGTGAAATACTGAGCGCGCTCCTTCGACATCTTCGCCGACCAATCACAGGGTTGCCGATCAATGTTTCTACTATCGATGCGTAGCCCCTTTTAAGCCACCCAGTGATCTCAGATTACTTCATCCAGCTATACTACAACAGGTGTGTTCGGAGAACCGGATTAGCAAGCTCAAAGTTAGCGCGATGATTTGATCTTGGATGTGTCATTTGATGTTGGATGTAGTAAGCGAGGTACGAAGAACGGACCCCTGGTTTGGAACAGCCGTTTTTACAGCTGTGGCTGCAGCAAACATCAGCTGATACTAGAAATTAAAAGCAAATGAATTCTAACAACAGCTGATCAAGCTTAAACGTGCTGCTGTTGTTTAGCGCGATAAACAAACAAGAGAGAAAAGCCGATCATTGATCAGTTTCATGACTGAAGTTTCAACAGGCGAGAGAATGACAGGGGAGGCTGTCATAAAGTTCAACATCGGTAACTTAGCGCGCACACAGCTGTATAGAAACTCCGTCGTGCTAGCTAGCACGCAGTGCGAGTTATTGTAAGTGATTGAAAAAGTCAGCACAACGAAAATAAACTACACCTAAACTCGGTTTATATCTGACCCAAATAGAGTGCAGGTCATAACTTCTTACCTGAAATTCAGTTCACCTCACGCTCCTGCCTTCGCTTTCCCTGATCCACGATTGACCTCCGCGTTAGCAAACACCGGTCGATCGGCGGTAGCCTCACCGCCTTATATGTCTCGTTCGCGGCATGTCCTTTCTGTCACACACCGGTGGATAGCTGCCCTCTGTTGTAGCTCCACCACCAAACAACTCAGTTATTTTTTCCACATCGACCAGCATCATCGGCCCATATAAACGAAAAATAAGTCCAGCTAAGACACAGACCCTTGCCGAGCGATCGGGCGATGAAACAAATTTTAGCCACCTCACTATCAGCCAAGCCTGGGTGGTTTTTCACGAAGGGTCGCTAGCGGCGCTAGCTAGCGGCGCTAGCTAGCTAGCCGGCTATCAGCAACACGTAAGAGAACTGTTGCTAAATAAACTACACCTAAACTCGGTTTATATCTGACCCAAATAGAGTGCAGGTCATAACTTCTTACCTGAAATTCAGTTCACCTCACGCTCCTGCCTTCACTTTCCCTGATCCACGATTGACCTCCGCGTTAGCAAACACCGGTCGATCGGCGGTCGCCTGCCCCGCCTCGTATATCTCGTTCGCGGCATGTCCTTTCTGTCATACACCGGTGGATAGCTGCCCACTGTTGTAGCTCCGCATTATAGCACCACCAAACAACTCAGTTATTTTTTCCACATCCAGCTGTAACTCCGATTCTGTGCGAGCATTTGCGAGAGACCGGGAAGGTGAAACGAGAGAGAGAGTCCCCTCGCTGTCCATTTGCAGCCAAGTGCGGCAGCTAGCTAGGTAGCCGGCTAGCTGTCAGGCAGGACCGATATGGGATGTCTTGATAAAACAAGCAGATATTTGAAGTTTACACACCTACATTCTCGCCTGAAAATATCTTAAAAGTTGATTTTGTGACCTAGAAACACTAATAAAAGACATATAAAACGAAGTGGTGGCCGCCATTGTTTAACTCGGCAGAGGTGTGCTATGAATTGTGGGATATGGAGTTTTCCACCAAGCATAGAAGCCATTGTGTTTACCGTAACTATTCAATGGTTCGCGCAACCTTAAAACCTCCAATGGTTCCTGAAAGCAGCGAGGCTGTGCGCGCCATTGATGTTGTCGTCATTACGGTATCCAAATAAGGGTAGACAGGCTGTACCACTCCCGGCATACCACTAGAGAGAGCCAACACACCACAAATGAAGTTTGAAATTTGTTTCAATGGGACCAAAAGATGGAGCCAACACACCACAAATGAAGTCTGTTTATTTGGCGCCAAAAGATGAATTGGCCTAAATTTGCACTAAAATATTAATATTTAAAAAACTATAAAAGTCATAAACACCAAAAGTCATAACATAATAGTCCAGCTCCAGCCGCACAAAATGATCTAACATATGTAACCCTAATGTCAAAACTGTTCGGCAGAGGAGCACGGGAAAATTTTCACTAAAATATTAATATTTAAAAAACTATAAAATTCATAAACACCAAAAGTCATAGCACACCATTCCAGATCCGGCCGCACAAAATGAGGTAACATATATGAAGCTTGTCTCAAAACTGCGGGGCGAGTTTCGCTGCAAAATTTCAGGCGGAAACTGGAGAATAAGAAGAAGAAGAAGAATAAATCCGAGGAATAGTAATATGTGTGCCTCTTGGCATAGGCACACATAATAATAAATCCGAGGAATAGTAATATGTGTACCTCTTGGCATAGGCACACATAATAATAATAACTAGAAAGCGAAAATTTCAGAAGAAATTTTAAGTGTGCCTATGCCGCTGCTATTCAGTGTAGTTTGCCATTCATACAGCTACAGAGAGCAAAACTCAGAAGAGCAGTCATTCTCCACCATGAACTATGGTACAAACAAACACCGCTCACGCTTCACAGATAACAGCTTACAGTTTTGTGTAAAGATGAAGTTACTTTGTACAGCGCCGATTTACAGACGCTGTGCACACAGGTTCATGAGCAGAAGTCCCATTGTACCACGCCAGACCCGACAATGTTTGCATGAACACGCTTTGAAGCATTACATTATGGACCACTTTTCACACATGGTTGGTTTACCCAAACAGCCGGCTGTAGCTTTTCAACTCACAGCCCGACACACACCCAAAAAACAGCCGAGAGAGCACAGACTACGCCCGAGAGGCGTGATTGCAGGTGCCGCTCAGGTGGGTCCACCTCCCCTGCAGCGGCACTGCAGACCACGCCCCGCCACACACATCAAACACGTAAAATAAATATTTATGCACTTTTGCATTCACTTTTTGTTTTTTGTTATTTTTTACACAGTGTTCTGAATGATGAACAATGGTCTACAGCCAATCTTGTGTATTATTATACAAACTTTGGTTGTAAGATTCAGATAACTATTTAATAAAAGCTAAATATTTTATATGAGAGTAAGAAAGAAAAGTATATCTTTGTGTCCACCTTTCTCTGTTAATGCCCTACCTGGCCCCCTGGCAAAAGCTTTGCTAGATCCGCCCCTGCACAGTTACCAGCTGTCAGCTACACAAAAAAAGGAGCTTGGTGTATATTTGTCTCTCAGAAACAGTTCATAACTTCCCTTCAACTCATTCATGTCACCTAAGGGTAAACCTGTTTCTCCATCACCAGTTCAGCTCTGATGATTCAGTAAGGACATCTGGTTTGGAACAGCCGTTTTTACAGCTGTGGCTGCAGCAAACATCAGCTGATACTAGAAATTAAAAGCAAATGAATTCTAACAGCTGATCAAGCTTAAACGTGCTGCTGTTGTTTAGCGCGATAAACAAACAAGAGAGAAAAGCCGATTATTGATCAGTTTCATGACTGAAGTTTCAACAGGCGAGAGAATGACTGGGGAGGCTGTCATAAAGTTCAACATCGGTAACATCGGTAACTTAGCGCGCACACAGCTGTATACAAACTCCGTCGTGCTAGCTAGCACGCAGTACGAGTTATTGTAAGTGATTGAAAAAGCCAGCACAACGAAAATAAACTACACCTAAACTCGGTTTATATCTGACCCAAATAGAGTGCAGGTCATAACTTCTTACCTGAAATTCAGTTCACCTCACGCTCCTGCCTTCGCTTTCCCTGATCCACGATTGACCACCGCGTTAGCAAACACCGGTCGATCGGCTGTAGCCTCACCGCCTTGTATGTCTCGTTCGCAGCATGTCCTTTCTGTCACACACCGGTGGATAGCTGCCCTCTGTTGTAGCTCCACCACCAAACAACTCAGTTATTTTTTCCACATCGACCAGCATCATCGGCCCATATAAACGAAAAATAAGTCCAGCTAAGACACAGACCCTTGCCGAGCGATCGGGTGATGAAACAAATTTTAGACACCTCACTATCAGCCAAGCCTGGGTGGTTTTTCACGAAGGGTCGCTAGCGGCGCTAGCTAGCTAGCCGGCTATCAGCAACACGTAAGAGAATTGTCGCTAATATGGGATGTCCTGATAAAACGAACAGATATTTGAAGTTTACACACCTACATTCTCGCCTGAAAATATCTTAAAAGTTTATTTTGTGACCTAGAAACACGAAAAAAAAGCATTATAGAATCCAAGTGGTGTCCGCCATTGTTTCACTGGCAGAGGCTAGCGGCGCTAGCTAGCTAGCCGGCTATAAGCAACACGTAAGAGAATTGTCGCTAATATGGGATGTCTCCATAAAACGAGCAGATATTTGAAGTTTACACACCTACATTCTCGCCTGAAAATATCTTAAAAGTGTATTTTTTGACCTAGAAACACGAATAAAAGACATATAAAACGAAGTGGTGGCCGCCATTGTTTACTCTGCAGAGGCGTGCTATGAATTGTGGGATATGGAGTTTCCGCCCAAGCATAAACTTTTTTGTTTGGTTGTACTACTCCGGGTATACCACTAGAGAGAGCCAACACACCACAAATGAAGTCTGTTTCTATGGGGCCAAAAGTAGAATCTTTCTCAGGAGCCTAGAAATTGGCCCAAATTTGCACTAAAATCTAAATATTTCAAAAACTATAAAAGTCATAAACACCAAAAGTCGTTCCTTACTAGTCCAGCTCCAGCCGCACAAAATGATCTAACATATGTAACCCTAATGTCAAAACTGTTCGGCAGAGGAGCGCGGGAATATTTTCACTAAAATATTAATATTTAAAAAACTATAAAATTCATAAACACCAAAAGTCATAGCACACCATTCCAGATCCGGCCGCACAAAATGAGGTAACATATATGAAGCTTGTCTCAAAACTGCGGGGCGAGTTTCGCTGCAAAATTTCAGGCGGAAACTGGAGAATAATAATAATAACTAGAAAAATTTGCATTTCCTGCGAAAATGCAGTGTGGATGCTGTAACGCTGAATCTGTCTGCTAAAATTAGCTGAAGAAGCTGAAAAATAGCAAAAAATTGTAATAACTTTGCAGAAGCATAAGAACTTAGCAAAAATGTAAATACTTAGCAGAACTACAATAACGTAAAGAAAACATAATACTTGGCAGAAATAAAATAACCTAGCAGAACTTAGCAGAAATATTGTAACTTAGCAGAAACATGATAACTTCTCAGAAATACAGGAATTCAGCAAACATGGTACAAGATTACAGAGATACTTTATTTAACCAAAAATACCTAAACATTGCAGAAATACTGTGATTTAGGACAAATACTACAACATAGCAGAAATGCTGTGATTCAGCAAATATACTATGCTATGGCACAAAAGGAATGAATTTGCTCAAATACTATGATTTTGCTCAAATACTATGATTTAGCAATAATACTAAGATTTGGCAGAAATACTATGCTTTGGCACAAATACTATAATTAATTACAAGTACAATAACATAGCAGAACTATCAAGATTTGGCAGAAATACTATGTTTTAGTAGTAATACTATGATTTGGTAGAAATACTATAATTACGCAGAAATATTATATTTACCTCAAATTCTATAAAATAGTAGAAATAGTATGATTTAGCACAAATACTGTATTTAGCACAAATACTGAAAAGTAGCAGAAGAACTATAATTTAGCAGAATAGTAATAACTTACACAATTACAAATATGGACGCATATTGAAACACAAATGCACAGAGGGGCACCCACACACAGGATCTAATCCAGTCAACCAGTCTAACTATATTCAAGCTAAATCCTACAATAAGTTGCTGCCAAAAAAGGGTTGGGTTCTCTCTCTCTCACTAAACACACACACACACACACACACACACACACACACACGCACAGCAGCAGCAGCAGTAAGTGAACAAACAGGGGCTGTACATAGGGCTGTTCGATATAATGATATATATCGGATGACGATATGAAAACGTCTATCGTTTCATTTTACGCTATCGTTTGTTTCGTGGTGTCGCAAAATAAACTGTTTACGGCAATATTTTTTCATTATTTTGATGGTCACTGTAGTGGCTATATTAATTTCCTAAAGTTCTCTCTTTCTCTTATATTTAATATAACCACACTACAGACGGACAAGCGCTTGTTTTTATGCGTTGTCGTTAGCAACAACGACGGTAAAACCACCGCATGTCTGCTTGTTTATTTTCCACATAAACCTTTCACAATAAAGCTCAAGATCCTGTTGAGACTTTTCAAAATAAACTGAATCACGTGAAAGATGCAGAGTATTTACGGATGAGAAGCAAAAAAGAGCCGTCAGGTGCTAAAAAATAAACCTTAGACTCAAACGTTAGAACAGGCTTTTCCCCGCAGCACGCCGTGTAATAAATGCTCACAAAGAAAACAGCGGCCGTTACAACCTATGTCTAAAAATGTATCGTTTCATGCATCAGTTAAAACACTCGACTCCAGGTACGCGACATTCACAGAATTTACAGAAAATGTTACATTTTTGTGATTTATATCGTTATCGACGATGGATGTCTTAATATCGGGATATGAGATTTTGGTCATATCGCACAGCCCTAGCTGTACATACAGTGATTCCTGTACTTTCTAGGTGGGTCAAAAAGCCTTGAGCTACTAAATTTGAATCCACCAATCAGAGAGGCTGTGTACTTTTTCCCGCCAAAACAGGTGCAGCCGTTTTTACACACACGCAGCACAGAGACAGGATTTTTGTAGTCTATTACTCATAGTGAGGATTCCCCTCAAACAAATGACCATAATTTCCTAACCGTAGGGGCTAGAATGGTCATTCTTACAGCGTTTTGTTAAGAAGAGATGGGGGAATCGTCAAGTGTTGACTATTTAAAATATAAATATGGATTTTTAGAGATATATGACATGGATGACTTGTTGGCTTAGAAGCGACGAAGGCCCCAATATGCAAATTTGAATGCCTCAGCCCACATATATGATTGGCTGGCTGGGAAGCCGTGCAGGCCCTGATATGTAAATTTGAATGCCTCAGTCCTCACAGAGGATTGGCTGCCTGGGGACCTGGCAGAAATATGTAGAAATACTATGATTAAGCATAAATACTACATTTAGCAGAAATACTATATTAAGCACAAAGCCTATAATAAGCAGAAGTACTATATTAAGCACAAATCCTATAAAAAGCAGAAATACTATATTAAGCAATATAAATATCCTATAAAAATCCTATAAAAAGCAAAAATACTGTACTATGATTTGGTAGAAAAACTATAATTAATCAGAAATACTATATTTGGCAGAAATACTATATTTAGCACAAATCTTATAAAACAGCAGAAATGCTGTGACTTTGCACAATAGTAATAACTTAAACAGAAAAATTGGAAAAGCAAAATGGACAGCTGAAAAAATGCTGAACATGCTAAGGGTCCCTCAAATATACTTGTTAAATGAAAAAAATCGGCAAAAAAATATAACAGCCACACAATCACAAATATGGACACATATGGAAACACACATGCACAGAGAGAGACACACACAAGATCCAATTCAGTCAACCAGTCTAAATATATTGAATTTGAATCTTACAATGAGATCATCCCATAAAAAGGCTTTCTCTCTCTCTCTCTCTCTCTCTCTCTCTCTCTGTCACACACACACACTCACACACACACACACACACACACACAAGATCCAATTCAGTCAACCAGTCTAAATATATTGAATTTAAATCTTACAATGAGATCATCCCATATAAAGGCTTTCTCTCTCTCTCTCTCTCTCTCTCTCTCTCGCTCTCTGTCACACACACACACACACACACACAAGATCCAATTCAGTCAACCAGTCTAAATATATTGAATTTAAATCTTACAATGAGATCATCCCATATAAAGGCTTTCTCTCTCTCTCTCTCTCGCTCTCTGTCACACACACACACACACACACACACAAGACCAATTCAGTCAACCAGTCTAATTATATTGACTTTGAATCTTACAATGAGATCATCCCATAAAAAGGCTCTCTCTCTCTCTCTCTCGCTCTCTCCCTCCCTCCCTCTCTCTGTCACACACACACACACACACAGACACACAGGTTCCAATTCAGTCAACCAGTCTAAATATATTGAATTTGAATCTTACAATGAGATCATCCCATAAAAAGGCTTTCTCTCTCTCTCCCCCCCTCTCTCTCTGTCACACACACACACACACACACACACACACACACACAAGATCCAATTCAGTCAACCAGTCTAAATATATTGAATTTAAATCTTACAATGAGATCATCCCATAAAAAGGCTTTCTCTCTCTCTCTCCCTCTCTCTCTCTGTCACACACACACACACACACACACCACACACACACACACACACAAAAAGACCAATTCAGTCAACCAGTCTAAATATATTGAATTTAAATCTTACAATGAGATCATCCCATATAAAGGCTTTCTCTCTCTCTCTCTCTCTCTCTCTCTCGCTCTCTGTCACACACACACACACACAGACACACACACACAAGATCCAATTCAGTCAACCAGTCTAAATATAT